>NW_026089623.1:24113530-24453753 GCF_024586455.1 Bactrocera neohumeralis
CCTAAAAAAGCCAAGAGCTACTAGTTAATAGAAAATATATTAAAACGCATGCGTAAACAGCGAGTTTTAAATTTTTTGATTTTGTTTATTTTAATAGTTTAAAATTATGAAAAAAAAAAATTTTTTTGATTAATTTCTAAGTGTAATTATTTAAAATTTACATTTTGATATTTTTTTCTAATTTCACAATTTTTTTTTGTTTTTTTTTGTTATTTTATGATTTAAAAAAAAGAATTTTTTTTTATTTTTAAAAAGGATTTTGGAAAATTTTTTATAGGGAAAACCCTTGTAAATTACTAAAGAAAAAAAAAGTTCTTTTAACATTCAGACAAATGATCTGATGACGCAAAGAAGCCGGGGCTGGCATGCTTTTTTTTCTACGGTTGCCAACCGGTACTTTGCTCCCCTATTTGCCAAAATAAGTTCTAACAGGGGGGTATAGATGACGGTTGGATTGAATGGAATTTTTATTTATTTTTAGAAAGAAAAAAAAATCATTCATCTTTTCCCAAACCCCCACACAAATATTCTATTAAAACAAATATAGCTTTAAATAATATATTTATTTGACTTTTTTTTGAGTTATTAAAAAAAAGTGTAGCGTACGCATTATAAATGAAATAATTTGTTTCATACTTACTATTTCAATTTATATAAGTAAATGTAAATTTAATATTAATATTAATCTTTTTTTTAAATTTGTAAATATTATAGATGATATTAATTACCATAAAATATTAAGTTTTTACATTTTATTGATGGTGTATAGGCTTAATACAAAATTTTTCTTTTAAAATTTTGATTTTAAAAGTTATTTGTTTCTGTACCCAATGTTATCCCTTAAATTATCTTTTCAGTTATCTTTTCGCAACTATTACCAATATAAATATAATAAATATTTCAAAAAAAAACTTATCATGAATGCACATTTTAGTTATCGCTTATACCTATACCTAAATAACTATATATAGTATATACAGATATTTTCAATATAACCTATTAACGTTATTTGCGAAGTTAGAATCAATTGAAATATCGTAAAAATCCGAGAAATTCGCATTTGGATTGAGGGCGGCTTGAACTAAGTTTCGCCCTTCTTGTTTAAAAATGTTAATTACAACCCCTGTTATTATATTCGTCAGTTTGTCCATGTTGAATGTGTTCGAGGTGGTAGGAGCTGGTTGAGGAGGGAGTGTGCTAAGCACGGGTGGTCGGACGAGGTTTGAAGGGTTAGCCATATTTCTTAAATATGTTTAAAAGTTTGACTTGAATTTTGACTGATCTTACGAATCTAATTTGTTTTATTTTTATTTATTTTAGTTACTCCTTCTAGGAAGGAGGGCTTTTCTATCCTGGAGGGTCCCTTAGGATTCGCAGGATTAAGCAAATATTATATTTGATGCGAATTAAGTTATCGGCTGTACGAGCCCTTATTTATGAATAGGATTATTATTGTTTTTATTACTCCTTCTGGGAAGGAGGGCTCTTCTATTCTGGCGGGTCCCTGATGCTGGGAATCGCAGAATTAAGCTATATTATATGGTTTGGTTTTAGTAAGTTATTGGCTGTACAAGCCTTTGTTTAATTATATACGTATTTATGTATATTAAAACTAGGATGTCTAAAACTAATGAGTTGTATATGTTTAAGTTTAAGTTCTCTTTTTTTTTTTAAAACTGATCCTGGAATTTATTATACGCAATTAAACGTTCCTTTCCATTTTTAAATTTTTTTTTTTGTTTTAAATTAACTTTCTTCCTTTAAATTTCACTTGTTACCTTCGTTTTACAATTCCAATTCAAATAATTTTTGAGATAGTTTTGCTAAAATATTTTTTCTTCCACTTTCAACAAGAGCTTGTTAATTTCTATTTAGTTTCACTTTTTTAATTCATTTTCAATATTCACTATTTTTATTTTTTTTTAAATTCACTTATCTTAATTATAATAAGTTTAAGTTCTCTTTTTTTTTTTAAAACTGATCCTGGAATTTATTATACGCAATTAAACGTTCCTTTCCATTTTTAAATTTTTTTTTTTGTTTTAAATTAACTTTCTTCCTTTAAATTTCACTTGTTACCTTCGTTTTACAATTCCAATTCAAATAATTTTTGAGATAGTTTTGCTAAAATATTTTTTCTTCCACTTTCAACAAGAGCTTGTTAATTTCTATTTAGTTTCACTTTTTTAATTCATTTTCAATATTCACTATTTTTATTTTTTTTTAAATTCACTTATCTTAATTATAATAGATGACTTACATTAGAATTCTTAAAATAATGGTGCGGCGGCTGATGTCTAGCATCTCCTGTTTGTTTCCTACTGAGGGGCCCTTTCCTGCACACTTTTTGTCCTGGGATGGTGACTCTGGTCACCGGGTTCTGGGGCCTAGTGCTGATGTTCCTTCGTCCTGGCGTTTGTTGCGACGTTATGGACCTGAAGTCCGTGGTGAGCCGGTTTCCTTGTAAACTTTTATTTTTAAGTCCCTCTTGGTTCACGGTAAGGACTTTACCGTGTCCTTTTTTCCTGCACTTCACTCACGATTTACTACTAGACCCCACGTTGGGCGCCACTTAACGATTTTCCTGCTTATTTAAGGAAAAAAAATCGTTTTTTGGTCTGCACGACCTTCTCGTTATAACTTTATTATAAAACTGAACTTTACAATGTTCTTAATCTAAAAGCTTAGCTAAATGCACCGGGCAAAACATAATTAATTCCACGAATTCGAAAATTTAGGTGGCGCGTGTGCTGACAGTGCATCTGGGCAGTGCTGTGGGAAACATTGTGTAACTTGAGTCCCATATCCGCTCTACCTGCATTTGTAAGTATTGCTGATGAATTATTTTATTGTTTCGGCAATGTTAACATATGCCATGTTAACATACATATATTTGTATACACTTCCGAAAAAATAATGCACAAGCATGCATACATACATACATATGCGTACACATGTGAATATGTCACCAACAAAAAATTGGTTGACCGTGACAACGGAGATGCGAAAGAAGCGTGCGACACTTGTTATTATGAATGTATGTACATATGTATATGCCTCGCATTTGCTTTCGTAAACATACAGACAAATGTGCCAAAGAAATAATATACTTATGTACATATGCATGTGTCGTGGAGCGTGAGGTTTTTTTCGTTACGGAATTTCTGGAATCGGTCTCCGCGCTCAAGGCCCGCGATAGAAGCTATGCAATAGCTTAAAAAAATTTTAAACATGCAAGCCCAAATTACTATGCATGCATTCATTCAAAATTGTACTCAATTCATAATTATTTTTATGTGTCAATATGGAATTGCTGAGGGCAAAGCGCATATACAAGCGATCCCCTGGTTGAAAGCAAAAAATTTACACATGAGTATGGAAATGCCGACGGCAACACGAAATTTTTTACATACATAGATATACTATTTATTTCCCTTCATATTCTCTGGTTGGGTATGTGAGAGAACTGTAAACAATGTTAACATTTCACAGCGTGAATTCCATGGTTGTGAGGTGAATTCCGTGGTTTAAGTTTTACAAATGTTCGATATCGAACCTGCACCTTTTCTATGTCTTTATGTTCTCTGCACTAAAAAATGTGTCTTTACCCAAAAAAAGCAAAAGGGAGCATAAGTTGACCTGAAAAAGCCAAGAGCTACTAGTTAATAGAAAATAGCTATTAAAACGCATGCGTAAACTAGCGAGATTTGACGAATTTGGTTTGATTTTGTTTATTTTAATAGTTTAAAATTATGAAAATAAAAATTCTTTTGATTAATTTCTAAGTGTAATTATTTAAAATTACATTTTGATATTTTCTTGCTAATTTCTACAATTTTTGCCGTATTTGCATTTTTCGTTATTTTATAGATTTAAAAAAACACGCAATTTTGTTTTTTATTTTTAATAAGGATTTTGGTAAATTTTTTATATGGAAACGCTTGTAAATTACTAAAGACAAACAAAGTTCTTTTAACATTGCTAGACAAATGATCTAGATGACGCGAAAAGAAGCCGGGCTGGCATGCTTAATTTTGGTCTACGGTTGCCTAACCGGTACTTTGCTCGCGCTATTTGCCGTAACAATAAGTTCTAACATGGGAGGTATAGATGAGCAAGGTTGGATTGACATGGAATTTTTTATTTATTTTTAGAAAGAAAGTTAAAAAATCATTCATCATTTCCATACCGCACTACAAATATTCTATTAAAACAAATATAGCTTTAAATAATATATTTATTTGACTTTTTCTTGAGTTATTAATAAAAAGTGTAGCGTACGCACTTATAAATGAAATAATTTGTTTCGCATACTTACTATTTCACATTTATATAAGTAAATGTAAATTTAATATTAGCTATATTAATCTTTGTTTTAAATTTGTAAATATTATAGATGATATCATAATTACCATAAAATATTAAGTTTTTACATTTTATTAGATGGTGTATAGGACTTAATACTAAATTTTCTTTTAAGACACTTTGATTTTATATAAGTTATTTGTTTCTGTATCCAATGTTATGCGCTTAAATTATCATTTCAGTTATCTTTTCGCAACTATTACCAATATAAATATAATAAATATTTCAAGAAAAAACTTATCATGAATGCACATTTTAGTTATCGCTTATACCTATACCTAACATAACTATATATAGTATATACAGATATTTTCAATATAACCTACTACACCGTTTTCATCCGCCTCAAAGGAAATAGTAACACATACACTAATATTTAAGAACATACAAACTATTAATTGATTTCATCATTCTGTTTATTTACAATTTTTACATAAGTAGGTATATGTGTATGTAAATAGCATTATTATAATAATATTAATTAGATTTAAGTCTCAGTTTCGAAGTTCTATTTATTAAATAATAATTCTCTCTTTTAATAATATTGCATTTGAACTAATTCTTTATATTTATATATATTTTTTCATTATTTTTTCGCTTGGTTTGACAATTCACCCTTTCATTTATCACTACAATTTATGGTTTGTTAAATTAAAACGCTTCCATAATTATTAATAATTTATAGATACTTTAGGCTTACTTTCAATAATAAAATAATATAGTAAGTATATATAGTATATAATAACTTATGTACATGCGGGTTTATTATGCGTATATTACAGTTTTTCAAAATTTTACAATATATTGCAAACATTTTATTAAACACATTTGATAGAAGAAATGTTTTTATAATGTCTTTCACTTCATAAAAATAAAACAAGTAACCTAATGCGCAACATTTCGTACAAGTTAAAAAAAAATCAAGTATACAATAAGTTCAAATAAACAAATATCTATTTCATTTTACAACTTTCTAAAAACATGGGCACATACTATATGCGTGAATATTACTGTCCAAGTATTTCAACTTGGAAAATTATTTACAGTACATCTCAAATACATGTATTTCATTGATATGTAAAAAGAAGACATCACATTATTGACAAAGCTTTGTCCCGCCATACCTTTAAAAGAATTCCATTAAATATTTTTAACAATGATCATGATATCAGTATCAGAATTCTAACAACATTTTTTTAATAATATTCTTGATCTTGATCAGTAAATATAATCAAATTAAAAAGTAGTTTTGGTATTAGCAAAATTGACAAAGAAGAAGATGGAAATATTTGAAAATGAAATATTGAGTCTTAATTATTATTCTTCAAAATATATACATATTTATAATCTGTTGTAAAATGTGTCATTTACTTTATTATATATTGTTAACCGGGAACGCTTGGAAAAAATTAAAAAAAAAAATACAGGGGGAATAATAAATAATCAACGAATTCGACAGGTGTTAAAGTGTACAATCCTAGAAAGATATTTACAAATAAGAAAATTATTTTTAATTAATTAAATTTTGTTCAATTACTTTTCATCTGCATTTATTTTCTCTAAACCTCTTGACTAGATATACTACTCCCAGTAATAGCAAATTCATTCCTATAGATAAATTCAAATGCTTCATATTATAAAAAGGCTCCGTTTTGCAATTTTTGAAACTGACTGCAATTTATCTCAATGATGACCTGTTTTTTGTTTCCTTTAGTAGTGTGTCTGCAATTTAATTAAATGTTTTTTTTTTTTAATTTATTATTCAAAATTTTATTACATACAACTCTAATTGTCCGTACATACATACAATCGAGTTTACTAGCTTCAAATAAGATTATCGTTATAAATAATAATAAATATTTATATGACTTTTAACGACTTTATTGCCACAGCGTTGTTTGTTTATGCCAATGAGTGAGACTTGTATTTATCAAATCCTTTCTATGTAATTGGTCATTCTAGATCATTTTCAGCTTTTTCCAATCCTTTTTCTACATTATGTAGTCTACCCTCAAGCCCAATAGTAAGTGGTTGTACATGAGGGTCGGCTTGGTAGGAGTGTAGGTCCATGTCTTCACTCAAATGAATTATATCAAAAATATTATTTGGCTGATCCTGACTTCTTCGAATAAGACGCTGACCCCAATCTTCTGTGGAATCTTTGATATTTCTTACAGGTTTCGTACTGGAGGAACAACCTACTCCGCCTGAGCGGACTAGATTATCTGCCGAAATTATTGCTCTTGGTGATAACAGTTCATGAATATTTTCATCCCCGTCAAAGTTTAGTATATTGTTCAAGCACAAATTAAACTCATTGTAATCCGAAAAGCTACTACAATCTAATGGATTCACAGGGGAAATTTCGGAGAGTAAGTCGTTTTCAACTTCTGAATCCAATTTGCTGTTATAAAACATTATATGTTCACGTCCCATGCATTCTAAATCTTCTATTTCTTGAATAACCTCTGTACTCGAGATTGATTTCGGTAAGTTTTTACAATCGATTTCCTTATTAACACGAAAAGCGCTTAAATATTGATTTGTATCTGCATTTTCAGTAACAAACGAATTTTTTCGGTCACTTTCATCTTTGAAGTCAACATTTTTCTTACTGTCATCAACTAAAGCATACATTGAGAATTCATCCTGCGTCTCGGCCAATAAAAAGCAATTTTTGCTTTCGAGTTCTTCAACTCCAAATTCACCCAGTTCCATATCGCCATCGTCGCCTACATTTAAATTTGTAGCCGAGGCGCAAGACAATGGTCACTTATAATCGCGAGAGTTTCGTCTTCTTCGTCCTTCAGTTAACTGTGCCTCTCCAATAACTGAAAAATGTTAAGTTTTACTTTAGAATTTTAATCACTTTTTACTTTTTAAAATTTGTAATTAATTAGAAAGATTTTTGAGAAAACATACATAACTATTTTAAAAACGATATTGTTTTCACAAAAACTGCTAAAAAACCAAACTTAATTTTAGTTGTGATGTTATGAATCAGAGGTCTACTCGTTTGCAGAACATAAATTGCTATCCATTGCCTCTACGCATCAGCGCAAAGTGGTGCTAAGGCGGATATCTCCTCAGTTTATTAAAACATAAGAAGGTTTCTATTAAAATCCATCAATAACAAGTACGGAAGAGCTAAGTTCGGGTGCAACCGAACATTTAACACTCTTGCCACTTGCCAGAATCAAAGCCTGGGAAATACTTTACGGTGTAAAACGTCAACCAGAGGATTAAAATTCAGCAATTTTATATATACATATACTAAAAATATCACACATACACTGATAGAAACATAAGGTTTGTTAGAAGAACGAAAATTTATAGAGTAAAGTCAGCCGGATGTTCGCAACTACTGAAACGTATATTATAAGGTGGTTTCCAAAGTAAACCGGACCTTTTTGAATCTAGCGGCCCCTGGTAACGCCAATAAAATGTCGACTGGTGCGTTATCTGCTATCTTTATCGATTGTCTAGTAAGAATTTCATGACATTTCATCGATTGGAAGTGAAATTATTGCGTTTTAAGTGTAAATATGTTTGTGTTTGGGAGAATGGAGTCATGTGTAGAAGTTCATGCAAGTGAGGAAAGTTCTCTGATCGCCATTCACTTGGGACTGGCCAAAAACGATTCTTTTACATATGGCTCAATCAGCTCCTTTGACCAAGTATCCTCTGGGTAGCCTAAGAACATCCGTTTGAAGGCGAGCTAAAGTGACAAGGCGAAACATCCCCTCCGCAGGGTTGTGCGCTGGGTTTGGGACCCGCTACGTAAAAACAAACACCCAATGAAAACTAACAACCCGCCTCGGATGAGAGACCCCCCTTTTGATGACGACCATGGCAAACGAAATAAGGACTACGAATTGAGGGCATGCACCTGGAACGTCCGGTACCATAGTTGGGAAGGTGCCGCTGCCCACCTGGTTGATGTCCTCTTGAAGGCTGACATCGCCGCCGTCCAAGAAATGCGATGGACGGGACAAGGAAAGAGGCGAGTAGGCATTTACTACAGTAGCCATATAAAGGAGCGCAAGTTTGGTGTTAGATTCGTGGTGGCAGAGAGACTCCGTCGCCGAGTACTATCATTCACTCCTGTGAATGAACGTCTAGCCACAATTCGCATCAAAGCGAGGTTCTTCAACACATCGCCGATTTGCGCCCACGCCCCGACGGCAGAGAAGGACGATGTGACCAAAGATGCATTCTATGAGCGCTTGGAGCGCGCTTATGAGAGCTGCCCCCGCCACGATGTCAAAATCATGCTTGGCGACTTTAACGCCAGGGAGGGCAAAGAAAGTATATTTGCCACTACGGCCGGTAAATTCAGCATCCACGACGAAACATCCCCAAATGGCCGCGATGTCTGAATTTGGTATCCCCGCAAAACTAATACGGCTGTGTAAACTGACGTTGAGTAACACCAAAAGCTCCGTCAGGATCCGGAAAGACCTCTCCGAGCCGTTCGATACCAAACGAGGTTTCAGACAAGGCGACTCCCCATCGTGCGACTTTTTCAACCTGCTTTTGGAGAAAATAGTTCGAGCCGCAGAACTAAATAGAGAAGGTACCATCTTCTATAAGAGTGTACAGCTGTTGGCGTATGCCGATGATATTGATATCATCGGCCTCAACACCCGCGCCGTTAGTTTTGCTTTCTCCAGACTGGACAAGGAAGCACAGAAAATGGGTCTGGTAGTGAACGAGGGCAAGACGAAATATCTCCTGTCACCAAACAAACAGTCGTCGCACTCGCGACTTGGCTCTCACGTCACTGTTGACAGTCATAACTTTGAAGTTGTAGATAGTTTCGTATATGTGGGAACCAGCATAAACACCACCAACAATGTCAGCCTGGAAATCCAACGCAGGATAACTCTTGCCAGCAAGTGCTATTTCAGACTGAGTAGGCAATTGAAAAGTAAACACTCCAGCTCTAGAAGAATTCGACGCAGTATCCGCCACGTGAATTCATCAAAACTCAGCCGAAATCATCATTGAAATTCATGGAAATGGAATTGAACATCGGAGGATGGAGTCATTGTAGAAGTTCACGCAAGTGAGGAAAGTTCTCTGATCGCCATTCACTTGGGAGTGGCCAGAAACGATTCTTTTACATATGACTCAAGCAGCTCACTACTTCCGGTCTTTGACCAAGTATCCTCTGGGTAGCCTAAGAACATCCGTTTGAAGGCGAGCTAAAGTGAGAAGGCGAAACATCCCCTCCGCAGGGTTGTGCGCTGGGTTTGGGACCCGCCACGTAAAAAAATTCTACCAATGAAAATTAACAATCAGCCTCGGATGAGAGACCCCCCTTTTCATGACGACCATGGCAAACGAAATAAGGACTACGAATTGAGGGCATGCACCTGGAATGTCCGGTCCCTTAATTGGGAAGGTGCCGCTGCCCAGCTGGTTGATGTCATCGTAAAAATAAAGGCTGACATCACCGCCGTTCTTGTGACATTTACTACAGTGGCCATATAAAGGAGCGCAAGTTTGGTGTAGGATTCGTGGTGGGAGAGAGACTCCGTCGCCGAGTACTATCATTCACCCCGGTGAATGTACGTCTAGCCACAATCCGCATCAAAGCGAGGTTCTTCAACATATCGCTGATTTGCGCCCACGCCCCGACGGAAGAGAAGGACGATGTGACCAAAGATGCATTCTATTAGCGCTTGGAGCGCACTTATGAGGGCTGCCCCCGCCACGATGTCAAAATCGTGCGTGGCGACTTTAACGCCAGGGTGGGCAAAGAAGGTATCTTTGGCACTACGGTCGGCAAATTCAGCATCCACGACGAAACATCCCCAAATGGGTTGAGGCTGATCGACTTCGCCGGGGCCCGAAATATGGTTATCTGTAGTACTAGATTCCAGCATAAGAAGATACATCAAGCTACCTGGCTGTCTCCGGATCGAAAAACTGCCAACCAGATCGATCATGTTGTGATAGACGGAAGACATGTTTCCAGTGTTTTAGATGTGCGTGCGCTCCGAGGTCCTAACATCGACTCGGACCACTATCTTGTTGCAGCTAAGACTCGCACCCGCCTCTGTGCAGCAAAAAACGCACGCCAACAAATACAAGGAAGGTTCGACGTCGAGAAGCTGCAATCTCTGAGAGCACTCATCGACAACTCGGTATAAGGGAACTGTGGGACGGCATTTCAAACTCCTTACGTACAGCTGCAACCGAAACCATTGGTTTTCGGAATGTGCAAAAGAACAGCTGGTACGACGAGGAGTGCCGTGTCGCAGCGGAGAGAAAACAGGCTGCCTACCTCGCAACGTTAGATACCGGGAGTTGAAGAGGGAAGCGAGACGCATTTGCAGACAGAAAAAGAGGCCGAAATGCGTGAGTACGAAGAGCTTGATAAGCCGACAGGGGTAATGCTCGAAAATTCTACGAAAAAATGCGGCGGCTTACAGAAGGTTTCAAGACCGGAGCATACTTTTGTAGAACCCCCAAAGGTGATCTAGTCACTGATGTCCAGAGCATAGTTAAATTATGGAGGGAACACTTCTCCAGCCTGCTGAATGGCAGTGAACGCTCAACACCAGGAGAAGGGGAACCCGAATCCCCAATCGATGACGATGGAGCAGACGTTCCATTACCCGACCATGAAGAAGTTCGAATAGCAATTGCCCGCCTGAAGAACAACAAAGCGGCAGGGGCCGACGGATTGCCGGCGGCGAAGAACTGATAGGGAGCATGCATCAGCTTCTTTGTAAAATATGGTCGGACGAAAGCATACCCAACGATTGGAATTTAAGTGTGCTATGCCCAATCCATAAAAAAGGAGACCCCACAATCTGCGCCAACTACCGTGGGATTAGCCTCCTCAACATCGCAAATAAGGTTCTATCGAGCGTATTGTGTGAAAGATTAAAGCCCACCGTCAACAAACTGATTGGACCTTATCAGTATGGCTTCAGACCTGGAAAATCAACAACCGAACAGATATTCACCATGCGCCAAATCTTGGAAAAGACCCGTGAAAGGAGAATCGACACACACCACCTCTTCGTCGATTTCAAAGCTGCTTTCGACGGCACGAAAAGGAGCTGCCTTTATGCCGCGATGTCTGAATTTGGTATCACCGCAAAACTAATACGGCTGTGTAAAGCTGAATTTGAGCAACACCAAAAGCTCCGTCAGAATCGGGAAGGACCTCTCCGAGCCGTTTGATACCAAACGAGGTTTCAGACAAGGCGATTCCCTATCGTGCGACTTTTTCAACCTGCTTCTGGAGAAAATAGTTCGAGCCGCAGAACTAAATAGAGAAGGTACCATCTTCTATAAGAGTGTACAGCTGCTGGCGTATGCCGATGATATTGATATCAGGAAGAAGTCGCACGGTGCCATATCAGGTGAATACGGGGAGTGTTAATGGTTAAAATGTGATTTTTGGTCACATAATCGCGTTCTGGAAAGTGAAAGAATCAAATGGAATTTAAAATTGTGTTATATGGAAAGTAGACGTGGTTGTAGCCCGATTTCGATTGGTGGGCGGTGCCACGCTCATCGTCCAATTTTCATACCGTTTCCCATATAGCCATCTCATACCATCTCGGAGGTAGAATTTAATATTTCTGGCGTAATTATTTATTGATTTATTGCACTTTTAGTAGTTTTGAACAGTACTGTTATAGGGGGAATTCTTATAAGAGTTATTTGCACTGAGCGAATTTAGTTGTTGTAGCTTTAGTATTTAGGAGCGACAACGCTCACTTTTTCAACATTTTCTGCCCACAAGTGCACCTTGCTACTGCGATTCCAGTGCCAAATTACAGTTCTACAAGTAGTATGTACATATATCTTAATTTAGTGCTTGGTTACGGCATTTTACCGGTTTTTAGTTATGGGCGATTTGTGAACGTGGCAGTGGTCCGATTACGTCCATCTACGCACTCGTATTTTTTTTTGTACTAAGGAACCCGCATACCAAGTTTCATTAAGATATCTCAACAGGTGAACAAAACTATATTACTCTGTAGCAACAGGTTGCAAGAGTATAATAATATATATTTCCGATCAAATGTCAAAAAAGTCTTGCGGTATTTTTATTGAATTTTTTTTTATTGAAATTGAAATGAATTTTTGATGACTCATGCCCAGCTCTTGACCGATGCTACGGCTGCTACTATGCCGATCTCTTTCGACCAATTCAGCGATTTTATCGCAATTTTTGACGACAGGCCTTCCGGAGCGTGGCGCATCTTCGACCACCTCTATACCAGAACGAAAACGTTGAAACCTTCGTTGCACAAATTTTATTGGCGGCTTCAGACGCATTTTTGCCTTTATCGTAGTAGTACTGTAAAATATGCCGTATTATCTCTTTATTTTGCTCCATGTAACTCACGAACGACTTAAAAGAAACGACAATCAATCAAACACGTGTTAGCGCGTGAAATGAGCTTTCCAAAAAGGTATAGCATACTCCGATGCGACGAATAAAACTAGAACTACGCGCTTTCAGAGCCAACTAGCGAAAATACCGCAAGACTTTTTTGACAATCTAATATTATGTATAAAAAATATTCGAGGACATAGGTAAAATTTTTATAATTTAAGTTGTATCAAAAAATTATGCAAACGAAAATGGTACATCATAAAATCTCTTAAAAAATAAATTTATTCTAAAAGATGATGTTATGATATTTTCCTTGGTGAATTTTAAAAATTCCAATGTCAATGTGTTTATTTTTTTGAAATCCACTCATTACTGCCATCGTAACTTCCTGAAATTTCTTTTAATTTTCGGTTCAATACACCTGTTTTTAATTTTTTCAATTCTTGGATACTCACTAGTTCTCTGAGTTACACAGATAAATCTTTTTTATGCTGCTTATGAATGATATGTCACACGTGTAAATTTCACCAGCTAAAATCTTAGCTTCCTAATCTATTGACAGTTTCATTTTTAGAATAAAACAACCTACAGTACCGACAGCGAGAATGATTGTCTTGAACACTAATACTGATGAACAGTTTTATCCAAAGTTGCAAATACTAAGTATTATTATTCTACATATTCATTAAAACTACAAAAATGTAAAGATTTTCTAGATATTATATAATGTTATACATTTTATGGTTAAAACAAACAATTTTTATGTATAATAATAATAATATTAATTATTCAAAATTCTTATATATGTTGTACGACCCTGTAATTATTATTTTTTATTAATACAACTACTGTGCAAGATGTACAAATTTATGAAGTAAATTACTTTTTCATATAATAAACAAAAGACAATTGGGGTACTCACAACCCGTCGTAAAGAATCGAAAAATCGTTAGATTATAAATTTTTACACTTGTTTAAAAAAATTGTTGTTGGATTTCATACAAAAATGAATTTACACATTTACAATTCTCAATGCTATGTTTTCGAATCGGTATAACCTATAACTTTATGAAAACCCTAAATATTTTGAAAACCACTCTTTAACTGTGTCAAAACTGTAAAATTTGAAATTAATCATTAACTTAATTCTCAAATTTCCTTAGGTATCCTTTGTTATCTTACTTTTTACCTACCAGAGTTTATAGTCTAAACAAGCGTTGGGAAATATTTAGAATTATATTAACAATTTGTCCGGCAATGCGATGATACAATGATTTTTTGTAGTTGACAACATTGGGTTTGACAACATACACGAAAAGTTGGGGGCCAATGCAATTTTTAGCAAATTAGATAATAAGATTTAAAAAAAATATCAACTCGATGAAGTCAATGATGATTCATCTTTTATAGGTCAGTACAGATGAATTATAAGTAATGAAGTATGTAAATAATTATAGCTGATTTCGGTGCTTCCTCAACGGCAGGATGACAGTCTTTACAGAACGGCAGTTCAAATTGTCAGCTATTAGTAAAAAAAAAAAACAAATTAGTTTTGTTTGAATGTTTTTATTTGAGAATTAAAGCACGGAACGGCGTATTGCGTACAAATTTTTAAATTGTGGAAAAAGTTATTTCGAAATACACTCACTTCGAAGGAATAAACGGATGCCTAAATATATGTGAGATAATATTATTCGTTGAGCTTTTAGTTATGATACGTATGTTTCATTGCATTTTATTGGTAGAAAATATTATTATTCTTTATATAGTCTGAAAAAAATACAATTTGATTATTTTTCGACACAAATAAAAATTTTATAAGAAAACCACACGGCTAATTTTAACTATCCAGCCCGTCCCGCGAAAAAAACGTAAGCGAAATTTTGAGGATTTTATGTTTTTATACACTTACAAGTATGTTGATAATTACCAACCACAATTTCAAAGAAAAGTTAATATAATGCTGAGATATCAACCTAATAACACTAATCAACAAATCTGAAGGTAAAATTTGCGACTAATGCACTAAAAGGTCTGTGTGGGTATTTAAGAGGATTACGCATTTGATTTCAAAAATGTTAAATCACGTACAGCTTGCCACATTGATTTGATCCCAAAACCTTTTGACTACAAACCAAAAAATCATACGTGTTAGGAAATTTAGTTTTCAGTTTTAACAACCCAAAATTAGCAAAATACAGCTTCTAAGTCGCAAAATTACTATTAACTAGTTATTCTAATAAGTGGACTACAAAAATAAGATGGGCTGAAACAAACACTGTCCTTATGAATTAATTAACCCGACTATTTCACTATTGACTGTGAACAAACCCAATGACAATTATATTTGTCAGAATCAAAATATCAAACAAAAAATACAATGATTTAAAGTGTGACCAAAAAAGATTCCAAAAAATTCCATTGTGATTACCATAGCCTTAACAATCATATTGCGACAACCCGCACAAATAGTGTTAGCTCCAAATAGTAGGTTTTCTCAAAGTAAACTATAAAACGAATATAATATTATGTAAACCTAATTCGGTTTTTATACCTTTGAAAAATAATTTTTATATTTTTGCAACATGTTGCTAGAGTATAACAGTTTTGTTTACCTAACGGTTATATGTATCATCTAAAACTAAGCGAGATAGACACAGGGTTATGTATGTATGTATAAATGATCAGGACGACGAGACGAGTTGAAATCCGGGTGACTGGCTGCTGTCCGTCCGTGCGTGCAAGTTGTAACTTGAGAAAAATTTGGATATATTGATGAAACTCGGTACACATGTTTCTTGTTAAAAAGTAAAGCGTAGGTGGGCGTAAGTGGACCACTGCCACGGCCACGAAACGCAATTAAAAGAAAACTATAAAGTGTCATAAATAAGCACTAAATTACGATATAGAACTATAATTTGGCACAAAGGATTAGAGTAGCAAAGAGCACATGTAGACGTGGCCCCGACCTATAGATTAAATGTGCATATCTCCTAGACTACTAAAGCTACAATAGCCAAATAACGGAATAAAACTTCCTTTAGAGTATGTCACCTTATGACCAAAATTTGTTCAAATCCAACCAAAACTGTTCAAGCCCTTAAGTGCCGAATATGTGGACCCCAGTTTATACATATGTATATTTGACTTATCGGATATACTATTGAAATTCAGAGAGAACTATTTGCTGATAATAGTATCCCTGTGAATCAAAAATAGATTGACTCGAGTCAATAATTTTCTGAGTCCCCATATACCTAACACAGCGATTTTCAAACTTTCAGGTGTCTTTTTATCTTTGTGCCTGAAATGGATGAAATGGGCGAAAACTTGGCCTAGCCCCCATATAATAAACATATAAAATCCTGGTTAATTTACTCCATATGATTGGTTATAGTATGTGAGGTACCTTAATGGATCTCAGGGAACATTTTATTAGTATGTGGCATATTAATAGTATGTAATATTGGCAAAAATAGATAAAATCGGACCAACTCCTATATACTGCATAAAATAATTTTCATTATTCCCGCAAGTTATAAGATTGCTTCAAAATTTATAATCGAGTATACTTTAGCAATTGCAAAATTAATTCAAACAACCCGTCCATTCCCTTCCCCTAATACATATGTATATCCATTTTAAACCGTTCAATTTGTCGAAGTTTTAGTGAAACTGAATGGACACATTTTTTTTTAATAATTGGATTTACGTGTTCTAAATTTAACCTCTTCGACCGAATTAATATCACATATAACACATATGTATCTCATATGAAGATATTTTTAATATAATTTTAGACGTCACGAACCAAAATATAGCAATAAAACTAAATCTAAGGCTTTAAATAAGTCAGGAATATTTCAAATTTGATTGTAATGTACTCACAATTTCTTCGAATAATGAATTTTGAATTCTTTCGCAAAATTTATTAATATAAAGTTTTACTAGAGCTTGAACTTTGATTCTTGCGAGTTGGAAGAGTATACAATTTTCGGTTACACCCAAACTAGCCCTTCCTTACTACATTTTTAGTTTTTTACACGATTTTATACCATTTAGCACAATTCAAAATTTTTTGGACTTACATTTTGTCAGATTTAAATTTTGCGAAATATGTTCATACCACAAATTTAGAGATATTCCCTTTTTGTGGATTTAAACAAGGTCAAAGCAATTGTAAATAGCTCAAATTTAGGGGAACTATCAATATATTTTTTACACGTTTTTTTTGGAACTAGGATTAGAATTAGGTGTATATAACATCTTACATATACTTTATTTCGAATTTTAATGAAATCCGACAATCAATATTCACTATACTATACAACAAATTTATAAAAAACAACCATTCTAAATTTGATTTTTGGCGCTTACGCTATTTTTGCAGGAAAGGTAAATATGTCGAATATGTGTGTTCAAATACTAATGGGAATTTTTGTTTTCATTATTAGTTCACAGTTGTGAACATTCGGATCTAAAATAGCTTAAAACTAGTTTTTATAAACATTGTGAGTTATTTATGTGAATATCTTGCAATCTAAAACTTCTTAATAAAAAATGTGAAACTATACCTGCACTTCTCGTTTTCCTCCGAGCTTCAACGAAACCCATATTTTCACTTCCATGTACACCGACTGTTTTCGACAATATAGCTTTTGCTTGATCTGTGTTTTGGACAGACATCGTCGTTGATGTCACAACGGAAGTATTTGAGCGCCCATAAACATTTTTATGAATACCTGCGTTTGTACGAACACTACGTCGTGTTCCAATTTTCTCCTCACTAATGTTGTTATTGTTATTTATTCCACTCCCACCAGCAAATGAAGGGTTGGAATTTGTATTACCACGAGTGAAATGCAAATTAGTCATGGCCGAAATTCCCACGGAAACATTGTTGTCATTCGTATTTGAATCTCCTGAAGCTGAGGTATTTATCGTACCTAAAAACAAAGAATAAATGATTATCGTTGCTATGATATTATTATAATATCAACCATACTTACCATTGCTATTTTTTACTGATCCAATTGTTAACGAAGATGTCGCACATTTTATATGACTAGTAGGAGAAGTCTCTCTTTGTACATTTCCAATTGTGTTGACAGCAAATGAGGTTTCTAAACGAAATTTCATACTGATATAATCACAATAAAATTATAAAACAGGGAAAATATTAGTTATTATATCATTGTAGAGTAGATTGTCACATTAAACCAGAGCTGTTAAATTTAGATTTCGATAAGTAATACAAGCAATTACTTAAAGTCGGGAAAAATGAGTAATATTATTTTTATTAATATTCAAATAGCCTATGGATAATGTGTTCAGTATGCAGACCATATCCAGAATTACATTCTTGAAATTGAATTGTTAATTAAAACACCTCAAAAACACTTCAGTTGTTTAGAGACCATTTGTCATACATTATTCCATGGGAAACTCTCACAAATGTTGCGTAACAAATATCCATTCATGGGTCTTAGAAACACTTCGTTTCAATATTTTCCTTCATGTCCGAAATATTTATATTAAAATCAACTTATTTAATCGGTATGTGCGCATGCCAGCAAAAAGTCAATCAGAGAAACGGAAATCACTACTTTTAGTCTTGCCATAGTGTCTACTCATATATAATAAACTACTGAACTGATTTGCTTTCACTTATTAACAATGGAGTGGCGAGCTAAGGAAAATCGCATGGCAGTATTGTTTTAAAAATGTGTGGTAAATTAAATTTATGAACTTCTAAAAAAAATCAATATTTTGATTAACCATACTATTTATCGTTTACCAAAACTTCTACAGTTGACTACATTAAGAGAAATGTCCTTACGTAGTTGGAATCAACTAAAACTGCCTCCAGCCAGGAGACGAGTAAGAGTACTGCCGGACATACCAACCAGAGATCTGCATTGAGTACCAATAAAATTGGTGTACTTAAGTCATGAGCCATAACAATTGGTGCAAGTGTGTATCAATGCTAATTCATAAAATACTATTACTCATTCCAACCAAATCATAGAAATACACACAGCACTCATATACAAATATGAGCGACAATTTATAGCTTAGTTGGTTCTAACTCTAAAAATCTTATTAGACTCACTGAGTCGTGAGAGTGGAAAAAAGTACGAATGAGTTTGAGTATTGATTCGTGTTATGGCTTCCACTTGCTGAACTTTCTGAGCAGTTATCGTTTATTTTTGTGTATTCAATGTGCGTTTTGCTACTTGTGAAAAAAAATTAAGTGGAATTATTTCAGTAATTGTAAGTTGTTTTATTTTGCTAACTTAGTTTGGTAGAATACTTTCTTTACTAAATATCTACATATATACAAATGTATGTACATAAGTATTTCATTTCTTTTAGTTTAAAAGTTTACTATGGATACTGAAGCAGTCGTAGATAAAATTGTTAACGGTTTTTATAAACTAAATGACAAACGAAAGGGTAGAAGTGCTATATGGGAGATGTTTGCAGAAATTATAAAAGACGACGGTAGTCTTTTAAATGGTTTGGTGTGTTGCCGAAATTGCAAAAAAGTGTTTAAATGTCGTGGCATGCAGACTTCGAATCTTAATAGACACAAATGCTACATTTTACATACAAAAGAGCAGCCTAAACAGAAAGTTAGTGAAGACGATAGAAAACTAGCCTTAGAAACTTGCGCGGATTGGATGATTGCAGACTGTCGTCCTTTTTCAACCGTAGAAGGTTCCGGATTTAGGAATCTAATACAATTTTTTATAGCTATTGGCACGAAATATGGCAGAAATGTAGATATAGACGATTTGCTCCCAGACCCTACAACAATTTCGCGCAAAATAGAAAAAAAGGCGGACATGAAAAAAAAAGAGATATCATGTGAATTAAGCAGTATTGTAGAGTCCGGTCACTGTTCTGCCACAATTGATTTGTGGAAAGACAATTACATTAAACGAGATTTTTTGTGTGCCACATTGCACTTTCAAAAAAACTTTAAATTATATGACATTGTACTTGGGATAAAGTCTATGGACTTTTCGCAATGTACTGGGATCAATATTAAAAACAAGCTACGAAGTCTGTTTGGTGAATTTGGCATTAACAGTTTAGATAGCGTTATTTTCGTCACCGATCGAGGAAGCAACGTGAAAAAGGCATTGGAAAATAACGAAAGACTTAATTGTTCAAGTCACCTTTTCTCAAACATTTTACAATCAAGTGTTGAATGTACTGATGAACTCAAAGACATAATTTTGTCATGTAAAAAGTTGGTAAAATATTTTAAAAAATCGGGTATGCAACATATGCTGCAAACGTCGTTGAAAAGCTATTGCCCAACACGATGGAACTCACATTTTTATATGCTAAAGTCAATAGCAGACAATTGGTTAAAAATTAATGAAATTTTGACAAATAATGGAGAAATTAATAGGCTTACAAATTTAAATATATATATTATTCAAGCTTTAGTTAACCTTTGCCGAGATTTTGAAATCATTTTTAAAAAACTTCAGGGTTGTTCCACCCCTTCCTTATGCTACGTAATACCTGTAACTCATCGAATAAAAGAACTTTGTAAATTCGAAGAGAATGATGTTCAAGCAATTTCAAACTTAAAATTGAAGGTTTTGGAAGGCTTAGAAGAAACTTGGCTCCCAAATTTGAGTATATGGCACAAAGTTGCATATTATTTATATCCGCCAGCATTATGCCTCCAAGCAAATCACTTAAGTGAAGTTCAAAATTTCTGCATTGCTGAAATTACAAATGGAGAAAGATTACGTCATTTAACTACGCAAGACCCTTTTACGACATCAATATCTTTGCCACCGGAAGACCCATCGACACAAATTCTTCAATTAAACGACTCAGTTTCTTCTTCTACATCTTCAATAACAGTGACTTCCTCAATCAATAAAGAAAGCTTCTTTTTTCCAAACCTTTTGCAACGTACTTCTTCATTAGGAGATGAAAATATTACAGAAGAAGTACACCGATATTCAAAAGAAAATGTTGAATTCCATGACAACTTTGATGTAATGCAGTGGTGGCAAAACAATATTAAACAATTTCCTAGGTTGTCCAATTTGGCATGGAAAGTATTGGCCATTCCTGCTAGTAGCGCAGCATCTGAGAGAGTATTTTCACTAGCCGGTAACATTATTACCGAAAAGCGGAACAGAATAGCCCCTAACACAGTGGATAATATTCTCTTTTTAAATTCTATTTTCAACAAAGAACTTTAAAATATTTTCTGTATATATGTATGTGTTATTTATGTACGTATATTTTTATTTTATTTTTTAATACTTATGGATTTCTTTTATTTACTTATGAATGTGATCTCATTTTGTTATTTAGAAATTAAAACGAAAAGAAAACGCATATTCTGGCTTTTAATTTCAACTGTTGTATTCGCAAATTCAAATAAACAAAACAAACAAAAAATACTCAAATGACTTTAGTCATTCTGCTGAATAATTGGTGCTTCTTTGTGTTTTTAGTCATGTTTAGTATAATATTATGAGTCAATTCAATGAATAAGAGAGCTAGGTACTCTACCAGTACACACCAAGAGAGAATTTGTCTTTTTACTTACTCAAGTTATGTGTATGAGTAATTTTTGCATTAGTCAACCAATGACTCAAAAAAGAGAATAATTGCAGATCTCTGATACCAACCAAAGTATACCGGTAGATACAGCAGCGAAAACAACAAATCTAAGGGGGGAAGCGTCCACCTCCAAAGCTGCCATGAGCACCAACCAAAGTGCACAAGCGGCTAAAGGAGAGAACAAGAAAAAGCGCAAGAAATCCCAGAAACAGCTGAGGGAAAAATCGGTACCAGAGGGCAGTCTTCATACTGGGAAAGATAGCCAAAGACCAGGCACCCGGTACCCCAGTTGATGAGGCGGAAACAAAGCACCTCAAATCCATTGTAGAGGAATATGAAAGCTTCCTGAAAAGAAAGCAATCAGAATCTCTAGAAAAGAGCAAGCACCCGAGCAATTCATAAAAAAGGAATCGCTCCATTACAGAACTACCAAAAACTCTGCCCAAAAAACCTAGGCGGAGTGATGGTGAACAAAGCACCTCCTCCCCGAGCACAATTCAGAAAAGATGGGTGGAGATCGACGTCAGATTGTCGAGTATTGTGCTAAGCTTTGTACTCGACAATCCCGCGGGTCCTCACCCGGAGTTTGACTCCTCTGAGACCCTCAGGGGTTACAGGGTAATCAAGTGCTCGGACCAGGCCTCGCTAGATTTCCTGGCAGGTAGTGTTGCCAAAATAAGCAAGGCAATTGAAGGCCTATAATTGAGGCTTATACCCGACAGGGACATACCGAAGAGACCTCGTGCTCGCATTTGGCTACCCTCTCTAGAGAAGCCGGGCGAAAAACTCCTGAGATGCATCAAGCTGCAAAACAAAGCTATCCCTAGATAGATGATAGATGAGTGGCAGCTGATCAAGGAAGAAAAACCGAACAAAGCAAGTAGACCAATTGTGGTGGCCATTGGCGATGAGTCCAAAGAGGCTCTTAATAAGACTGACTACAAAATCAGCTTTGGAATTTGCAAGGCCAGGCTAAAAATCTTCCAAGGCGACAAAGCGGCTGACGAAGACGACACGGAAGAGGTTGACGACGTCAGCCAGTTGCTAAGGAATGTGGGCATCTAAGAAACCCGAGATGCCCAATAACTTAAGATGCATACAGATGTCATGCATTCTTATCAATAGAAGAATAAATGCATTTCTTTGTCCTAATTACAGCATAGCAGATATCAATGTGATAAAGGTGGAACAGAAAGAAAATTCCTTCTTCCTGGTCTCGGCCTACTTAGCCCATGATGAGGACATACCATCGGCACCGCTCACCAGACTAGTAGAGGACAACAGGAAGGAAGATGTTCTAATAGGGTGTGATGCAAACGCAAGGCACATCGTATGGGGTAGCTCCAGTATAAACACCAGAGGTGAGCCACTCTTGCTTGAATTGCTTGCATTTCCCAAGCTCTGATAGGTTTCCGGGGTGGGAGGAAGTGCTGGACCTCACGCCATCAACAGATACAGACAGTCTCGTTGTGGATAACTGGAGGGTATCCGATGAGCCTTCCATGTCGGATCACTCCTGGATACTCTTCAGCATCCGAGAGAATACTCCTCTCATATATCGGAACCCTAGAAGAACAGCGTGGGAAAAATTTACCAATACAGCAAAAAAATGCCTTAAAAAGGGAGGCAATAATAGTATAAGTAATTCTCTGGAACTAGATTCAGAAGTAGAGAAGTTGAAAAAAATCTTAACCACAACTTTCAATAAAACCACACCGCTAATAGTTCTGAAATAGAGAAAGTATCTTTCTTGGTGTAACAGTGAGCTCAAGAATTTGAGAACACAACTAAGGAAAGCTTTGAATGAGAGTTTTAGAACCAAAATCTGGCAGCCATATAAAGATATTATGGAAAAATACAAAGAAGCAGTCAGGAAAGCTAAAAACGACTCAAAAAAAAGTCTTAATCGCAACTTTCAATAAATCCATACCGCTAACAGTTCTGAAAAAGATAAAGTCTCTTCCTTGGTGTAACAGTGAGCTCAAGAATTTGAGAACACAACTAAGGAAAGCTTTCAATGAGAGTTTTAGAACCAAAATCTGGCAGCCATATAAAGATATTATGGGAAAAATACAAGAAAGCAGTCAGGAAAGCTAAAAACGACTCATGGCGATCTTTCTGCACGTCGAGAGAAAGTTGCAGAGAAACTGCAAGGGTGAGCAAAATGCTATCCAAAGATCATACTAATACTGCCTACATTAGGGCGGAGGGAAATGATTGGACCTCCTCGGCAAAATAGTTTCTGGAGATACTTAGTACAACGCATAGTAGACAAAAGCAAAATCAAATATGCCATGAATAGCTTTGCACCATTCATAGCGGCAGGTCCTGACGGGATTATGCCCATAATGCTGCAAAAACTGGTAGAACCAATGGTTCAAAGGCTTGAATATATGTATATACAAACCTAGCAATTAACTATCTTATATCCCAAGAAGTTGGAAAAGAATTAAAGTTGTGTTCCTTCCAAAACCAGGCAGAAGAACACACAATAATGCCAAGGATTTTAGACCTATAAGCCTCACTTCTTTTATGCTGAAGGTACTAGAGAGGCTAATAGACTTACATGTAAGAACAATAATGGCGTATAAGTTATCGAAGTCGCAACATGTGTACATAAAAGGCCGATCAACCCAAACTGCCCTTAACGAGGTGATAAGTGTAATTGAAAAATCACTACACTACAAACAATACACCATGGCTGCTTTTCTAGACATGGAGGAGGAGATAATATAGAAGTAAGTGCTATCATTAATTCTCTGGCACATGGTGGCATAGATGACACTGTGTGCAGATGGATACAATCGATGCTTGAGAATAGAAAGATTATAGCATCAAACGGAGCTGCAACACAAATCAGTTATGTGAGTAGAGGGACGCCTCAAGGAAGGGTCCTCCCCACGCTTCTATCGGTTGTAGCGCTGAACGAAATACTACTCCAATTAAACGGTGGAGGAGTGAAAGCAGTAGCATATGCAGACGATATAGTGTTGTTGGTATCAGGCATGTTTCCTTCAATAGTCAGCGAGATTATGGAAAGAGCACTACGAAGGTTAAACCTATGGGCTAAGAACAATGGACTAGGAGTTAACCCGAACAAAACAGAATTAATGCTATTCACAAGTAGAACCAAAATCCCTCAGTTTCAACTTCCGGTACTAAGCGGTACAACATTCACTCTATCCCCCACAGCTAAATACTTGGGGGTGGAGATTGACACCAAACTGTCCTGTAAAATAAATATAGAAAAATAAATAAATAAAGCAAGCTTTGAAATCGAAAGCAAATAAATTTTCTCAAGCTCATTTAAAATTTCAAAATTTTCTATCAAAATTTTATAATTTCTTAAAATATATTATTGCAATATATTGTGTTCATTTTCTTTTCATCGGTTCCCACGAGATAACTGAAGAGTGCGGTCACGTTAGTACAACGCTGACAGAAGAAGGATCAGCAAACTGCCATGGAGGAAGACCCCGAAAGGGGCAGAAGTAACTACTTCGCCATACTAGGCGAGCCACCAAAAACAAAACGTAAGGCATACAATATAAACAACCACTTTGACTTCCCAACGCTTAAACTCAACAAACACGCAAGTACTCAACAAAACTCACAATGCCCAAAGTTTCTTCTTATAAAAAGCAAAACCGAAAAACCACTGAAATTGTATAACATTTTCGCAGTCAGCAAAGCGCTCGAATCAATCACAACCGAAAAGCCCCTAGAAATATCATTTACGAGAGATGGAGACCTACTTTTACTTATAAAAACTCAACAGCAAGCGAACAAATTCCTTAAAGCAACACAATTGTCAAATATTTGCAACATTTCTGTCTCTCTCCACCCTACGCTTAATATATCCAAAGGTGTAGTTTATTCTGGAGTTCTAAAGCATCTAAGTGAAGAAGAAATCGTAGAAGGTCTAAAAGAACAAGGTGCAGTGGAATGTAAAAAATAAGAAAATATATAGAAGGAAAACACACTGACACTCCGCTTCACATCGTCTCCTTCAACACTTTTACTCCTCCAAAAGAAGTGAACATAGGATGGCTGAAAGTAAAAGTTGAACCATATATTCCATCGCCCATGCAATGCAAAAACTGTTTTTTAATCGGCCATACAGCTAAACATTGCACCTCTGAAGCAAAATGCAATGTATGTTCATCTTCCATCCACGACTTGACACCTTGTTCGAGAGTGCAATGTATCAACTGCAAACAAAATCATCGCTCAAACAACAAACAATGCCCCACGTACAGAAAAAGACAAGATATTTTGAAACACAAAACAATCAATAAATGCTCATTTAGGGAAGCTATAGAAACAATCAACAAAAATAATACTGACTACAGCAAAAATGTACCAGAAGAACGCATCGAAGAAGCAACTTAAAAAAGAATTAAAAAAACACAAACAAATTTAAACGACAACAATAACGTTCATAAAAAAAAATACAATTACTTTACACAGCGCAAACCACGAACCAAGCCGAAAAGGAAACATGTATCAAACTTCAATCAATTCTACAATACCACCAACCGAATTACATTTACAACCGAATTTTCGACAACATTTCGAGCAACGTATTAGCCATCCCAACAACCCTACAAATGCACTAATTACAACAAACACCCACATCCCACTCACAAACTTAGAGTTCACAAACTTAGAGTCCTCTACCGAAACATTAGAATACAACACCGAAACACATCAATATTAACATAGCTTCCTCTCACCTTTAAATCTTCTCGCTATACGTCAAGAGGAAAACAAATTAATAAGATATTCCCAATATGGTACTTAAAATTGTCCAGTGGAACATTAATGGATACCACAACAATAATAACGAACTACGCTTACTTATAAAAGAAAATAACTATAAAATCATAGCTTTACAAGAAACTCATCTTAAGGAAAGCCCTCCCACAAGATATGTGCCAAAAAACTTTTCAATATACGGATATAATGACATATCAACAGAAGAAAATGCAAAGCGAGGGGTCGCTTTCCTTGTAGCAGACAACATAGAATTTACTCCCCTTGAGCTACATACTAGTTTACTCGCAATAGCAATCAAAGTTAAGTCTCAGATAAATTTCACCTTTTTAAATATTTATTCATCACCTGATGATCAATTTGCTGAGCACGACTTGCACGAACTCATTTCATACGTGAATGGGCCACTACTAATAGTGGGTGATCTGAATGCTTGGAGCCCAATATGGGGATCTCCACGATTCAACAGTAAGGGTAAAATTGGCACTAAATTTATTGAAAATACAAACCTTTTAATTTTAAACGACAAAAGTCCAATACCAAAATACAAAAGAGCGAATGCTATATTTAAGCGTGAAGTAAAAACCTCAAAAAGAGATGCTTTTGCGACCTTCACTAAGGATATAAATTGCAACACTCCATCAAAAGTTCTATGGAATAAAGTAAATGTACTACATGGAAACCGCCCCCATAACCTCATTCACTCAATTGAAAAGGAAAACAATTCATCAACTTCCGATCCTCTTGAAATAGGCAACACGTTAGCAAGAGCATGGTCAAATTACTCAAAAAACTTTAATTTTTCGGAACAGTTCGTAGAACATAAAAACCGTTTTATAAATGTTATAAATGTAGTATATCCACTAAGTAAAACGTCCAGCGCAATGGAGGGAAACTTTTCAATACAAGAACTCGATGGATGTCTAGCTTCGCTAAAAGGAAAGAGTCCCGGCCAAGATAACATCCCTTATGAATTGCTGAAACATCTACCTTTTGTTGGCAAAAGCAAACTCTGTGAGCTGTATAACCACATCTTTAACACACATACCATACCGCAACAATGGTACCTATACCGAAACCTAATAAGCCGAAAAGTATTACCGAAGGATATAGACCCATATCCCTCATCTCTTGCCTATCAAAAGTAATGGAAAAGATGATATCTAGGAGGCTTATGTGGTACCTTCACACAAACAAGCTACTCTCGAGCAACCAAACCGCTTTCATACCTGGAAGCAACACTACCAACTCATTACTTCGCCTAGATGAACATATCGCAGATAATATTTCCAGCAGGAACCACATTTCACTCATTTCCCTAGACATGGAAAAAGCATTCGATAGAGTCGGTTTGCCTCCGTATTAGACCAAATTTTGGCCTGGAAGTTAGGACCCAAAATTGCAAATTATATTAAAAACTTTTTGATTAATCGAAAATTCAGAGTTAAAGCAAACGGTGCCATTACAGATTGTTGGCCATTGGAAAACGGCATTCGGTTCGCCATTATCCGTCACTCTTTTTCTAGTTGCTTTTGACAGGCTGGGTCGGGTAATAAATGAAAACAAGTTCTTCAAACATGTCTTCTACGCAGATGACTTATGTATATACGGCAGAGTTCAAAATGTAACGGTCTTCCAAACCGAATTTAAAAACCTCCTCGTAGATACTGTGAGCGTCAAAAATAAGTAAACAGCAGTTTTATCAATATTAAAGTGTTTATAACAACGCAGTGTTTAATGCAACAATAAAAAGTTGTATTACAGAATTCAAGGCTTATATTATAAGAGTTTAACTTAGTATAAATAATAAACAAAAACTAAACACAGCTAAAAATAATTCACATAAACTAAAAATTCTCTCATTTTTTCGCGCCAAAAAAAAGTAAACAGAGTTCTGTAAAGGTAAAATCTATGTACGTAAACTAAATTAATATTTATTCTAGTATTTTGTTTACTTTCCTTTGGACTTCTGGACATCACTTACTCTTCTGGGCATGTATTCTGCAAATTTTTTTTTGTAAATTCTGGGGAGATTTTGCTCCATTCTTTAATCAAAGCCTTATTTAGGTCGTCCTTGCTTTATATGTCCTTCTGCCTGATTTTTCGGTCAAGGTGCTCCTACAGATGCTTGATATTATTAATGTCTGGGGTCTGAGGAGGGTTATCCAAAGTTTTGGTGTTTGATATAACAGCCACTCACTAACAAATTTGGACTTGTGTTTAGGATCGTTGTCCTGTTGAAAGATCCAGTTTCCTGATAGGCCTAATTTTTCAATGCTTTGAGCAACATTTTTTTTTTAAATGTTGAAATAATCCAATGTGTTAATCGTGGGCTCAATAAAAACCAAATTCGCAACATCAGATGCTGCCATACAGCCCCAGACCATAAGCGATCCTCCACCGTGCTCTACGGTGTGGGTGACACACTTATCAGTAAAGGCTTTATTTTTGGATCTCCAAATTTTGGGAGACTTTTTCGATTCAAATATTTCGAATTTGCTTTCGTCTGCATAAAAAATGTTTTCCCAGAAATTTTTAGCCTGATTTGTATACTTTTTTGAAAATTCCAAGTTCATCTGTTATTCGTCTTTGATGTATAGGCCATTCGGCGTGGTGCTCGTCCATGCAAACCGCTTTTGTGCAAAGTTATCCTGATTGTACTGGCACTTACTGGTTTACCCGATGTCTCCGCTATATCTTTTGATATTTGAGCAGCGTTTGAAGCTAGATTTGTTTTTACTTCCCGTACTATTTATCGCGCTTCAGTGTCAGTAAGGCGCTTTGGTCGTATCGGCCGTGACAAATTTTCAACAGTCTACAATGTACCATGTTTATCAATAATTTTTTTTATTGTGCAATAGTGTCTTCCAACTATTTCTCCAATTTCGCGCAAAGATTTATCTTTTTTATGCAAGTCTGATATGAGTTTTCAACCGTTTCAGTGGTCGTTCGCTTACCCATTACAAATATTGATATTTTAGCAACTTAACCTCAAAAAAAAAAAAACATAATGATATAAAAAATATGTTTTACTGCACTTAATCTCTTGCATAATAACTGTTTCCAAAGGATATTTGGCGCTTCCCCGAAATAAGTATTAAAAACAAGCAACGGTTGTTGCTACTGTTTACTTTTTTTGACGCGAAAAAATGAGAGTATTTTTAGTTTATGTGAATTATTTTTGGCTGTGTTTAATTTTTGTTTATTATTTATACTAAGTTAAACTCTTATAATATAAGCCTTGAATTCTGTAATACAACTTTTTATTGTTGCATTAAACACTGCGTTGTTATAAACACTTTAATATTGATAGAACTGCTATTTACTTATTTTTGACGCTCACAGTATATTAAACTGGTGCAACGCTAGCGGAGCTAAGATATCCATTGCCAAATCTAATCATCTGCACATTTGCAACAAACATACTTGCCAAAGTTTTACTTTAAACCTAGGCGATACCTACATAAAAAATGTTACATCACTCAAGATACTTGGCATATTCTTTAATAAAAAATACAACTGGAATGATCACATTACTTATTTACAAAAATCACTACAAAGTAGACCCAATATAACAAAATGCCTAAGTAACATCAAGCTGAAAAGTAGCACTAACTCACTTCTAAACATTCTGAAAGCCATTATACTTGGAAAAATAGATTATGGCCTACCATTTTATAGCACCACGTCACCAGCAAATCTTTCTAAAATATCATCTGTATACCATTCTGCAGTTCGCTTGGCGTTGGGTGCTTTTCGCACCACTTCCACTCCTCAAAGATAGGATAAATTATATTACCGGTTGTATGGCAATTAAACTTACGCAAAACAATGACTCAGTGCTGAAATCATTAGTGAAAAAGAGACTAAAACGAAAACGTAAAACACGTAAGGAACCAACAATAGAAAGACTAATTGAGACAGCAAAATACCATGACATGCCACTGGATCATAACGCCACCACAAATATTCAAAACCCACCATGGGCACTCCCTACAAACTGCATATTACTGCAGTTATCAAAATTCAAAAAATAAATCACTCCAATTTCAATGTATCTCCAGCACTTTTATTATATACGCAGCAAATACAACGACTGGTCAACCTTATATACTGACGGTTCCAAATATAAGGACATAACCGCATATAGCGTCGTTAACGAGTACGAAACACTATCCACGTCTAAACTGCCATCATACGCATCTGTATATACTGCAGAAGCAACCGCAGTCTACCACGCTTGTAAAATAGCAAAGAAAAGCAAAGGGAAATGGCTTATTTTTAGCGACTCACTCTCAACTCTGCTATTGGTTAAAAACATTAACAATAACGATTCCGTGATATACCAAATCAGAGATATATTAACTTCCAAAGCTAAAAAAATTAAGTTGATATGGATTCCCAGCCACATCGGAATAAAGGGCAACACATCGGCAGACGCAGCAGCAAAAATTGACACCAACTCACCGTTACACATAACAACCAGCTTTAACAAGAAAGACCTAAAAAACACAATCAATAAAGTATATCGGAAACTTATGGTTGAACATTGGCAAAATATAAATCATGACTACAAATGCATAAACCCAAACTTGGTTCCTCCAATCTTCCCAACAACAATTTCAAGACGAAACATCATAATATACACTCGCTTTCGCCTAGGGCACACACGGATAACGCACAAGTATCTTTTTCAAAGAGGCAGCCCACAAACTTGCCAATTCTGCAACGATGAGATACTTACTATCAAACATATCGTCACAAGCTGTACTGCAGTAAACTCGAATAAGACAATCTATAACAAACCGCACAATTTTAGAACTTCTTACAGAAGTAAACGAAGAAAACATAAAGAGATTTATATGCATTATAAGCAAAATTAGATTGTACTTTGAAGTATAAATGTTTTTACTAATATCAAACCATAATAACGTAAAGCTGATGGCTTAACCGCTAGTGCTAATATTTTTAAATTGTTATTGTAATTAAATTACCTTTTCAATTAAAAAAAAAAAAACATTTATAGCCTACTATACTTGCAAGAGAATCGTCAGCAAGAATTGGGGCCTCAAACCTAGTATAATCATGTGGATGTATACGACTGTGATAAGACGTATACTTACATATGTAGCTCCGGTATGGTGACCAGCGCTAAACAAACAATACAAAATTAGAAAAGTAAATGGAGTACAAAGAGCAGCATGTGCAGGTGTTACTGGTGCAATCACGTCATGTCCGACTGACTCGCTCAATGTGGTCCTGCATCAACTACCCTTGGACACCTTTGTTCACAAAACAGCAGAATTTGCGGCTATAAAAATAAAAGAATTGGGTGGTTGGAATCAGCAGAACTGCGGACACACTAAAATCCTAAACAAGCTCACTATTAATAAATCAGACTACATTCTCCCAAAGCTGGATTTCAATAGACACTTCCAGGTGACGATACCATCTAGACGAGAATGGAGAAGAGGTTCAATAGGGGTGGAGGATCTCAGTCTCTACGGACGAGTCCAAAATTGACTGCGGAGTAGGCACAGGGGTATTCTCCGCTGATCTAGGCATATCTCTCTTTTTACGTCTACCGAACTCAGCTAGCATCTTCCAAGCGGAAGTACTGGGCATAGAAAAAGCCTGCGAAGTTCTATTGGCTAGACTTGATCTGGGTTCTCGGTCACAGGAACATTTTTGGTAACGAAAAGCGAGTTGACAAAGGCAGGAACTTTCCTTAACGAATCCGAGGTGGAGCTAATACCAATCCCGCTAGGATCGATCAAAAGAGAGATCAATAGACAATTTCAACAAGTTGCAAATAACAGATGGAAAAACATTACAAAATGCATTATAACTAAACAATTATGGCCAACATATGACAGGAAAAGAACCAACGACTTATTAAATAGGTCAAGGAAAAGTATCTACAGAGTAACAGCTACCACAACAGGGCACTGGCCATTTGGGGAACATCGTCCAAAATGGGTATGCCCTACAACAAACACAGGTTTGGCGGTTTCACAGGATATTTTTGAATATATAAACTATCGAAAAAGCAAAACAAAAAATTTTTTTTGTTTGAAAGTTTCACACTGGTATAGCCCCTTAAAGCAAATTGGGCTCAACAGATGAACAGATGATGGTCGATAGCCATGAAATTATCCTTTTTACAAAGAAAATTTTCAATGTTTCTATTGAAAAAGTTTTCATATGCAAAACAAAAAAAATTACACAAAAACTTAAAAATATACAATAAAAAGGTTATTGTTGTTAATGTCACCACGCATCTACTGAAATAGTTTGGTGGGTAGTCTCCTGTAATGGTGTTATACCTCTTCACTTGCAAGGAAAAAGGGTTAAAGGGGTTGTGTAACAGCAGGATGTTTCAGAAAGCGTGGTAAATCAGTTAAGCAATGCTCTCTTCGGTGGAGAACGTCAAGGCAAAAACTCTCCAGCATAAATGCGAAATTTCGGATTTCATATGGGTGATGCGGTTGAGAGCTTGTGTAAAATAGTGTACATGGTTCATTGCAAATTCATTTATTCAAACAAAGAGATATTTTATTAATAGCTAGCTATTTTAGAACTTACTTGTAATCGTGTCAATTGAAATGGCATATCAGTTGGAATCATAGGGCTAGGCGGTATTAAAAAACTTTTCCAGGTTGCAATAGTATAATAATTTTTGTATCACCAAAAGAAGTCATTTGAAATGTCGAATTGGATTGTTGAACATGACTCAAAAAAAGCTTCGACGTTTGAGATGTCCCAAAAATTAATGAATACTGTTCATACCAAACGAACACATCTCTGCATTGTCCTCCTAACTTGTCTAAATACGAATTAGAGGACAATGCAAAAAGCATTCAACAGCGCCAATATTACGACAGAGAACCAAATACGAAATAAAACGAAATATTAGAGCGGACGGGCATACAGGCGCCAGAACACTCAGCAGCAACAGCATCAGCAGTTACAACAACAACATCAGTAGCAGCATCAGCATATCAATTTAACTACATCAGGTTACATTTAAAATTGTAATTAAATTTATTATAAATGTAATTATATTTATAAAACAACACACAATTATACACACCCACACACAATCACCCAATTGTATTTATTAAACCATATACATACATATGTAAGTATATTATGCTAACTCAAATACACAAATTTAAGTTGTCAACGAAATCTAATAATTTTATTTTATTTGACACACCGGCAAACACAACGTCGACAACTCCGACAAATGCAATGGTTCGGGTGGAGTTTTTAATACCGGCAATTTCAATTTGCCATTAGGACAACACATCCCGCGGGTTTCAATGTGGACAAATTGCGTCCATCATTCCAATGTATCCGTACATACTATAATCAATCAGACTGTTACAATTAAAAGCAGCACGCAACATTTCAGCCAATTTAGCACGACGTATTCGTGATCACTGTGCAAGATTCAGTACAGGTACAGGGTCAACTGATCTATTTCGCGTATTACCTTGACGATGCGATGCATTAGTTTGCGCACGTTTGTCTGCAGTCTGTGATCGGCTTAGTAATGCCACATCATTCACATTACGCGTTCGCCGATCTATATTTGCTCGTCTGACTCGTGGCATTTTTCTTTTATCCAAAAAACAAAAAAAAATAATAAAATTAAAAACAAAATGCATCTGTTACAGAAGAAAAAAAACCTGTATGCAAACAAATGTTTTATCAATTAAAGAAAAACACTTGCATTTCAGTTCAACTGTTTAAAACTTACCGTTGTTTGACAATTTAATTGAAATAAATGATATAAAACACCGACGACACGCTAAGAAACTGAGAAAAGTACACACACATATACATATATACATAGTATTCATTTGAACAATTTAAATCCCACCGTTAGTTTGAATGCACTCAACAATATGTTTAAAAATATAAACACAAAGCAACAATTATCGCTGACAATTTGCTTTAATCGAAGCACGTAACAGTTCGATAGCACAATACCCATCTTAAAAAATTTTAATTTGACAGCAAAATCCCCATTAACATTTTTGAATTCATTTTTTACAAAATCAATATATATGTATATAAAAAAGTTGTGTTAGTTACACTAATTATAACTCAAGAACGGCTGAACCGATTTGGCTGAAATTGTTGGACACGGACGAAAAAGTTTTCTTTAAATTTACAAAATTTAAAAAATTACGACACGTTTATTTGTTATAAAATGAATAAATTTTGTGTTTTTTTTCTATCCATTTCAAAAGATGTATATTTAACATTAAATTTAGCATATCAAAATATTTTTTTTTTCTAGACAAATAAAAAAAATTAATGCTAAAGCTTGACTGATGATTATTTATATAAATACAGTAGTTTTATGGAATGTGGAATATTTTTCCATGTTTTCGAATACGAATTTCCAAAAAAGAACCAGATATTTTGAATAGGATTAATGTATAAGGGCATGCACGGGTGTTTTGAGTGGAATGTCCGGACCCTTAATTGGGAAGGTGCCGCTGCCCAGCTGGTTGATGTCCTCGTGAAAATAAAGGCTGACATCACCGCCGTCCAAGAAATGCGATGGACGGGACAAGGATAGAGACGAGTAGGTCATTGTGACATTTACTACAGTGGCCATATAAAGGAGCGCAAGTTTGGTGTTGGATTCGTGATTTGAGAGAGACTCCGTCGCCGAGTACTATCATTCACTCCGGTGAATGTACGTCTAGCCACAATCCACATCAAAGCGAGGTTCTTCAACATATCGCTGATTTGCGCCCAAGCCCCGACGGAAGAGAAGGACGATGTGACCAAAGATGCCTTCTATGAGCGCTTGGAGCGCGCTTATGAGAGCTGCCCCCGCCACGATGTCAAATCGTGCTTGGCGACTTTAACGCCAGGGAGGGCAAAGAAAGTATATTTGCCACTACGGTCGGTAAATTCAGCCTCCACGACGAAACATCCCCAAATGGGTTGAGGCTGATTGACTTCGCCGGGGCCCGAAATATGGTTATCTGTAGTACTAGATTCCAGCATAAGAAGATCCATCAAGCTACCTGGCTGTCTCCGGATCGAAAAACTACCAACCAGATCGATCATGTTGTGATAGACAGAAGACACGTCTTCAGTGTTTTAGATGTGGGTACACTCCGAGGTCCTAACATCGACTCGGACCACTATCGTGTTGCAGCCAAGATTCGCACCCGCGTCTGTGCTCAAAAAACGGACGCCAACAAACACATGGAAGGTTCGACGTCGAGAAGCTGCAATCACAACAGACAGCCGAACGATTTTCTACTCGGCTTGCACTCCTGCTCTCTGAGAGCACTCGTCAACAACTCGGTATAAGCGAACTGTGGGACGCATTCCAAATTCCTTATACCTGAGACAGACATGTAGTAACAATACCATAGTAAAGGTATCATGGTATTCTGTTTACTACGTTGGTGACACACACGGCAATGTAGTAAACTGAAATACTACCTTTGTTTCATAGGCATTAAATATTTCAAAAAAATTGTAAACAATAAATATGTAAATGTGTGTTATGGAGAAAATAAGTGCAATTATTTAAAATGCTATAAAGTTAATGTATTTTCAACACAAAAAAAAACAAAAAAACGATTTGGTAAAAGACTCCCTAAAAATCTGACATAAAATAAAGCATTTCTTGCTTTTCCGGAAGAAAAATTGTGAAAAATACTTTGTTTTCCATTTGAATAATTAATTTTTTAAGTCATTTTGACAGAATATTTCGAAGAGCTTTTGTGTAAAAGCTTTTAGCAAACTTTGTTACCTGTAAGCCTGCGAAGTTTTATTAGAAAACCACGGGAATATACATAAAGCAACTATATTTACGGACAGCCAGGCGGCCCTCCTGGCATTGTCTTCACCCATGACAAATTCCAGTACAGTTCACAACTGCAAGAGAGCACCAAGCTCAATAAAAGACAAGCTCCAGCTAAACTTGATCTGGGTTCCCGGCCAAAAAGTATTTACAGAATAACAGCTACCACAACAGGGCACTGGCCATTTGGGGAACATGCGTCCAAAATGGGATTGCCCTACAACGACATCTGCCGTGGCTGCGGAGTAGCAGGGAACAAGGAAACAATCTTCCACTTTCTCTGCGAATGCCCAGCTCTAGCACAGATCCGACACAAATACTCGGAATCCACCAAGCACCAAACCTTGAATGGATTTCCACCAAAAGCATATCGGACATAAGTAGTTTCATCGAAACCTCAAAATGGTTTGAGAGAGAAGGTGAAACGTAATAGCAGTTACAGGAGGTTCTACGAATAGTGTATCAAAATGGCACATCAAGTGCTAATTGAGCCCGATAGGGCTGCACTCCTACCTACCTACCTACCTTGTTACCTGTTTTTTAGCTATGTTTATACAAATACCACAATGAAACATCATAGTATTGTTACCAGCAAAATACTACATTGCTCATATGGTATTTTGCTGGCATTTGGTGACACACATGTGGTATTTGTACTATATATGGTATTGTTACTACATGTCTGCCTCAGGTATTACGTACAGCTGCAACCGAAGCCATTGGTTTTCGGAATGTGCAAAAGAACAGCTGGTACGACGAGGAGTGCCGTATCGCAGCGGAGAGAAAACAGGCTGCCTCCCTCGCAACGTTACGATCGACCATAATACGTGCGGGATGAGATAGATACCGAGAGTTGAAAAGGGAAGCGAGACATTGATATCATCGGCCTCAACACCCGCGCCGTTAGTTCTGCTTTCTCCAGGCTGGACAAGGAAGCACAGAAAATGGGTCTGGTAGTGAACGAGGGCAAAACGAAATATCTCCTGTCATCAAACAAACAGTCGTCGCACTCGCGACTTGGCTCTCACGTCACTGTTGACAGTCATAACTTTGAAGTTGTAGATAATTTCGTCTATTTAGAAACCAATATGTTAATACACCACCAACAATGTCAGCCTGGAAATCCAACGCAGGATTGCTCTTGCCAACAGGTGCTACTTCGGACTGAGTAGGCAATTGAAAAGTAAAGTCCTCTCTCGATGAACAAAAGCTAAACTCTATAAGTCGCTCATAATTCCCTTCTTGCTATATGGTGCAGAGGCTTGGGCGATGACAGCAATCGATGAGTCGACGTTATGAGTTTTCGAGAGAAAAATTCTGCGAAAGATTTATGGTCCTTTGCGCATTGGCCACGGCGAATATCGCATTCGATGGAACGATGAACTGTACGAGATATACGACGACATTGACATAGTTCAGCGAATTAAAAGACAGCGGCTACGCTGGCTAGGTCATGTTGTCCGGATGGATGAAGACACTCCAGCTCTGAAAGTATTCGACGCAGTACCCGCCGGGAGAAGCAGAGGAAGAGGGAGACCTCCACTCCGTTGGAAGGGCCAAGTGGAGAAGGACCTGACTTCGCTTGGAATATCCAATTGGCGCCACGTAGCGAAAAAAGAAACGACTGGCGCGCTGTTGTTAACTCGGCTATAATCGCGTAAGCGGTGTCTGTGCCAATTAAGAAGAAGGAGATAATGAGCCTATATAAAAAAGCAGAGAAACCGGAGAAAAAAATTATGGTTGAGAAAGCAACCCAGCTATCTCATATTTTTAAAGAGATGAATACCCCAAAGCGTCTGCGTGAAGCATCTCCACGAAAAAACCGAAAAAGGCTACTGAGAAGGTGCAACAAATGACCAGTGAGCCCACGAAAGTAATACAGGAAAATATTACGGGTCAACATAGCGCAGGTGAAAAATGGGTGGAGGTTGTGAAAAAGAAGAAACCGATTCAAAAGAAAATTAGAACGAAACCGGACGATAACCAAAAAGGGCGATAACCTTATGCTGATATTCTCCGGAAAATAAAAAGCGACAGCGGTCTTGAAGAGCAGGGATCAAACGTTACCTACATACGGAAGACGATGAAAGGAGACCTACTCATCGAGTTGAAAAATCAGGCAGACAAGAAAGCCGAATCATTTCAAACCGCCTTAGAGGAAGCGGTGGGTGATATGGCGCTGATACAGCCAAAAACCCATAACGTTACAATAGTGTGTAAGGACTTAGACGAAATTACAACACCGGAAGAAATCTGCGAGGCACTAAAAACAGAATGTGGGTTCAAAAACCTGGAGAAATCAAGCGTCAAAAGTATGAGAAAAACCCGAAGTGGCACACAAATAGCTGTTATTTGTCTGCGCGCTCAGGACACTAAAGTTGCACTAAAATTGGGCAAAGTGAAGATAGGGTGGTCTATCTGTCGTCTCCGAGAATACTCACCCATTACCCGATGTTTCCAACTGGATCATATATCACACACATGTGTCAGTCAGACTGACCGGTCCGCCCTCTGTACACGCTGCGAAGCTGCAGGGCACGTAGCAAAGGTGTGCAAAAATGCCCCGAGCTGTATGCTTTGCAAAGGAGAGCACTCCGTCTTAAGTATGACCTGTCCGAAGCACGTACAAATGATGAAAAAATGAGGTTATTACAGATAAACCTTAATCACTGCGCTGCAGCATAAGATCTGATAAAACAAACAGTTCAAGAAGAGAACATAGAAGTCGCCTTACTAAGCGAGCCATATAGACAGCGTTCGGAAAGCACTTTGAGTAAAGATAGAAGTGGCAAGGCAGCAATATGGGCCTGCAAAGGACATGCTTTCTCATCCCGCTTAAAGAAGTCCATAACGGTTTTACATGGACGAAGGTAAAAGGTATATATTTTGTAAGCAGCTACGCTCGTTCTAGCTCAACAATTAGAGAATTTGAAGATTTTCTCCTGGAGCTGTCTCTAGAGACCAGAAACAAATCGCCAATAATAATAGTGGGTGATTTTAACGCATGGTCTACTGCTTGGGGTAGCAGAACTTCAAATCACCGTGGTCGCCTCATTCTAGAATTTTTGAGTCAAACAAAAGGGTAATAAAGGGTTCTATAATAGACCTAATGTTTGCTAAAGACACGCTTAGCAGACATAATAAGTGGAAGGTGTCAGATATTTACACAAATAGCGACCATATGGCTATAATCGCTGAAGTTTCGTTCTCCCAAGAAAGGGAACGGTTTCGGAGAAATACCTCTCGAAAACGTAGTTGGCGTGAAAAAGAATTTGATACTGACGTCTTTGAGAGCGTCTGGAGTGTGGCGAAGACGCCACCCACTTAGTATCCGCTGTGCAGAAGGAACTAGTTGCAGCATGCGACGCAACCATGCGCAGGACGAGCTACAATAACAATCGAAAGCCGGTATACTGGTAGAGCGACGAAATTGCCAAGCTGAGAAAGCTCTGTCACTCAGCTAGACGGCGCACACAGCAAAACCAGGGAGAGGTAAACGAAATCCGCCTCAGAGAAGCATTTAAATGACAAAAAAAGCTCCTGAAGTCAGCCATTATCCGTAGTAAGAGATCCTATTTCGAAAAGGTATGTGAAGAAGCGAACATAGACCCCTGGGGATAGGCATACAAAATTTGTATGTCGAAATTCAAAAATAAGTCGCAGCAACCTTAGAACGCATCATTTATGAAAAATGTTGTCGAAACGTTATTCTCGACACATGCCTCCATTTGCTTTATTAAACGAAACGAAGCTACGGAGCCACCCCTATTAGTCACAGAAGACGAACTATTGGCTATTGCGAAAAAAATCAAAAACTCTAAAGCGCCTGGAATAGATGGTATACCAAATAGAGCCCTTAAAGAAGCCATAACTCTTAGGCCCAGTTTATTTGTTAACAGGTACAATGCGTGTATATTAGAAGAGGTGTTCCCCGAAGGAAGATACAGAGCCTGGCTCTACTCCCAAAGCCAAAAAGCCGCCAGAAGAACCTTCATCATATCGACCTCTTTGCATGCTCGACAAGCATTGTAAGAAACCGCTTGGAACTAGCAATCCAAAAAGCCGGCGGATTATCAGAGACAATACGGCTTCATAAAAAAGAGATCCACTATTGACGCACTACGAGAAGTCGTCGATATTGCGAAATGTGCAGTAAGTGGGAAAAAATGGAAAGGTGGCACGAAAAAGTACTGCGCACTGATCACCCTGGATGTCAAGAATGCGTTCAACACGGCAAAATGGGCAGACATAATCAAAGCCCTGGATGAAATACGGCCCCCTGAATACCTCATAAACATAATAACGAGTTATTTTAATAACTGAAAGCTGATTTTTGATACGGACGAAGGCACCAAGAGCTACTCTATCTCGAGTGGAGTACCCCAAGGCTCAGTGTTAGGCCCACTATTGTGGAACCTTATGCATGACGACCTGAGAAAATAAATGTAATGAGTGCTTAAATAGTCTACGCCAATGGTTCTCTTCTATGAGTCTGAAACTGCCGGAGGAAAAAACAAAAGTTCTACTCATAAGCACTAGGAAGATAGAAGAACGAATAGAGCTCACCATAGGGGAATCCAAGATTACTTCGCAGCCGCAATTGAAGTATCTTGGAGTAATATTAGATTCCAAATTAAAATTTCAAGAACACTTGGGAGTATTCTTCCGCCAAGGCAAACAAAATTTATAATGCCCTATCGGGAATGATGACCAATATAGGCTGTTTGCGTTCCAGCCGGCGATTCTTAATAGCTAAAGTAATGAGTTCCGTAATACTGTATGCGGCACCAGTATGGATACAGGCAATGGATATAAAAGCGTATGCTAAACAAATAATTGCAGTGCATAGGCTTTCTGCAATTCGGGTAATAAGTGCTTTCCGGACTATATCAACCGACGCTGCTGAAGTATTAGCCAGCATGCCGCCCATTGACATCCAGGGAGATGAACTCGAGCGTTTATATCAGTTATCAACGCCTAAAACAGTATCGGCAAGGACAGAGGAGAGAAAAAAGAGTACTAAAATGTGGCAGGAGCGATGGAATTTCTCATCCAAATGGCGCTGGAGCCATCGACTTTTACCGGACATCCACTCGTGGATAGACAGACGACATGGGAACTTAGATTTCCATTTGACCCAAATACTTAGTGGACATGGATGCTTTAGAAGCTACCTTTTCAGATTCCACAATGACATTAGTCCGAACTGTCCGACGTGTACAGAGTATATAGAAGACTCTGAACATGTATTATTTTATTGCCCTCGATTTTCGAATACAAGGGAAAAGCTAAAAACCACACTCGGTGGTAGTTTTACGGTCGATAATTTAACGACACTCATGTGTCAGTCGACTGATAAATGGAAAGCTGTCAGCGAAGCGTCAGCGTTCATAATGACCAAACTGAGATCTTTTTAACAGACTAGGCGTCCGTCAGTCCGCGCAATAGAGGAGACTTAAATGTCTTGTTCCTCCCACGAAGTAATACCTAGCCGGTGGTTCCGTGGGAGAGACCTGAGTTGGGAGTAGGTTAGGTTTAGCGGATGCCGCACTTCATCTAACGAATAAAAACAATTTCTTTATACCGGGATTTAGAATATATGTTACAAATCCCCCAGATGGAAAGCAACGTGGTGGAACAGCAGCGTTGGTTAAAAAACGATTACAACACCACGCATTAGAATCTCATGCCACAGTGCAGTTACAAGCTGCAACAATATCTATAAAAAAAAATCGCTGAGGGACTTAAACTTCACTCTTATATACTGCCCACCTCGGTTTAAAATTACAGACAACCAATTTAAAGAGTTTTTTGGAACGCTAAGTCATAGATTTCTATCAGGTGGAGATTATAATGCAAAACACATGTATTGGGGCTCACGACTAATTAATCCGAAAGGACGATAGCTATATCAAACTGTTATAAATAGGCACAATAACCTTGAAATAATATCTCCTAGTAAGCCCACATATTGGCCTAGTGATCGTAAAAGCTGATATATGTACTGATCTATCTTTTGATCACTCTCCTGTACTAATAAAGTTATTTGAACAACTCATATTCTTTGATCCAAAAGTGGGTTTAACATCGAATTGGCTAAAGAGATATTGACGAAAACATATTTTAAGAGAACTCATTGATTTCATAACTAGCACAGCTGTCTTAGCAACACCAAACAAAAACTAAGCCGCTTGGTCCCAGAAAAATCACTAATAGAGAAATAGAAAAGCTTGTAAATGAAAAATCGCATGCAAGACGTGTATGGCATATAAATTGTTCCCCTTCCACTCAGCTTCAATTAAAATCTGCTGTGCGTAAATTAAAAAAAAAAAAACGCTTAAACGTGAGGAAGATTTGAACACCGAAATGTATATAAAGAAGCTGTGTCCAAATTCAAACAAGCAAAATTGCCTTTGCAAAGCCCAAAAGTCCATGAAGCCACCAACCTGACTCGCAACATGCCTATACGAGACTTGGGTGGAAATTGGGCTCGAAGTGACGAGGAAAAGGCTTAATGTTGTGCAAATCACCTCGAAAAGGTATTTCAACCTAATTTGCCAAAGAACAACTTTAAGTTGTCAGTTTTACCCAATACAGCTAAAGAGCCGCTCGAGTCTTTAAGACTTCACCTTCTGAAATTACTGGGATAATAAAAGAGCTTAATCCAAAAAAGTCGCCGGGACATGATAATATTACCCCAAAAATAATTACCAATTATTGCTGTAGAGGTGCTCTCTTTGCTCTTCAATGCAATTCTTAGTTTCGGATACCATCCAATTTCATGGAAAAAATCGCAGATTATCTTGATAGATAAACCTGTGAAAGACTTAACAAATCTGTCTTCATACAGAACAATCAGTCTTCTACCCTGTCTTTCTAAAATATTTGAAAAAGTATTACTATCAAAGATGTCTCCTTTCCTCCACGAAAATAATACAATATCAACGCATCAATTCGGATTTCGTGCAAAACATGGCACAATAGAGCAAGTAAATAGAATTACTAACGAAATAAGGAAAGCATTTGACCACAGGGATATTTCTAGATTCAGCAATATTTCTAGATGTAACTCAGGCGTTTCATAAGGTAAAGGCCTTTTATATAAGATTAAAAAAATTCCACATTTAGAATTGTATAAAACATTGGGGTCTTATTTAAATAATAGACAATTTATGATGAAAGACAGATTAGGGCTGTTGTACCATAGGGCAGTGTTTTAGACCCAACTCTATACATCATATATACAGCAGATCTTCCAACAACTAACAATGTATTAACTTCAACTTTTGCGGACGACACAGCCATAGTGAGCCGTAACAATTGCCACAATTTAGCATCAAGAATATTAGCGGAGCAATTAAGTTCTGTCGAATAATGGCTAGCGAACTGGCGTATATGTGAATGAACAGAAGTGTAAGCATGTTACGTTTTCGCGAAGACCAAAAACGTGCCCGGCAGTAAAAATTAACATTAGTTTAGTACCCCAAGCGAACGAAGTAACACATGTTGGCATTTACCTAGATAGAAGACTCACGTGGAGAAAATACATCTGTAGTAAAATAACATGTATGAAGATCAGAGCTGCAAATTTAAATTGGCTTTTAAATAAAAACTCCAAACTTAGCCTAGACAACAAAGTATTTTTATATAATGCGGTCATAAAGCCCATTTGGATGTATGGCATTCAACTATGGGATGGGGTACTAATATTGATATAATTCAAAGGTTCCAATCTAAAATGCTTAGAAAAATCACGGGTGCATCCATGATACATGCGTAATGAAAATATCCATAAATTTAAGCATATGCCTGCGTACTAAAGAGCAACGTATCACCAAAAAAGCTCAATGACTTGCTTGAGCTTGTCTAGTTTTAAATAGATTTAAGATTTTATAACTTATTGCTAGGCTTTAAAAAAAGCAGATCCAATAAATAAAATAATCGTTGAATTATGACAGTTCGACGTTCACATAATAGCTTTCTGTTAACAAGAAAAAACCTTAACATCTTTGCCATAGATCTTTTTTTTTTTAATCGTTGAGCTTGTATCACATATACTTACATGCTGCAGTCGTCCGATCCGAACAATTTGTTCGGAAATGGTGGAACTGTCTTGGACAACAATACATGCCGAATAACATGAATATATTTAGTTTAATAAAAATCGTTTTTCATACAAAATTTCATTTTGATTTCAGTTTGTATAGCAGCTATATAATATAGTGGTCCGAAATCGAGAAAAGGCGTATGCAGTATTTCAGAAAAATTGCATCCGAAATTGGACTAAATGATAGAAAACAGAAAATTTCCGGTTTTACGAAAGGTCCACTTACAGAGAGGAAACACTTTTGCCGCTGAACATAAAAATTGGAGCGGTCCCAGCGGGGGGGGGGAAAAAATGTAGCAAGATATTTTATTCAGTGATAAAGTTAAGATTAACATGTACGGAAATGATTGTAAAACTGTTCGCCGCCTTAGAACTAAGAAAATTAGACATGGGGCGAAACACAATGGCGTGGCGATGTTTCTCCTGGCAAGGCGTTTGTCATTTATTTTGGATAAAGGACACAATGACCACCTTTGAGTACAGATATTTTGCTATCATAAGCTGAAGAAAGTATGCAGCTGAGTTGGTGTTATCAACAAGATAACGACCGAAACTTACATCGAGGTTAGTATCTGTGTGGTTCAAGCATGCAAATGTGACCTGTATGAAATGCTCTGATCCACAGCCGATTTAGAACTTGTGAAGTGACCTTAAGAGAAGATTGGTACCCTTTTTATTTAATATTGCCAAAAATTGATTTAATCCACGCCGAATAGAATTGGAAAACTTAACAACAAAAAAAAAAAAAACAAGTAAGGAAGGGCTAAGTTCGGGTGTTACCGAACATTTTATACTCTCACATGATAAAGTGATAATCGAGATTTCATTATCCGTCATTTACATATTTTTCAAATACCGTATTTGTGTAAAGTTTTATTCCGCTATCGCATTCCGCATCAGGGTGTTAAGAAAATATTATATACCGAATTTCATTGAAATCGGTAGAGTAGTTCCCGAGATATGGTTTTTGGTCCATAAGTGGACGACGCCACGCCCATTTTCAGTTTAAAAAAAAGCCTGGGTGCAGCTTCCTTCTGCCATTTCTTCCGTAAAATTTAGTGTTTCTGACGTTTTTTGTTAGTCAGTTAACGGACTTTTAGTGATTTTCAACATAACCTTTGTATGGCAGGTGGGCGTAGTTATTATCCGATTTCTTCCACTTTTGAACTGTATATGGAAATGCCTGAAGGAAACGACTCTATAGAGTTTGGTTGACATAGCTATATTAGTTTCCGAGATATGTACAAAAAACTTAGCAGGGGGCGGGGCCACGCCCACTGTTCCAAAAAAATTACGTCCAAATATGCCCCTCCCTAATGCGATCCTTTGTGCCAAATTTCACTTTAAGATCTTTATTTATGGCTTAGTTATGACACTTTATAGGTTTTCGGTTTTCGCCATTTTGTGGGCGTGGCAGTGGGCCGATTTTGCCCATCTTCGAACTTAACCTTCTTATGGAGCCAAGAAATACGTGTACCAAGTTTTATCATGATATCTCAATTTTTACTCAAGTTACAGCTTGCACGGACGGACGGACAGACGGACGGACTTTTTAGTTAGCTCTAACCTTAAAAAAAGATGACAGCTGTCGAATCATTAGTTTATGAATCATGTCATTTTCAGTGAAGCATCTTTTGTTATTATGAAAAAATTGACAAAAAAGAATTTCGCGCGTTGATAAAATACTGCTTTTTCAAAAGACACAAATATAGTTGAAGCGAAGCCTTCGCTTGTCCAGGAAAATCAACCATCAAGGATTGGTATGGTACGTTTAGCCGTGGTGAAATGAACACCGAATACGGTGAACAAAGTGGACGTCCAAATGAAGTTGTAACCGACGAAAACCTTAATAAAGTCCACAAAATAATTTTGGATAACCGTAAAGTGAAGTTTTTCGATATAGCAGGCTCTTTAAAGATATCAACTGAATGTGAACATCATATCATTCCCGAATATTTTGGTGCCGCGCGAGCTCATTTTGTTAATAATTCGAAGCAGTTTTAAAATATGTTCAAACGTTATAAGCCTAAGTTTTACATAGCGCTATTGGACAGTTTGAAGACGAAATCGCCTCAAAAACGGTAACAAGAAAAAGAAAGCGCTGTTTCACCTAGACAATCCATCGTTTCACAAATCAATGAAAATGATGGCAAAATTCATGGTGAGTTATTCTCCAAATCTGGCCCCCAGCGACTATTTCCTGCTTTAAGATCTCAAAAGAATGCTCGTCTGAAGAAATTTTCGTCAAATAAAGGGTGATTGCCGAAACAAAGGACAAATCGTACTACAAAAATAGTATCGATAATTTTCCAAAGTAAACGGACGAGTGATTTAGCTCGTTAGCCGGTATGGCTGCCAGTATGCCGGTGCAAGCCTTTTGAATGGCTTCTACGTCTGCATAACGCTTTGCTTTCATGGGCAAATGAATTTTTCCGAAAAGGAAAAAGTCGCACGGTGCCATATTAGGTGAATACGAGGAGTGGTTAATGGTCAAATAATCGGTCACAAGCGTCAAACGATGAGATGGCGCATTATCGTGCAACAAACTCCAACTTTCATCTTCTTCAGTTATTCTACCGTTTTGGCCGGGTGGAACAAATTCTTTGTGGACAATACCCTTGGAATCATAAAAACAAATCAGCATTGTCTTCACTTCTAACTGCCCCATGCGCAATTTTTCGGGTTTCGGCTCGAAAGGCGATAAATCGATGTTTTGGAGATGTTCAATCCCATTTCCATGAATTTCAATGATTATTTCGGATGATTTTTGATGAATTCACGCACAGTTTCGATGGAATTTCCGGTGATCACGGATTTTGATTGGCCCACATGTTGATCGTCATTTATGTCCTCACGACCACTTTGAAAACGTTGAAACCACTCGTGCACTCTGCTACGGGATAGGCAATCATCGCCATAAACTTGTTTAATCAATTGAAACGTTTTGGTAAAAGTTTTACCAATTTTAAAACAAAATTTAATGTTGGCTCTTTGTTCTAAGCTCATTTTCGCACCGATAACACAGACATACCGATATTTAAAACGCAATAACTTCACTTCAAATTGATGGAATTTCATGAAATTCTCACTGGACAATCGATAAACATAGCAGATTCTAACGCACCAGTCGATGGCGCCACCAGGGGGCGCTAGATTCAAAAAGTTTGTTTACTTTGGAACACACCTTGTACTTTTGCAACTTGCAAGAACCAAAGCCAAGGAAATACCTTAAGGCGTAAAACGTCAACCAGAAGATCGAAATCTAAGCAATTTTATATATACATACATATCGTCAGCTGAAATTCAAAATAACGTAACATCACTTTTCGTAGGTGTGCAGGAGAAGCAAAAAACTGTATAAAAAGAAAGCCACTTGAGATATTGAAACAAAATTTTCAAATCTGAATCTGAATCATGAAATTATAGGAATATTTGAGATAAAAATAAAGAAAAAATAAACAAATTTTATTTATTAAACAAATAATGTATGATCAATCTAAATTTTTTATTTTAAATAAAAACAATTGCAAGTTTTTCATATTTCATTCAAGTCAAAAAATGAAGATAATGTTTAATTATTATTTATTAAAAAATTAATTATTCAAAAGATATATTATCATAAAAGTAATGACAGTCTGCTGGAATCAAAGTTTTTAGGTTCTGCAGATGTTGCCATTTCTTCTTGGTTATCGTTAAACTTTGCAGGTGCAAAAGATTAGGCTGCTGAATTCCTAAAAGAACACGGGTCTAAACACTCGGAAATCCTCAATCACCTTGATTTCATACCGGATCACTTGAATCATGGAGTCGCTAAACCGAATTCTGGCGGCTCCTTCTCTACTCTTATACCGGTGAGGGAGTTGTGAGTGGGAAGAAGCCATTGGAGGAGAAGGGCAATGAGTTTCATCACGGTTGGGGGAAAGGTTGGTGGAAGGAAGCTCTCTATCAGCTCCAGTTTCAGACTTCCTGACTATTGCAGTGTCTTCTAGGCCGAGGTTGCAGCTATTAACCCATTTACTGCTAATGGTCGATTTTTCGACCAGACACTTAGAAAAATCGCCAAGCCGAAAATTAACGAGATATGTCCTGAAGACAATAATTGTATGTCATCTTGCCTCTTTATGATCATGACAAAAATGTTTCTTTCACTAATTAATTAATTTTTTTTCATTTTATCGGATCTTCGGAAGACCCATTTTTTCACATTTTTTAAAAAAATTCGGAAAAATAGAGAAAATGTTTGAAAAAAATAAAATATATTGTAGTGTTTGTCGCATACTTCTCGCAGAATGCATTTTTCAGCAGATCGGTTTTAGTATAGAATGATAAGGACAAAGCGTCGTCTTACAGTACATACAGTTTTTCGTAATTACATATTAGAAATTGAAAAATCGACTAAATACTTGTTCCATTTCATGGAACATTCAAGAGCTTTCTTTCCAGATATTTCTAGAATAGAATTTTCTAGAAGCTTCACGAAGGTCACGAATATAAAAGGAAACCCTTCCAGGCAGGTAGTTAGTGGGTTGTTGTTCACGAGCCTGAGCAGGTGAGGTACTCCCTTCTTGAGTAAAATATTGACAGTGAAATTTTGAGTTTTCTCTTGAAAATGTTTCGCAAAAGATACCGGATTCAAAGAGAGATTGAGGAGATTATGGGGCACGCTGATCATGAAATCGCAAATCGCATTCTTCATGCAGACACGGTCGACTTAGTGGTCTTGCCTCCGCAAACTACAGATGTAGTATGTGACACGGAAAATAACGATGAAGAGGAGCGAATACTCAACGATGGAAGTGCGTTTGTACTTCATGAAATAGCTGGGAACAATGAACTATCTTGCGCGTACAATGAAGACACTCCGAGACCGAGGAACATTCTACTGCATATAATAATCGAATGGGTGGTGTTGATCTCTTCGATAATGCTATGAACAATTGTCGAATTCGCGTTCGAGGAAAAAAGTGGTATTGGCCACTGATAACAAATGGATTTGATGCTTCAATGGTGAACGTTTGGAAAATTCATTGTGCTCTCATCAAATATAAAAAGGGAATGTCACGCACCACCGAAAAATGTATTGCACAAAAAATAGAACCATTGAATCAATTACAATTACAGTTCCGTATTTACGTTGCAGAATGTTTGCTTCGAATGGCAATACCGTCGATGTCGTCTTCGGAGACGTTGACACCACAGTCAACATCTTCTTAGCAGGACGGGAATTATGAGCGACTTACAGAGTTTGGCTTTTGTTCGTCGAGAGACGACTTTGCTTTTCAATTGCCTACTCAGTCCGAAGTAGCACCTGTTGGCAAGAGTTATCCTGCGTTGGATTTCCAGGCTGACATTGTTGGTGGTGTTTATGCTGGTTCCTAAATATACGAAACTATCTACAACGTCAACAGTGACATGAGAGCCAATTCGCGAGTGCGACGACTGTTTTGTTTGATGACAGGAGATATTTCGTCTTGCCCTCGTTCACTACCAGACCAATTTGCTTTGCTTCCTTGTCCAGTCTGGAGAAAGCAGAACTAACGGCGCGGGTGTTGAGGCCAATGATATCAATATCATCGACATGTGCCAGCAGCTGTACACTCTTATAAAACATTGTACCTGCTCGATTAAGTTCTGCAGCTCGAATTATTTTCTCCAGCAGCAGATTGAAGAAGTCGCAAATTCAGACTTCGCGGCAAAAAACCAGCTCCTTTTCATGCTGTCGAAAGCAGCTTTGAAATCGACGAAGAAGTGGTGTGTGTCGATTCTCCTTTCACGGGTCTTTTCCAAGATTTGGTGCATGGTGAATATCTGGTCGGTTGTTGATTTGCCAGGTCTAATGCCACATTGATAAGGTCAAATCAGTTTGTTGACAGTGTGCTTTAATCTTTCACGCAATACCTCGATAGTTAGCGCAGATTGTGGGGTCTCCCTTTTTGTGGATTGGGCAGAGCACACTTAAATTCTAATCGTTGGGCATGCTTTCGTCCGGCCATATTTTACAAAGAAGCTGATGCATGTTCCTTATCAGTTCTTCGCCGCTGTGTTTGAATAACTCGGCCGGCCACCCATCGGCCCCCGCCGCTTTGTTGTTCTCCACAGTCAACAGCTGTTCGAAAATCCAAAGACGCCGCTCTGGAGAGTGTTCGTAAAGACAAAGTTGAACATGGCATTAAAAGCCTCGTCGTTGTCAAAATTGTCACAAACATTCGTCACATAAATGCACAAAATGCGATATAGCTCTACATGTTTTGTGCTTTAATCAATTCCATGAAATATAAAGATAAGATATTGAACTTTCAAGAATGGTTTTTCAGAACTTACTTATGACATGTATATGTATATCTTTTATTGTATGTATATAAAATGTAATGTGAAATTGAAAAATTGAACAAAATAAACGTTTTGAATGATAAACTCTAATAAAACACTGTTTCACTTTAGTAAGTATCGTTTTCGGCTGATGGTCGATTTTTCGACCACATTCCCGTGGCTAAACGGCTTAATGTAAAAATCTCAAAAAATTTAAAGCGGAATATAAAGTTTGAATGAGAACAAGGCAATGGATCTAAGTGCGGCCGGAAATGGGTAAAGCTAGCAGTAGATTTACTGCTTCGGAGTGCAGCATCCTTCAGAGAAGTGAAAATCCACTCTGCTAGCAGAGCGGCAATACTAGCCTTGAACTCATTAAAGAGTGCCTAACCTCACTATCAATAGCATCGAGTGCCTTTGTGATAAGACTGGTATGGGTGCCAGGACAGAGCGGAACCCTCGTAAGGTTAGCCTCTCCCTAGTTTTGGGGCTTTTAACGTGCCGTTGAACTTTCGGCGTCCAAGCAGTAAGGCGGGAACCCTACCAAACGCCATCTGCAGAAACTGTATGGAAGAACTTTGAGGTGGAAAAAACTCAACAGTTCCTTCTTGACTGTCCACGTTTGGGAGGAACCAAGCGAAACCAGCTCCTTCTCCACCTGGTCCTTTCAATGGAGTGGAGGTCTTCCTCTTCCTCTGCTTCCCCCGGCAGACAATGCCTCGAATACTTTCAGAGCTGGAATGTTTTTTTCCATTCGCACGGCATGACCTAGCCAACGTAGCCGCTCCTTTAATTCGCTGAACTATGTCAATGTCGTCGTATATCTCATACAGCTCATTGTTCCATCGAATGCGATATTCGGCGAAAACTCGCAATGTCGACTCATGAGATGTTGTCATCGTCCATGCCTCTGCACCATATAGCAGGACGGGAATAATAAGTGACTTATAGAATTTTGTTTTTGTTCGTCGAGAGAGGACTTTACTTCTCAATTGCCTACTTAGTCCGAAGTAGCACCTGTTGGCAAGAGTTTTTCTGTGTTGGATTTCGAGGTTGACGTTGTTGTTGGTGTTGATGCTGGTTCCAAGATAGACGAAATTATCTACAACTTCGAAGTGGTGACTGTCAACAGTGACGTAGGAGCCAATGATTCACGTAGTTAAGGCCAATGATATCAATATTATCAGCATACGCCAGCAGCTGTTCACTCTTATAGAAGATAGTATTGATTGATAATAAGTTATTTTGTTTAAATTAAGCACTTGATGATACGTCGTGAAATTAAAATAGTGATATAAGAAATCTGTAGCTATTTTCTGCATTTGTGGCAGTTTTTACGTAATAAACACTTTGTTCTGTTCATGTCACAAAAACCAAGTGAATTTTTGTTTACCAGTGTAATTGTTACATGGGGGTAGGTCAAGTTTTTGCCGAATTCTATCAATTTAGGCATAAAAATGCACTGTTATGAGTAATATACGCTCTGTAATTTTCATTGATATAACTCAAATATTGGTCGATATATGCAGTATAAAGTCACCCGGAAGTTTGAAAACCTTTATATTACTTATATGGGTGCTCAGGGAAATATTGGCCCAATTCAACCCATTTCTTATACACAGAATCACTATTGTTAGGAATCTTTCCTCTTTGAATGTCAATTATATATCTCACACATTGACTGATATTATTTGACATATTTGGTACCTAAGGACTAGGAACAATTTGATTGATTTTTGGTCATAAGGTGCCATACTTTAAAATAATTATTAGGCACAATTTTATTCCTCTATACTAATTATAACCTGAACAGGGTATATTAAGTTTGTCACGAAGTTTGTAACACCCAGAAGCAATCGTCGGAGACCCTATAAAGTATGTATATATATAAATGATCAGTGACGGTCTGTCCGTCTGTATATATACGAACTAGTCCCTCAGTTTTTAAGATATCGTTTTGAAATTTTGCAAACGTCATTTTCTATTCAAGAAGCTGCTCATTTGTCGGAACGGTCGATATCGGACCACTATAACAAATAGCTGTTTTACAAACTGAACGATCGGAATCAAATGCTTGTATGGAAAACTTTCACATTTGACAAGATATATTCACGAAATTTGGTATATGTTATTTTCTAAGGCGACAATGTAATCTCCGAAAAAATTGTTGAGATCGGTTAACTATAGCATATAGCTGCCATACAAACTGAACAATCGGAATCAAGTTCTTGTATGGACAACTTTCACATTTGACGAGATACATTTATTCACGAAATTTGGTATATATTATTTTCGAAAGCAACAATGTAATCTGCGATGAAATTGATCAGATCGGTTAACTATAGCATATAGCTTTCATACAAACTGAACACATTAGGGTGTGTCATTCTGAGTCAACCTTTTCTTTGCAACTGAAAACAGAAAATTTGAAATAGGCACCTCTTAATATTAATATTAAGAGCACATCTTTTGAGTGACTTTCTTTTTCACAATTTCGAAAGTTTTTAGCCTGTTTTTTAGTTGAAAAAAAGGTTGCCTCAGAATGACACACCCTACGAACACATAGTTACTAACAGAAATGGTAGGGTATTTAGCTTCGGAGCAACCGAAGTTAACGTTTTTTTTTTGTTTTTTTCTTAATTTATGTCCTGGAAAGTGTAATAATCAAATGGATTTAAAAATTGTGTTATATGGAAAGTAGCCGTGGTTGCTGTCCGATTTCGCCCATTTTGCACTGTTATATAGGAACTTGAGAAGAATGCGACATACTAAAATAGTCAAAATCGGCCGAATTCGAGATATGTGATTTGAAGCAACATGTTTCAAGAATACAAAAATAGTACTTCCTAAAAAGGACAATTCCGTTATAAATTTGGCCTTGAAAATAAGGCGGTATGGTTTTCACGGTAAACAAACTTAATTTTTTTGCTATTTTTTTTTTTCTTAAATATGGATTGAGTAATTTTATTCGGACCTTTTGTACATTATTGAACATACTTCTGTCAATCTAGGGTTTTTTTTGTCGTCACTTTTTTTAGTTTATAAATTTTAGACGCGTTTTTCAAAGTCCGTATTCACTGTCATTTCAAAACTGCTTGACTGGTTCATTTCAAACTTTGTACACATTTTTGACATATAAAATTCATTCCCCCATCGTTTATTATTTTTTTTTTACATTAAGCGTGTTTTCCACCCATAAAATGGCGGAACTTTTAAGTGGAAAATAGAAGTTTTTACTTTAAATGGCCGTCAAAAATGTTTAAATAAAAAAAAAATATCAGGAAACGATGGGGGAAGGATTTGATTATAACTTGACAAATTTTTCTTGGTTTTTTATTTTCGGATAATTTCCAGCCGAGTTATGGTGAATACCGCAAAGTGTTTTTTCTCAAGACGTTCTGGAAGAAACACCCTTACCGGCTTATGCTTCAATATTTCTGCATGAAAAAATGTCAAAAGTGTGCTCAATAATGTACAACAGGTCCGCATAAAATTACTCAATCCATATTTAAGAAATAAATTCGCAAAAAAAGTCAATTTTTTACCTTAAAAACCTTACCCCACTCTAAATGATCTCCCATTTCAACAAAAAATATTTGATCAATATGGGTGCTAGAATATTCTAAAACGAATTATACAATTTAAAAATGTGTTGAGCAAAAATGTTTACAGTTCCCAATAAGCAACGCCTAAAGATCTAAACGACAAAAGAAAACAAGCAAGAAAAAGCTAAGTTCGGGTGCAACCGAACATTTTATACACTTGCAATTTGCAAGAATCGACGCCAAGGAAAACCCTAAGATGTAAAACGTCAACCAGATGATCGCGATCTAAGCAATTTTATATATACATATACTCTATATAACTCATACTCTGACCGACAAATTCGGCATAAGATTTGTTAGAAAAACGAAAATCATTATACATATGTAGTATATGAAAGAGTGGCATCGACCCGATTTTATCTATTAACTATTATCATGCTACATACTAAAAAAATATTTCTCTGGGTTTCATTAAGGTACCTCACATACAATCACCAATCATATGGAGCAAAGTCAGCCGGATGTTCGAATGTCCTGGTAATAGCTATATGGGGGTAGGTTAAGTTTCCGACCTATTGTAACCTGTAAGTTTGAAAATCTTTATATTAGGTAAATGGGGGCTTAGGGAAGTTTTGATCCGATTCAACCCATTTTTCATACATAGAAATAATATTGTCATGAAAGGTTTCTGTCAGAATTTAAATTCTATATCTCACACATTGACCGATATTTGCGGTCAACTATAGATACTTGGGTCCATATATTTGTTACCTAGGGGCTTGAAAAGTTTTTTTTGAATTTCGAAAATTTTTGGTCATAAGGTGGCATACTTTAAAGAAATTATTAGTGAAAAGCTGTATCTATTGCTTGCTGATTTGTGCATTGGAAAGCAAAAGAATCAAATGGAGTTTAAAATTGTGTTATATAGACAAAATGAAAAGAATGTCACGTACTAAATTTAGTCGAAATCGGTCGGTTCTTATAATATTAGCGCTGGGCAAATTCGGTTTTTGTAGCTTTAGTGGTTGGTATGTACATCAAAATTATTAGAGGGCGGGCCCATTCCCAATTTTTCAAAATTTTTTGCCCTCAGATGCGCCTTGCTACTGCGATCCCCTCTGGCAAATTACAGTTTTATATCTTAATTTAGTGCTTGGTTATAGCTTTTATATGTTTTCGGTTAATAGCGTTTTGTGGGCGTGGCAGTGGTCCGATTACGGCCATCTGCGAACTAATTCTAATTTTCTTTGTACTAGAAATCCCGCATACCAAGTTTCATCAAGATATCTCAATTTTTACTCAAGTTACAACTTGCACGGACAGGTAGATAGATAGACAGATTTCAACTTTTCTCGTCATCCTTATCATTTCATTCACTCGTGGCCATGCAAAGCTTACCACTATACTTTCTTAAATTTTTTTCGGACGTCTTTGTTCGTTCGGGATTTTTGTCAATTTTGTTTTTTTTTTTAATAGGCTAAATAAATACTAAATATATATATCGTAGAACGTATATTTATAAATATATGTACGATATATATATTTATATAATATTTATAAATATACGTTCTCTGGTTGTACAGTAGATCATGCAATAATTTATCTCAGCTCTCGACTGTTTGCTGCTGGACAAGCTTATGTAGCACTTAGTCGTTGTAGATCTTTGGACGGTATTCGAATTGAAGAACTAGACTGTTCAAAGTTGACAGGTAAAACCCCATGTAACAGTGAAGCTTTAGACGAAATGATTCGATTAAGATGTAATAATTCGTAAAGTCGTCAATAGAACTTGGTCGCAAATAATATGACAATTAGTCAATAAGGGTTACGAGTAGATATTAAATGCTGCCTAATTATCGATTTACTTAACCCATACTACGTGTCATAGTTCATATTTTAACAAATTTGGGGTTTCTCACATCAAACTAAAAAATTAAAAATAAATATAGTTTAAAAAACCTAAAAAAACACGCAAAAAGTGAAAAATAATTATTTGTATAAACTAACAATAATAATGAAGGAAAAATTTCTGCATTATTGTGAGAAAAGCGTGGGGTGCTTGGTGACATATTTTTCATATATCGAGCATTCCACGCTTTTCTCACCATAATGCAGGAATTTTTCCTTCATTATTATTGTTAGTTTATACAAAGAATTATTTTTCACTTTTTGTGAGAAAATTAAGAACTCATGCAGTCGTCGTGTCGTAGTCGGAAAATGATTTGAATAAAATTTTAATTGTAGTTTTTATGAAGTGAGGTCTGATTTTTTAATGAACACAACTGCACTTTCTTACTATGGTAACATTACAAACAACCATTAAATGATGAATATACATTTAAAATTTAAAAAATCTTGAAAATTACTTACTACTTGGATGTATTATTGTTCGACTATTACGTGTATTTTTTTCCAAGCTGGATGTATTGCAAAACTCCATTTTCCCTGATGCTAAATTTACCAGCGTTGCCTGAATAGCTCCTTCACTAGTGTTAAAGTCGGCAACATTGCCAGCCTTTGAATTTCTTACTTTTTCTGCCACTTCGATCAATGGTTCATCAGAGTCAGAAGATTCCTCACAGTTTCTGCTACAGCTGATTTTTGAGGCATCCTGCGCATCATTTGCTGAAGATAAATCATTCATATTCCTAACATTATCATCAACAGCAACATTGCTTGTAGCGCTACTTATACTGCTTATCCGTAAACGCTTTTGTTCAGTACATTCATTTAGATGTGCGTTATTAGCACTAGTATCAGATTCTTGGCGCTTACGCTTACTTCCTACACCAAGCTGAGTTTCACTACCAGAAAATGTAACGCTTAATTGTGGGCTGACACTACCAATTGAAGACGCTCGCGTTGTATTGAGTTGTTTATCGTTAGTAGTCACACAAAAATTTGCATTTGATTCATTCGATGTTGGACTTGATTTATTTATATCCAAGGGACTTTCTAATCGACTACTAGCACGAGTGCGAATTCGATTACATTCCGTTTCGCTTTGCGTTGGAATTTCAATAGATATAGGAGGGTAAGTAGAGTCCGAACGTTGTGAATGAATATTTGATGCATCCCCTTGTTTTTTAGCTTCAAATATTGTCTTGCCTCCTTCATCTGTTGTCAATTTTTCAGTGGCCTTGATATCAAGTTTTCTAGAACAAATTGGTTTTTCTAGACTTATCTCCGATTTATATTTATTATCTAATACAATATTTCCATCTGTATATTGAGAAATGTTCTTATCTTTAGCGGTAATGGATTCAATTATTCGTCCCGATAATTTATTTTCAGTATTTTCTGTTGAAGTTTCGGCCATATATTCCAACAACGCTCCTTTTATAGTGTCTTCGACTTTGGAAGGAGAGATGGCGTTTTTTGTGTTTGCAGCTGATTTAGAAGACAATTGATCAACTGTGCTAACAATAGTTGATGCATTTCGGTCAACTGTCAAATAATCTTCATTAAATCCTTCCATTCTGGCCAAAGCCTTTTCAATTTCGTCATCTGTATAATCCAACAAATTATCTTTTCTTTGTGGGTTTGATTCGAGCTTATTTTCCTCATTTATATTTTTGGTATGATCTACTTTTTCTTTCGTTATATCGCTTTTCAATGACTTTTTTACGTCATTAGATGTTGCTGCTGTCTTTTCGTTGCTTGTACTACCACCATTTATCTGCTGTTGAGTTGGGCTGCAAGACGATTGTTGATGAGGGCTTTTTTCTGATAACGCATCCATAGACTCAATACCACTGTCTTCGCCTGTTCCACTTCCATTACCGTGACCAGGGGTACCACTTCCGTTACTTGCCGGCGAGTTGCGGAGCGTTACATTAATAAGAGCAGGTGGTGAAGTACCAACTACATTTCCTTGATTACATGATATACCAACGTTATTTACACTTACGGTTCCATTGCTTACAGGAATTGGAACAGATTCATTTTGTATAGCTTCATGCGATTGCTTTTTAAACCCGACAACTGCATTCGCCAATGTTGTTGGTAAATTCGAAGAAGATATTTTGATATCCGTATTCACAAGACTTTCAGCTGTAGAAGTAACACTTTCCGATTTAACAACTAAATCATCTTGTTCAACCGACGATTTCGGTATTGTAACTCGTTTTAGGGTTGTTGCACTTGGCAACAAAGTCGCTACTGCGACAATTGTTTCCTGTGGTGATTGACTTTCATTAAGAGTTCCAAATTTTGTTTGCTTCTGCAACTGTTTTTGTTGATGCTTTTGAAGTTGAAGTTGCTGAACAGCTGTTATGTAAGACGGTGGTTTGTGATTTTTTGTCAGTGGTTTGCCTCCACCCATACCAATAGGTGTAATTGTGGCTGGTGTCTTTAAATTCATTGTATTCATCACACGATTTGAAATATTTACAGAATTATCACTGGAACAAGCTAATATATTATTTTTGGATAATGTATTAATTATGCTACCAGATAAGCTTGATGGATCTTTACAAGTTTGTGACAGTTTATGGGACGTATGTTTTTGATATTGTGATTGATGCATCAATTGGGGTGGAAACGGTAATGTACCTACATTAGTCGAACCAATTATTATATTTTTATTGTCATTTAAGCTACTGACGCTCTTTGTATCAAGCGATTTAATTGCACTTATTGTGAGTCCATTCTTGTTACCCGAGAAGGAAGATGTTGTCAGTGACGTCGCTGTCATTGACGTTGCTGACAATGAAGGATCATCACTGGAAATCGGCAATGTCGGCAGACGTGCTGATGTCATTATTGTCACGGAATTGTTACCGTTTCCACTACAGTTAAAGACTGATGATGTAGGGCTTTGGGAAATGTACAAATGCTGTGTTTTCTCTTGAGTCCTAATCTCTGTACACAGATCTGGCATTTGCGATGACTGCATTTGCGACTGTTTATTAGGTATATGTTTAGAATCAACATCTTCACCATCTCCACTCGATACAACTGAAGGCGTATTTGGCACACTCTGTGGTTTCTTACGATCTTTTCGACTACTTTTAATGACAATTGAGTTTTTCCCACCCCTTAGACTGATGTGTAATGGGGGTACTCGGGGTTCATCAATTGAACAATTCGGACTAACATTTACGGCTATTTGCGGTGGCGTAAAATTTGTGAAAGCAATCGATTGGTTTTGTACAACAGAAGAATTCTCTAGCAGATTCTGTTGCTGTTGTGTAGAAACCGATAAAACTGTGGTATTTTGGTTTATATTCTTGTTAAGTAGAACACTATTATTACTTTGAGTTGGTACGTTTAATTTGCTCGACACTGGCGTTTCCATTGCAGGAAGTTTTGGTGAAGCTACAAAAGACATATCTACTTTATAAGCAGGAGATACAGGTTCCTTCTTTTCCAATTTTAAGCGTAATTTTATTTTCTCATTATTATTACAGCTTTCTGATGTTCGTTGAGTTGCCAATATGGATGTAGATTCCGATAACGTAGAAGGTATTGTATTCGTACATGACAATGCAGCAGACGTCTTCGATTTGGCATTTGCTTTTGTCCTTTTAGGTTTTGTCACTCCAGAAATGGTGTTTGCATCTTGCTTTTTTTCCTTTAAGTTATTTTGCTGTTTTTCTCGTAGCGTTGTTGACTTTGATTTTTTTTTAAGCCCACTAGTAGCTGACGATGTCGTTCCAGGGGTAAAGAATGCATTCGGTGATTTAATTGTACAAAATTCAGTAATATTATTAAGAGAAGTCACTGATTTGTTAAGCACATGAGTATCATCTCGTTTAGTATATTTAACGCTTCTATTCGATTTGTTTAAAAGTAACGAATCACGTGAGCGTTCTGTATCACTTGCTACTCCAGGAATAATTCCATTTATTTGCTCACCGATTGAAAGTTTGGACACAGAGGTTCCACATGAATTTGAATCATCCTCCAAAATCAGAGAATTGGATAAACCTTCGACAGATTGATTACAACTAAAACTTTCGATTACTGAGGACACTACTCGCTGATTTTTCGACATAGAATTAGTTTGCTGAGTTTCCTGTTCTGCCTCTGTTTCGCTATCATCACTTTGCATTGGTTCCATTTCACCGGTCAGAGGATTAATTAGAAATTGTTTATGAGTAGATGAATTCTCTGTGCCTCCGCTTCCTTTACTTCGATGAAGCGCAGACTCCACTTGAAAATTTGAATGTTGCCCTGATTGTATAGAATGGGATGATATATCTTGAGTTAACTGCAGTTTCTGATTAGCTTGATTATTTAGCATAAACATGTTATCTTCCGCCTTATATCGGTTTTGCATAACCTGATCCCGTGATTGATTATTTAGCTGCACTTGCAACTTATTTTGTTTAGTGGCCACTATGGTGTCATCACCCATATGATTTTGTATTGTTTGCGGTATTTGCCCATTTTGTTCAAAATGTATTGGATTAACGCCAAGTGTCACATTTGGTGGCAAATGTCTGGCTTCTGCATCTAAAAGCGAAGATGCCGCAGCTGCTGTTTCATCAATATCTACGCCTACAGCAGATAAATTTTCCTCAATTAGGTCCAAATCGAGATCTTTTGCATCTTGCAAAAGTGATTCCAATTCATTTTTATCATCCAAACTAAGAGCTGAATCCAAATCACAGTTTAATGTTGGTAGCAAAGCGTCAAGGTCATTTGTTGTTAAAGCTTCAAAATCGGACAAAGTTATTAAAGGATCTGATAATACATTGGATGCAACATTATCCATCGAAGATACTGCCACCATTCTTCCAATTGTATCTCCTACGGGACTCGATGAATGAGTGCTAAATTGCTGTTTTTGCAAATCTTCTTTATTTGGCTGCGATTGGTGATTAGTATTCATTTGTTGCTGCTGTAAGTTGTATTGCATTTGGTAACGAGCAAACTCCTGGAAACTACTTTTAGTTTCTGAATCCATCATTTTGTTATTCACAGGCCAGCCTGTTGTCGCGTTAGCCGTCTGATTATAATCAGGTGGTGGAGGTATTGTATTTGTCAAAGAAGCACTGCTACCAGTACTGCATCTCGTTCCGGATATAGGCGATTCTAAAGGTACTTGTGAGTTGTGATGAAGATTAACACTGTTAGATGACGGTATCGCTGTCTGCTGTTGTAATTGATTATGTTGCTGCTGCAGTTGCAACTGATGCGATTGCTGTTGACCAATATGCTTATGTGCATGTGGCGTATGAGAGTGTGGAGATTGCACTGGTGTTGTAGAAGGCGACAATATTTGCTGTTGATGTGAGCCCATTAATGGACTATGCATCGAATGGTGGCTAGAGGCAGGTGAATGCGACGCCGCAGGTGACATATTACCGGAAGAAAGAAAGTGAAGTGCTTGTTGCGATTTTTGCTGTACAGCTACGTGTCCTGTCATTATGCCTACGGGACGAACTTGCCGAATATTTGGTGATTGCTGATGGTGCAGATTAGTTAACATTATTCCACCAACACCATTTTGCAGAGATGCCTGATTATTATTTATTATTTGAGATTGCTGGAACGATTGTTGTTGTTGCATTAGGCGTTGCGAAGGAGTACCTGGAATCGAAACAACAGCTCCCTGCAACTGTTGCTGGCGCTGTTGTCGCAAAAAATGGGTTTGTTGAGATGCAATATGCTGCGGCTGAAAGTTAGATTGAAATTGGTGATGACCAAATAAATTGCTTCCAGGACTTGTCACAATTTGCTCCTGTTGTTGTTGATGTAAGTTCCGCATACTTGTATTTACGCCGGGAGATAGAGACGCCCCAATTGATGAAGATGTACCCATCAAAGTATTTTCCGAAGATAACAATTGTGTCTGTTGTTGTTGAACTTGTTTGTGGTCTAGTGCTATGTCGTTAGGTGTTGATTGCGTTTGCATTGGTGAACTTAATAACTGTTGACGTTGGCTTTGATTTAACTGTTGCTGACTCGTGGATTGTAACGGTGATGATTGCTGTTGAGTCAATGAAGTTTGTGATGACAATTTTACTTGATTTGACGTCGTATTCCCATCATTTTGTAATAAATTCACAAGCAGGGGTGAGGAAATTGCAATATTATTATTTGGCGTCGTAGAATTAATTACTGAAAAAGATCCCACTGGTGGCCCTCCCATGCCTTTTTGTAAATAGTTTTGAACTGTTTTGTTTATTTGAGCGATAGGTTTGTTTATAACGTTTGATGTTACTGCACCCATGCCTGGGTATGGGGGTGGTGGAGGTTGCAAAAACTGTAATTTATTAGCAGCTAAAACAGAAGTTGAAGGCAAAAGATCTACATTGGGAGAATTTTTTATAACTTTTAATGGTACATTGGGACACGATACCAAACCACTTGTAAGTTCCATTTGTCCATTTTGTGGCGCTTGTAAAGATTGTGAACCACTTGTTGAAAAAGCTTGATTAGAATTTACTAGAACACTATTTAGTGCATTTTCTCGACCTTGTAAAACACGAGCTTGCCTCATACTAACGAATGGATAATCCCTACTATTTGACCCGGTATTTAAATTTGAAGATATTGGTGGTACCGGGACTTTTCCATCCATAGGACAAACTGTGTTTGGCGGTTTAAATAGTGGTTGACCTTGAATTAACTGTCGCTGCAGGTTTGGGGTTTGATGTTGTTGCTTTTGAAGAATAGCTTGCGCGGCATTGCTTGTACTTGGACCTCCAAGCAGCATATTACGTCTATCCTGCACCAGCTGACATTGCTGCAATTGTGTTGACGGAAGTTTTTGTTTATTGGTGTTTTGTACAGGGATGCGACATTGCACTTGTGATTGCAAAAATGTTCCACTTGTTAACTGATCACTAAGACACTGGATCGCACTCCCCCCAACATCCAACAATTGTGTAAAATCGCCCATCGCCTCACTCGTGCCGCTCGATAAAACTTCTTCGTCATTATCTAAACAACATTTAAAGATATTTTCCAAAGACTTTTTTAATTGAAATAATTACAACATACCTATAGTTTTTAAATTTATCTCCTGTCCGGGTAATTTTATGGATATCACAGAATCGCCGTCCAACTGCACAGACATAATACCGAGAGCATGGAGGGCTGGATTGCCCTCCGCTGCCATCTGGCGTAACCGTTGAGCCGCATCCTTTGGGATTTGCACTGTTATCCGCACGCAAGATTCAATCTGCTGCAAATTAGAAAGTTACAAAGTAATTATTAACAATAACAAATATAAAAATTTGATCGTGCTTCATCTTGACTCCTACTGTATAAAAATCAAAACTAAATTCACTGTTTAAATAATTGAACATTGTGGTGATATCGGTAAAAAAAAGTAAAAGTACATAATAAATTTAATGATATTGGAAAGGCGTAACAGTAACCTTAAACTAAATATGACAAACCATCATATATTATAAGAAAACATTTTCACCTGCTGTCACCCTTTCAGTCCGTGTCAAATTTAAAAGCATTTAAACGAACTTTGCTATAGATTTCGAAGAAAATACTGGTATTAATTTTTGAAATGTATTAGTTACTGCCAAAACTAATCTATTTAAAGCGAGAGATGCAACTATGTTTTGTGAACACTATAGAACGACCTTTATATCGTACGGTACTGGCGAAACTCCAAAGACTGGTGGGCGCCATGAAGACATGGCCCACATAGGTACTAGAAGCTCTACTTTAGATCACATCCACTCACGAAATAGTAGAGTAGGATGGGACCGGAAAAGGAAAAAATCGTTATATCAAAAAAACAAAAACGAAAGAAATAAGGGAAACAATTACCCTATCCGACTTTAACAAAGGCGAAATACCGAAGACCATAAGTTTTAACATCAAATTCAGCATATCTCTAGGAGTAAAGATATCATGGGATCAATTCAAAATAAATGAAGAAATAAAGCCACACTCACAGGTATGGAATACAGATGGAACAGAAACAACAGAAGGAATAGATGCGGGAATCACGGGCCCAAATACAAAGAGGGCAATCCCCTATACAGGTTTTGTCTAATCGTTGCAATTCTTTAAAAACTTTCAAAATGGGCTCCTTCTGCGTCGATGCAGCGCTACCAGTGCGATTTCCAAGTATTGAAGGCGTCACGGAAGGCTTTATTCTCGAGAATGCCTAGAGAGCCGGACTTCTTCAATCTGCTGCTACTGAAGAAAATAATTCGAGCTGCAGAACTTAATCGTTCGGGTACAATATTTTATAAGAGTGTACAGCTGCTGGCGTATGCAGATGATATTGATATCATTGGCCTCAACACCCGCGCCGTTAGTTCTGCTTTCTCCAGACTGGACAAGGAAGCAAGGCAAATGGGTCTGGCAGTGAACGAGGGCAAGACGAAATATTTCCTGTCATCAAACAAACAATCTTTGCACTCGCGACTTGGCTCTCACGTCACTGTTGACAGTCATAACTTTGAAGTTGTAGATAATTTCGTCTATTTAAAAACCAGTAAAAACACCACCAAAAATATCAGCCTGGAAATCCGACGCAGGATTACTCTTGCCAACAGGTGCTACTTCGAACTAAGTAAGCAATTGAGAAGTAAAGTCCTCTCTCGACGAACAAAAGCCAAACTCTGTTAGTCACTCATTATTCTCGTCCTGCTATATGGTGCAGAGGTTTGAACGATAACAACAACCGATGAGTCGACGTTGTGAGTTTTCGAGAGAAAGGTTCTGCGAAAGATTTATGGTCATTTGCGCATTGGCGACGGCGAATATCGCATTCAATGGAACGATGAGCTGTTCGAGATATACGACGACATTGACATAGTTCAGCGAATTAAAAGACAGCGGCTACGCTGGCTAGGTCATGTTGTCCGGATGGATGAAGACACTCCAGCTCTGAAAGTATTCGACGGAGTACCCGCCGGGGGAAGCAGAGGAAGACGAAGACCTCCACTCCGTAGGACCAAGTGGATAAGGACCTAGCTTCTCTTGGAATATCCAATTGGCGCCACGTAGCGAAAAGAAGAAACGACTGGCGCGCTGTTGCTAACTCGGCTATAATCGCGTAAGCGGTTTCTCACCAGTAAAGAAGAAGAAGAAACCTTGAGACCCGAGGTGTATCCCGCTTGGATCCGTCTGTCTTCCCAAAATGCTTGCCTTTCATCGGCCTTTTCAGGCAAGGAAACAAAAAAAAAAGGCCGTGGGTACATCTGGGCTGTAGGGCGGCTGCGAAAGCGTTGGGATGACGGCCTTGGGTAGGTGGTTGTGAGCCGGGGCGTTGTCGTGGTGCAACTTTCATTTGGCTGCGATGTCTTGTCGGACCATATTGACCCTTCGTTCGAGTCTCTCGAGGACTTCCACGTAAAACTTGGCGTTGAAGGTTTATCCAGGGTGAACAAATTATTGATCGACGATGCCTTTGATGTCCAAAAAGACAAAGAGCATCGTTTTCATTTTGGATTTACTCATTCATCAGCGACCTCTTCCCAGCCCTCCAAAAAGGCCTGGTGCCACCGAAACACATCATTTCTTGCTAAAGCAACATCTGGGTAAACCTGCTTGATCATATCAAACGTCTCTGCCGCAGATTTGCTGAGTCGCACCACTACAGAAAAATGTCGCGCGAAAATGTTTGTCCTGACTCTCCAGGTGCCCAGAGACAACTAACCAGCCGCTCGTTCGTTAGCTAGGAACGCCTCTACCGAATTCAGTAGGTGCTCCGAAGTACAGTCGCGGCGGAAGAAAATCAGTTCTATTACTTTCCGGACAAACCCTATACGCTATTATCTTGTGTGCAGAAATCATACTAAGTAGAACACAAATTAACCAACAAAGCAGCATAGAAAGCAATATCATCATGCACAATCAAACCGCAGATGGTATGGGAAACTAAATACAGCAGGTAAACGGGACAAAGTTTGACTACAGTGGGTGCCGGGACATACAGGTATTGAAAAAAACGAAATATCAGACAAACTTGCGAATGAAGCGGCATCGGCCCACTGACGTGAGCAGAACCCTTTTTTTCAATACGCCCTCATTCAACAAATGGAGAACTAAGACAGGAGGAAAAATAAATAAAAGATAGATACAAAAATGCTACAAAAACTTTTAACGTTAACAAATCACTCACACGAATTTTTAACAAACTGAGTCGGTCAAAACAATAAAAACAGACCATACTAAAAACAAAAACCCATAAAAAAGTTGTATCTCAACCAGTTAAAATTTCGAAAAGTAAGTATTATTATTTGCTCATTCAGTAAGTTTATTTTTTGCAAAAAAATAAAATCAAAAACACTTTATTGTAAAAAAAAATTAACACTTAAATGTTATGCTGAAACACATTGAAATAAATATGATTAAAACGGGAGGCACAATTGTGAGCCTATTCAATATTTTGTTAAATAGCCATTGTTTTTTAACACAGCCTGGCACCTTTTTGGCATTGAGTCCACTATGACCGCACAAATAGTTCTCCACAATTGTTCCTGGTTTTTCAACCTAGCGCTTCCAATCTTTTGTTCGACGATTCTTCATAAGTTCTCTATTGGAAGCAAGTACTCAAATTGGGAAAGGCACATTTAAACGTCTATTTTATTATGAAGAAACCAAAAGATCTACGTATGTTTGGGTCCAAAACTTCAACTTTAGAGACATCTTCCATTCTGCATAAGGAGGCATAACTTCATTCAGTAAATAAATTTTCCTATATTTTCTTTTATCCAATACAGAGGAACCACACCGTACTAGAAGAAGCATCCCCATACCCTGATGCTTCCACCTGCGTGCTTAACAGTTTTCGCAGAATATTTGGAAACGCCGCATTTTTCGGACCCCTTACATCACTTTCCTAATTGTTTATTTATTGACATTATTTTCCCCGGCATACAATATAATTACCTGGACCATAACAGCCTTTTCGCACAGGAGTTTTTTGATCAATTAATCGGTCTTTGCTCGATGAAAACACTAATTTATATTGATTTACCATACAAAATAAAAATCTTATTTTACTACATGCAACTCTGCATTGGTGTTGTCAAGACTTCAAATTTGGTAGTGTACATTGACAAAATATCAATCAGCTGATGAATTTAAATCAGTAGAAAAAATACAAATGGAGAACACAAGCAAGTATAAGAGCTGACCTTTAATCGAGCCATTAATCGGGTAACCGTCTGTGCGAAATGCAAAAACTCCTTCTCAATTATAATCTTAATGTATTATATTAATTTGACTTTGCGAAAAGGACTTTACTGGCTCTGTAATCGGGCTATATTGTTGATGAAAAAAAATCATAATAATAATAATAAACCGAAATTGAACCGGAATACCACGTAACAATGTGCGATTGAATATTTTTTATCAACTATTCTTCTGATAGGAGGTACCTAACCAAAACCATTGTGCACCGAATAGTACTGATTAATTTAAATTGATATTTAAAAATTCAAATTTTAACCCCGCGGATTTATATACCGTTTATAACGTTTTTGTTTATTCACAAATAAGATTTTTACTCTATTCCCCAGCTTACTTTAATATAATTATTAATACTATGGTATAGTTAAAATAAATAATAATTTGTAATGCATTTTTGTGAAAATCACTCTGGAAAACTAAAACACTAAACTTGTTTATTATAAATATAAAATCATAACGTCATTGTTGTCGTTTTGTAAAAAAAATAAAAAACTTTGGAATGTTTGTATATTTCATTTTGAAGAGTGTTACTGAATCGACAGTTCTTTTATGAATAAAATTACAGGGAATGGAAATGCCATTTTGCAATTTGTCTCTAATGTGGAATATTCTTATAATCAAAATATAAAAACTTATATATGTATACGGTCCGATTTAGGTTTCGTCTGCTGTGAAAAAAAAGTTTTTAAGAAATCAATATTGTAGATGTCGAAACATTCGAACTGAAAAGTTAGAGGGCATGTTTAAAATAAGTGTAGACCTTGTGATGTCACATCAACAAATAAAAAATCCTTCAAAATGATGTAATTTGAAGTAAATATAGTAAACGGGTTCATGTTATTATAAGTTCATATCATTTTAAGTTTTTTTTCGAGAGTCGACCAATTTTATTTACTTCACATTTTTTATATTACTTCATATTTTTATAACAATTCATATTTCATATAATAAACTTTTGGTATTTAATTTTAGTGAAAAATGCAAGCACACACACATAAAAATCCTAGGACTAAAATTTGTTATGCACAATAATAAAATTTTTTAACATTTTCTGTATTTAACAATATAATACATAACAAAACAAAATACAATTATTTGTTAAAAACAGGGTTCTCATTTACTACTCCGTAGCAGCAAAATTTCTAAAATTATTGCTATGCTATCGCTACCGCTCTCACTTTGTCGGGAGCCACAGCGTAGCTTTAGCATAACAATGTAAAGTATGTGCTCTACTCTGCTCCGAGTTTTGTTAGGTAAAAAACTAGGTAAAAAACTATTCACTTGTTGCGTCAAGTGCCTTTATAAATCTAAAATCAAATATTTTAAGAAATATATTAATAAAGTGAATTAGATAATAATTGAATAAATTATAAAATTTTTTTTATTATGTAAAATATTTACCATTTTTATATTACCAGGAACATCATCTATTCCAAATGTATTACAATACTCAATTACTATGAATTTTCGAAATTAATTTTAACTACATATACTTTCCCCCTTTTTATATACATTAGGGTATTTTTATTTTTTTGAATTATTAATTTTGTTCGGTCCCGTCACGAAATTTCCTTGGAAATACCCCAAAAAAAAAATTCCCTGAAAATTTTAGCCCTACATATTAACATTAAGAACTGGACCGAGGCATGTAAAAATTTTCCATAGAAAATACACTACAATCTTGGCTTTTTATCTTTAAATTCCTACAGATCAGAGGTATTTTATGGCATCGCTTTGACTTTAGACGTTGTAGCTCTTGTCAGTTATACAAAAAAATGCGAATTTCGTGGAAAAATCAGGTTTAGATACCTCGCCTTTATCTTTTGGAATACACGTGGTTAATATTCATCTACTGATTACCAGTACCAGTTTTAATCCATTGCACTGCGTATTTGCAGTTCTATTCTACCATTCCCAATATTTAGTAATTTTATAATTTTTTAGGAAGAATCAGTTAGAAATTGTACGCATATACATACTTCAATGTATATTGCAAAGAATCGAAAAGATTTCTGTATATCTAAAATTATAATAAACCTTTTTATCAACACTCCAATTATTCCGTTATATATTTATTTTAGATATCGCGTTTGGTTTGTTATGAATGCATTTGCGTCCTTGACCAATAATCTAGCAAAGTATCCGCAGTGCCTTGACGATGAAAATTCCAATGCCATTTTTTGTTGTGATATTAAATATATCGGACGGGCTCGTCTTAAAAAAAAACTACCTGGTAAAGAAGCAAAATCAGTATAACCCATATACTAAGCATGTTTGGAAATGAAAATTTTTACTTATTTCTTTCTATTTTTGAATTACTAAAATTTTCAAATGATTCTTACATAAACTTTGAACAAATGCTTATGATTTGAAATAAAATTTTTGTATATATGAGCTGTATTGAAATTTAGTATAAAGAGATAAAATGTCCTTACCCTGCTTCTAAACTACCTCCCCACCAATTTTAAGCCAAATCGGTTCAGCCGTTCTTGAGTTATAAACGACTTTCTTTTATATACCAACTTGTACCATACTTGTAAATGCAAAAAAAAAAAAATTTCATTTGCCCTTCTGTGCTACCGCTACGCCAGAGCACAGCGCAGAATTTAATTTTTTGCTCCCGCTCCAGCTATAGTTTTTTACCTAACAAAACTCGGAGCAGAGTAGAGCACATACTTTACATTGTTATACTAAGGCTACGCTGTGGCTCCCGACAAAGTGAGAGCGGCAGCAAGAGTAAAATGAAATGCTACGAGAGTAGCGTAGTTTTTCAAACGCTGGTTAAAAACATTTCTTAGTATTTTGCAGAACAAATCCTCATCCTAAAAACCACGGCTATTTGTTTGGGCATAGATTCAAACAATCTTTAAATAAAATTTTTATTAATTTCTGCATTTCACACAGCTTCAATAATTTTTTTCTTTTCGACTTTTTCGACGCTTTTTTCTTATCCTTTTGCCCATATAATGCCAGCAGTTGTCAATTGGATTGAATCTGTTTCCTGGCCACATGAGAAACTCAATTCTATAAAAGCATTGACCGATTCAATTCATTTGTAGCACACAGACATACTACTACCAGGAAAAGCTCTTTTGCAAATTTCAAATATATGGGCATATCCCAGAAACTGTCTACCAACCAAAAATATTTGAACTTAAACCAACCTAATTTTTTTTTTAATGGAGCATTAGAATATATATCCAATTTTATAAATTTATAAAAAAAAAATTATTTCGATGATGATTAATACAAAAATTATTACCAAATCCTACCTTACCTCAGGTCTTTTCAGGTGTTATACAAAAAAAGTGAAATTTTTTACGTGTTCATCATTGCCTTAGTATTAACATAGATGGTCCAATCGAAAGCCATATTGTTATTCACTCAATTCTTCTTAAAATTTGTAAAAAAAAATTTCGTTTACTTTTCTGGAAACATTAAAATTTGGTATGAAATGTTAGGTAAATGCGTTGTAGCGTGCGTAACGGAAAATCAGGTTTTTTTATATTGTGAGAGGAAAAAAATTTTTTTTTACAAATCATCTATAATTTTAATTTAAATAAATATCCTGCTTTTAATAAAAAAAAAAATTTCATTCTACAATTAAAAACTAAAAAATTGCAGCATATTCATTTCTGTGGCGTGCGTAACGATTTGAGTTCTCACAAAAATTACAATAGAAACCTTTGCAATTTTTACTGTTTTCTAATCACTTCGCTTCTTAAATCTATTCTTCGCCTACTATTCTTAGCCTACTATAATCGTACCGATTAGCATTTATTTTTTTAAACGGTAAATTTCACGTTGTCTCGCCTTTGGTTTCGTTTGAATCATTTGCAATTACCTTTCAGTGTCACTTTAGATTATCGGCATATTTGAACCACAGAAAATTGTTTGTTTACATTATAATATTTAATAATAACAGTTGAAAAAATGAAAACGGGTGCAGAGCGTATTCGAAAATATCGCAAAAAAATACAATCCAGTGAAAACTTAACACAAATAGAACGTTTAAAAAATGCGAAAAGAATGAAAATTTATAGAAAAAATCATAAAGAAAAACTTAAAAATGATGATTCATTATCAAAAAAAGTAAAGGCTGACCACCGAAACCGTATGCAAAATTATAGAAAGAAAATAAAGGAACAAAAACAACAAGAGCAACCAATAATATCGTTGGATGGTGCATATAAGTGCAAAAATACCCTTTACAAGGCCTTAAAAAAAGTGGAATTAGCGTTACCAAAAGACATTAACAAAAAAAAGGAAATTCTTAGAATGCTTACTGAAAAATACTTGAAAGATGAAGAAGAAGTTCAAACAAAAAATACGGTTGACGAAAATGTTAATATGATTTATGAGTTTTACACTAATGATGACATCTCTACGGAAACTGCCGGAAGAAAGTCCACACTTATATCAAAATCAAATAACCTTCAATATCTAAAAGATACATGGTTATGACAATTAGAGAAGCGTATGAATTGTTTAAAACAACGTTTCCTGGAACAAATATTTCACGTACTAAATTTCATAACAACCGACCAAAACACGTGGAATTGTCTAGTAAGCTTCCCCATAACATGTGTGTTCCCCTATACCACGCTAATTTTTCATTTTTATTGGAAGCTATGTTTGACATTTTTCGTATGTTCCCATCTAACTTCGGCAATTTTTTAAGAAAAGTGTGTTGTGACGAAACCAATGAAGTTTGTATGAGGAATGAATGCAACAAGTGCATTAAAGACGTTACAGACGCTTTCGTGTCTTTGATTTACATTAATCAACTCGAAGAGCTTACTGAATGGAAGCATTGGAGAATCGTTGATAAACGCATCATCATTAGTTATACGAAAGGACCAATAACTGATTTGATTAATGAATTGGAATCTCAGTTACCTTCCTTTAAACTGCATACTTACGTTAAAAGGACTCAACAAAAATACTTTCAAGACCGAAAAATATCTATTAAACAAGATGAAGCTGTTCTGTTAGTCGATTTTGCGGAAAACTATAGGCTAATCAATCAAAATGAAATTCAGTCTGCACATTTTAGTTACTCCCAAGTTACCATTTTTACTTGTGTTGCCTGGTTGCACAAGATCATTTGCTATTACGAGCGATCAACTGTCACACAATAAATATGATGTTTATTGCTTTCTCCAGTTAATTGTAAAGAAACTTAAAGAACAAAATGCTATTTCGAAGTTATTTTTATTTACTGATGGCTGTGCAAGTCAATTTAAAAACAAGTTCATTTTGAGTATTATACCGTTTTTTAAAGAAAAATTAGATTTGACCAACTTTGAGTGGAATTTTTTTGCAACTGCTCACGGAAAGGGTGCAGTAGACGGATTTGGAGCTGTCATAAAGAGAAAAATTTGGCAAATGGTGAAAGCTCAGAATATTGTTCTTAATAACGCCCATGATTTTTTTAAATTGGCAAAAATTAATATAAATGGTATTTCTATTTTATATGTAAGCAGTACATATATAAAAAATACAACTGCATTTCTTTCGGAGAGATGGGCTAACGTTAAGAGCATTCCCGGAATAAAAAGCAACCATTATTTTTCATTTCTTAATGAAAATGAGCTCGAAATAGCACTAACGGCAGATTCAGCAAAACATAAAATTTATTTATAAACATATATACATTAATAAAATAATTTAAAAACATAAAATATGAATTAAATAATCTTATTAAAAAGAGTATAAATTGTTTTGTTAAAATAAATACAATTGTTTTTATTTATATACTACTGGAAAAAATTTAGCGTGCGTAACGTTGGGTTCACGGCCATTGATAAAAAACTACAAAATTTTTTGACTGCAAGTAAGTTATTTTAGACAGATCTCTTATATTCATCTTTCTTTAAGGTATTTCATTTGGTGTGCTTTATTATACAAAATTTGCTAAAAATTACGAAAACATACCTCAACCTTCACAGCTACTTCCATTTTTTGTAGCGTGCGTAACAATACTTTGAGATCAAATTTTTCGCAGCGTAAACCTGTTAAAAAAAATATTTTGATGACATTCGAAAGTACACTCAAATCCCACTAAACACTGTGTATAACTTGAAGGTATGTCTTTTGGAAGACCAAAAAATTGTTATATTTCAATCCGAAAACGCATACGAATGTAGCGTTCGTAACGCAGGATTTGCCCATATATCTCACTCATTGACCGATATTGTCGGTAAAATGTAAACATATGTATTATGGTCCATATTTTCGGTACCTATGGGCTTGAATAGTGTTGATTCAATTTGCGCGCGATTTTTTATTCCAAATTTTCGTTATATGGACGTAATATATTGCCCACTTTTCAGCGTCTGGTATAAATGGTTGGTTGGGTTATCTTGGTATTACGGATACATATACAATTTTTAATTTTCAGTGTTTTTATTATTTAAATAAAGTGGATTTCCACTTTAATTCTTTGAAATAATAAAACTACTAAACATAGAGTCACTCTATGCGTAAAAATACATACATTTTATAATAATTAGTGAAAATTGTATGGAAAAACTACGATTTTACACCATTTTCAGGAGGCTGGCCTGGAGCCCCCGTGGTCCTAGGGGGGGATGCACAAGGCATTATAAAATAGGCTAAAACCTTTCGAAGTTAAAGTTGAAGTAGGTGAAAAATATTCAAAATTTTTATGAACCATATAAAAAATATACCACTTTCATTTCGGTTGTTCAACCCTTTTGAGGAGGAAATTTAAGTATATCATATTCAACTGTAAGACCTAAATACAAACTGACGATTTGGACAAGGGCTATATGTACATAAGTATATACATAGATACACGAATTATCCAGCTACATTATGTAATGATTGTTGTTTCTAAAGTCTAAATCATGTAGACACATTTTGAATATGTATATTTTTAAAGTAATTTACAAAATTATATACCTCGCAAAGTTGTTAAACATATTTCACATTTATTAACAAAATAAATTTTGCGTTTCACTATTTTAAAAACTGTATTGATCAAATATATTTATGTATTTTTGTGAATGATGAAATTTACAACAAAATTCTTTTCATTCTTCGCCCCAGTCTACAGGTTATTAGATTTAAAAAGTTTACCAAAGTAATTAGAATGCAAATGGAAAAAAAACTTTCCCTATATTATATTTGAGCATTCTTATTTTTACGTAATAAGTTCACTATCTTTAGCTGTATGTGCGTAAACGTGTAAAAAGATAATCAAACATATTCTGTTTTTGTACTTGAAAGTATTTTTTTTTTCTATTTATATATAAAATTTGTTTGAATCTTTTTAAAATTATGATATTGGGAATATCTTCTTGTAATTTTTTACCTAGTGTGCAGGAAAAAAATCCCATTTAATAAAATAATGATAATGATTGTAGAAATGTATCTATATAGAAAGGTAAAACATGTTTTTATTACGACCAAATACTATGTCTGATTTGTATGGCAATATTTTCATCTCTGATTTTCGTAAATGCAGACGACATGAAAATACTAGTTTGACATTCAACTTTTTTAGATTCCTCATTCTAGTATCCACTTTCTTATTTCCAATATTCCAATTCTTCCACACAACGATTCCATTTTGGTACATATGAACAGTATAGAAATTTAAAAAGAAAACCATTTGAAATGAAATTCTAAGATCACAAAAATAAGTAGTACTTAAAATAAAAAAGTAAAAAAAACTAACATAGAAAACAATATTGGCTTTGGCAGCATAAGTATTTCTATTTCATTGGAAAGTTGAAGCACTGGAAAATAAGCGTTTTCGTTTACTATTACTAAGTCCGCCATTTTAGTTAAGGTTCTTTGACAGATTTAGTTCGTAAAATAGACTACAGAAGGGAGAAAATATATGTACTCAAGTTACCGTATGTAACGAATTTAAAGAAAGGCAGAGACCAGATAACGCACAAAACAGGCAAAAGCCAAAAAGGAAGTGCTGCCATTTGTATTTTAGATACCTATATGTTTCAAATTAATCATATGGTAATTGTTATTAGCATTAATATATACAAGACTATATATAACGTAGCAAGTTCTAAAAAATATATTCTCACCTGTTTAAGTTGCATATCATTACACGAGAATTACACCAGGCGGAGGTTTAAAAATTAAGATTGAGTAATAATTGCAATATAACATCTATTATGGTAAGGGTAAAGTGTACAACTTGTTTCTTTATGTATTCGGAATCCTTTCACTTATGAGTATATCACTTCAAATATTAATTGTAGCTGCTTTGAACAAAACTTTACAACGAATAAGAAAATGTTCGCTTTTCTTAAAGCATGGCTGTTACTCACATTTTTTTCTAGGCATTTGGCTTTCTATTGAAACAGTAAATTATTGTATTTTTCAACATTTGTGTTAATTTACATCTCCAATTAACCGTTATATTTATAAACAAGCCGTGTCATTTTCTTTGTTTTTGAACAAAATGAAACATTATCCCATATAGGGAAACGGTGCAGCGTATTGCATTACAGAAGCATGTACATTTCATCCAAAAGTTTTTATAGCTCATTTGTATTATTTTCTATATCGAAGTATATACAAAAATGTATTACTATTTACACCAAGCGTAAAATGTACAGAAATAATATTTTTTTATATGACTGCAACTTTTTTAGAATATATTTTTTGACTTCCTCCACGTTGGTTTACGTCTTCCAGCAGATATTAAGGAATTGCCACACCACCATTTATCAATGGCGCCGCCTTTCATGGGGTGTCACTATGAAGCGTTCTCGTTAATAATTTTTCCCACAATTTGTTTGCTTACAAATCTTGTTACTTTTTTATTTATTCATAAACCTAGCACTTGATCTTTAAATATTTGTCATTTTAGTAGGATAATTGTTTATATAAAGACAGTACACTGTCGTTTTTCTGTGAGCTATGCCCGATATTTGACATGCTCATAAACTTGTATCAACATTTTAGACACAAATGCAGGCAGAACCGACGTATTAACGAATGAATGGACGAGCATCACTTTGGTAAACGACAAGTCGTTTATACCATAATCATATCTTCTCACAATATATTATATTTATCCTCAATACAATAACAATCTTTCTGTAAATTTTACCATCAATGTTTAATTAATGCATTCGCACACGGTTTTATAAAAATATTCGTTCACTAAAATTTTCGACCACAATAACAACCGCCATTTGCATTCACCTTCCAAACGATTTTGGAAAATGAAAATTGTGTTGGAAGCATTTTTCCAATGCATGTTTCCTTACCTTGGAAAAACATGGTGATGCCATCTAATTCTTAAATGGAATTTCTGTAAGCAGTCTCTAGTCATATTGAATTTCTGTAAGCAGTCTCTAGTCACTATTTGTAACATTTTGAGGTAAAGTCTCAATATGTGACTAATTGCTCTTAACAATACAGTTTCTAGTCTTTAGACACAAAATATTATCTCAAATTTGTGACATGCAAGTTAGGAAAAGAAAAACTAGTATGCCGTCCTAGGATTTCGGGAATAAAATAGGTATGGGCAGATAGAGGAGGTTCTCGAGATCAAGAATAAATATAGTTATAGCTTTCCCTTATAGTTTTCCGCCGCTGCCGCCGACTTATGGTTTTTGAGATATTGTATTTAAAGTTAAGAAATTCGACTATTTAAAATGCGTGTTTCTCCGATTTATAATGAATTTTACATTTATATCCCATAACACTTTACTAATTCATTTCCACACTTTTGTTATTTGTTAAATAGTGCAAAAATAATTTTTATTCAATATTTAAGTTTTGTTCAATTCTTTTTGTTCACGGAATAACAAGAAAAGCTAATAATTTTACACTTATATTTTATGTCAACTAAGATTTCACTAATTCGCTTGTGCATATTTTTTCAACATTATATACTGTATAGTTTTATATCAATATTAAACTTATTGTTCAACTCTATTTATTTAACAATTGAATAAATCGATATATCCCGGTGTTGGATTGGCCAAGGTTATTTTTTGAAGAGCGGGCGAAGGCCGCCAACGCAAAAAGTGGTTCACCGCAGAAGAATTGAAGACGTCCAGGTGTTAGTCTGACCAGGGTTATTTTTTTAAAGCGCGGCTAAAGGCCGCCAACTCAAAAGTTCAACACGAAAATACCGAAAACGCCTGGGTATTGTTTTTTATTTTTATTTTTGGTCCAAGGCTGCCAATACACAAATCAATTACATGCGAAAAACTAATAAAGTGTTATTTATTTCCTGTGAGGGGATATTATTTGTTTTCTTTATTTCTTTCTGTTATTTTGTAAAATATGTACATAAAAGTGTACACGACACACATGTGCGCTCGATCGGTATGAAATCGTTTCGCCATACACGACATACAAATCCTTTTTGCATTCGTTCTTCAAATAGTGAATATGTTGACAAGCCAGCGGAAAATTTTTCGTCCGCGATCTTTCCTATTCGGGGACACGAGAACAATAAGATTTTGTGTGCACACAGCGCCATACATGACATACATGTGTGCACACCGATAGTATAAAATCAAACATTGGCTATGTTCGTAAATGCATCATGACTTGCAGCATAAGCAACAGTAGCGACACTGCAAGTTTGACGTTTGATACTTCTTATACAATTTTTGACAATTTGCAGATACATTTGTTTGCATTTTTGAACGCGTATAACACTAAAATGGAAATTTTGCTGAATCTAACACTAGACGAAATTTGTGAACAAAGAAATGATAGATTTTCTTTAAATTTAAGAAAAAGAAGGGTATTGAGTCAAAAAAAAAATTTGTAGGTACAAATGTTTGTCTTTTAAAGACAAAGTATTTATAGAACAAACTTTCGGGATTTTTAAGAAACAGTTTAAAATTTTAAATTATATTGAAGCTTCGAGCATTAAAGCCACATCTAATGTAATACTCGCTTGTGCTATCTTACACAATTTTATCATAAATAAGAGAGGTTATTCTGAACATTTTAACGATGCAATAGCACATGCCGATATGGAAACCAACAATGAAATCGAAGGAATTCAAGATGCCACCGTTTATTCAGATAATATCAATGGAATCGATGGAAAAAACTATTTTACCACTATGTTTTCATCATAAAAAATTTACTTTACCTCACCTTCCTTTATTTGAATAATTTTTTTATTACTTTTTCTGACGAACTTCATTTTAATTTTTATTGTTTTCATTTACATTTTAAACTTCGGTCACAACTTTCTTCCACAATACATTTTTTTTCCTTCTACCCGATTTCAACTCGTCCTCCATATTCTACCGTACTCTCAGCAATAACTGTGGCTCCGCATTACTGAGATTTTCACTAAAAATTTTAAAATAATAATTTATACAATTACTATTAAGATAATTTAACTAAATTTCAATACAAAAATTAAAATAAAACAGTTTTGCACTTACTTTTCGTTAGACATCGTAGTTAAATGCAGTAAACAATTTTTTGATAGAAATTATGAGTGACAGCTGATAGAAGTGTTGTCTTTTTGAACGCTTGATTATTGCAGTGCTGCAATATTGGCATTTCTGAACGTTCTGTTTGTTATGCAATCGTCATGATGCGCATCATGATGCATTTACGAACATAGCCATTTTCGCGAACTTCGATTAGTATGCGCACAAGCCCATACACGAGTAAATCGCAATCGCACACATACCGATGGAACGCACATGTGTGTCGTTTATGGCCACTTTAAGGAAACGATTATTTGTTAGAATGCAACTCTTCAATTTTTAATAAGTTACTATTCACAACATAGTCTCTAGTCTTTAGTTATAAAATATTGTCCCAAATTTGTCATCGATAGTTAGCAGGTCAAAAACTAAAAAGTACTCCTTTTTGCCATTTTGAATATACTGACAAGTCACTTATAGAGATAATCATAGATATTAATCAATTGCCGTTTTTAATATTTTGTAAGCAACTCAAACACGAAAAAAGTAAAGATTAAATCAATTTCACATAAATTTCATAAATATTGTGAAACAAAGGTAACATACATTTTCATTTTTAATAACAATCATGCTTTTTGGGTATGTAATAGACGATTTTATATTTGTTTTCGACATATTTATTTTCATTAAAGTTTTTGTACATCTCTAAATAGCGAAATGTAACAGCCGATTAGACCTGTTCGATATTGTGACTGTCACGCAAAGAATTCTCGTCTCAAGTCACAAAAATTGCCTCAAATTTCAAATCTCAATTTTAGAGACATGCGACTGTATCCCAGTACAGAATTGCGGTAATACGGGGACTCGACAGGCAAAAATTTATTGTATACTAACTGTATTGCTGTATGTTTTGCCTGTGGAGATCCATATTGCCTATGGAATACAATATATGGCATACTAAGCTGTACAATTATGCGTACTAAATTGTACGCTATATATTGCAAGCAATGAACTGTCACTTCAGCAGTTTGACAGATCAGTCTTCATTTCCATGAAAATTTCGAAAAGGCAACACATCCCACTTGCACATATACCGACAGCAGTTTCATTTCCGTAATATTAAATTTAGGAGAGTGAGTAATAAGACAAATGTGTTAAATTATAAAAAATTTAATACATTTTTCCATAATATTAATATTTAGTTTAATATTGCTAATTTGCAGAAAAATTATACAAAATGAATTGGCGAATGAGCGAAGTCTTAGATTTAATTAACTTATACAAGCATAAATCAAAATATCACTGCTCTTATATCATTTATTATTTTAATTGGTATATAAAATTTATGCTACAAATACTTAAGTCAGTAAATATGAAATCTTTTTTTTCAAGAAATACATTTGTAGAAAAAAGTATATTTCTTCTTTTGTTATTTTCCATATAATTTTTTTTTTCATCGACGGTTTTTCGCAGATGATTATGTTATGAAAATAAATACCCACATACAGATTTGACAACGACAATTGCAATAGATTTGACAGTTAGTATGCAATACATTTTTGCCTGTCGAGATTCACATATAATTTTGATCGCTTAAAGTGGCTATACATGACACACATGTGCGTTCGATCTGTATGAAATCGTTTCGCCAGACATGACTTATAAATCCTTTTTGCGGTCGTTCTTCAAATAGTGAATATGTGCGACAAGCAAGCGGAAAGTTGTTCCTCCGCCATATTTCCTATTCGGGGACACGAAAAATGAGATTTTATGTGCACACAGCGTCATACACGACATACATGTGTGCACACCGATCGTAAAAAATCAAACATTTTCGCGAACATGGATTGGTATGCGCACAAGGCCATACACGAGTAAATCGCAATCGCACATATACCGATCGAACGAACATATGTGTCGTGTATGGCCACTTTTACTTGCCAATTCATCCCTTACTGAGCGGTCACACGTTATAGTAACGGTTACAAATACTCAATACATTCGAATATTTTTGCTACGCCAATCTTAGGCTAATTAGAACTTTTGCTCCGATTTGCGTTAAACATTTGTTTTGGCAGAAAAGTTGGATGTACGCTTTTGTATGAGTTTTTCAGGCTCACATAAAAAAATTTCAATGCTAAGCCGATCTAAATGTTGTGCAACTCTCTTTTCTTTACGTCTTTACGTTTTGCCAAGCAACAGTCGTCATTTTTATTAAAGATTGCGGAGTTGTGGCATACCCGCCAATAAAGTTTTGACATATGCACTCACACAAACATAAACATGTCTGTAAACCAGGAATAATGGGATGCCCAACTTATTCCAGTGTGAGAGCGCGTCAAAATTAGCGTTTTTTATAACATTTTCCATTATGGCCAGATTGAACAAAATAACAATTTTTGGGCATTTATCAACCCAATACCCAACACTTAGTACGAATAAAAATTACTAAATAGTGGTTATTTATTATATGGAGAAACTATTTAAATCTTTTTAAAAAATATTATAACAACTGACTTTTGTCCTTTCAATACCCAATAATAGGATTTAAGCTTGTTAGCTCTCAATCATTACATGTTTTTAATAATTTTCCATTGAAAATAAAACTGTGATGCTTCAAATTACAAAACGTTTCATCAGATACCTTTAAATTTCACAAATTTATTTAATTTTCATTGTTTTACATTTTTTATAAGAGGTCTTGAACGATGCAACAAATCCCTCCGTTTACATATTTTTTTGGTAAGATTTCAATCTGGCCATCGCTCGTTTCCAATTGCTAAACGTCAAAACCTCCCCAATCCAGTCAACTGTCAAAGTTTAGGTGGTTTTGACGTTTAGCAATTGTTCTCTCACTTCCAGTGAGAGAGGAGTTGGGCATCCCATTATTCCTGCTGTAAACACTGCATACTTCTTGCTCCCATTTTATTCCAGAGAGTTTCCAAAATTATTGTTAAGGGGCGTGTCAGCCGTACAATATTTATTGTGATATTTGGATCGTGAACCATATTGATGACTGCTATCCGAAATACTGTCAAAATGTCGAAAGAAAACTGAAGAAAAGCTTCCATGGTTACTAAAAATTTGCAGGAATTCATTGGATCTTAGAATATGCCAAAATATATATATAATTATAATAAAAGTTACACCATTTCTCATTATCTTCAATACTTTTACCGTTATATCTTAAATTTACATATAATGTCGTGGATCGCGCGATCAATATTGAATGTTTAAAAGGGGCCTTACACGACACACATGTGCGTTCGATCTGTATGAAATTGTTTCGCCATACACGACATACAAATCCATTTTGCGTTCGTTCTTCACACAGTGAATATGTGCCACAGGCAAGCGGAAAATTGTTCGTCCCCGATCTTTCTTATTCGGCGACAAGAGAGAAATGAGATTTTGTGTGCACACAGCGCCATACACGACATGCATGTGTGTACACTAATCGTAAAAAATCAAACATTTTCGCGAACATGGATTGCTATGCGCACAAACCCATACACGAATAAACCGCAATCGCACCCATACCGGTCGAACGCACATGTGTGTGGTGTATAGGCACTTTAACACACGACCCCGATTCCGCTATCCGGCTTTTAAAATATTCAAATATTTTCTGATATGGATTGTAATAATCAATATTGTATGCTACACTTTCAAAAAATTATCGGAATCGGTAGGCTGTTTAGGTGGAACCTTTCTACTTCCTTATCGCCGACGGCACCTAAATATTCCGGAAAGAAACTTAAATTTAAGTGGAGAAAGTGGACTTAAAGGGACATGCGACAGCCAATTTTACGACAGTGCTCGAGAAATTCTACTACAAGTTTTTCTTAGATTTCTCCTTTTCTGTTTCCTAAACTTTCAGAAACAATTATTTTAAATCATAAAATAAAAATTCAAAAAATTAAACTTTAAGTAGATTTTTCCCCACATAATAGCGAATCAAATTTTATTCTGCCGTACCGTTTTGTTCAATCAGCTGCTTCCCCTCCTTCTTTGGTTTGCCTTTGATTACGGCATTGCCAACTAGGAAAAAGGCAACTAAGGCTTTAAGGAAAAAGACTGAACATATCCATTGACAGGTGTTCCCTACTATTTTTTGGCAGAGGTATTGGCTTTGAAAATAGTTTGGGATGTAAACTAGAGAATAAAATTTTGAGAACGCCTGCAAAAAAAAAAAAACAAGAAAAAACGTTAACGTCGGCTGCACCGAAGCTGATATACCCTTCACAGGTGCATTTCTTTTAGTAACTACATATGTGTTCAGTTTATATGGAAGCTATATGCTATGGTAATCCGATCTGAATAATTTTTGCGGAGACTATATTATTACCTTAAGCAGTAATCCATGTCAAATTTCGTGAAGATACCACGTCAAATGCGAAAGTTTTCCATACAAGCCCTTGATTCCGATAGTTCGGTTTGTAGGTCAGCTTTCTTCGGAGATTACATTGTTGCCTTAGAAAATAATCTATACGAAATTTCGTGAATATATCTTGTCAAATGCAAAAGTTTACGATACAAGAACTTTTTTCCGATCGTTCAGTTTGTATGGCAGCTATATGCTATAGTTAACCGATCTGAGCAATTTATTCGGAGATTACATGGTTGCCTTAGAAAATAATCTATCCCAAATTTCGTGAATACATCTTGTCAAATGTAAAAGTTTAAGACAAGAACTTTTTTCCGATCATTCAGTTTGTATGGCAGCTATATGCTATAGTTAACCGATCTGAACCATTTCTTCGGAGATTAGATTGTTGCTTTAGAAAAGAATCTGTACCAAATTTCGTGAATATATCTTGTCAAATGCAAAAGTTTTATAAACAAGAACTTCTTTTTTTCATTCAGTTTGTATGGCAGCTATATGCTATAGTAAGCCGATCTGAACAAATTCTTTGGAGATTTCATTGTTGCTTTAGAAAATAATCTATTCCAAATTTCGTGAATATACCTTGTCAAATGCAAAAGTTTTCTATACAAGAACTTTTTTCCGATCGTTCAGTTTGTTTGCAGCTATATGCTCTAGTTAACCGATCTGAACAATTTCTTCGGAGATTAGATTGTTGCTTTAGAAAATAATCTCTACCAAATTTCGTGAAGATACATTGTCAAATGTGAAGGTTTTCCATACAAGCATTCGATTCCGATCGTTCAGTTTGTATGACAGCTATTTGTTATAGTTGTCCGATATCGGCCGTTCCGACAAATGAGCAGTTTTTAGAAGAGAAAATGACGTTTGCAAAATTTCAAAACGATATCTTAAAAACTGAGGGATTAGTTCATATACATATATACAGACAGACGGACGAACGGACGGACGGACAGACAGACAGACAGACGGACATGGCTAAATCGACTCAGTTCAATATACTAATCATTTATATATATACTTTGTAGGGTCTCCGACGCTTCCTTCTGGGTGTTACAAACTTCGTGACAAACTTAATATACCCTGTTCAGGGTATAAAAATGGTCCATGGCTGCTGGACCAACAAAAAATTGAGAGAATGCCGACTGATCTAACGAAGGCGCATACTTACCATCAACAAAAAATCTAAAAATGGGAACGTTAAAGCGCAAGCGTTATATAGTGAGGTCACTAAGATTGTTCAGAAAGACAGTTCTGGAGTTAAGCCAGCAGGCGAGCAGCCGGATGAAAGTTCAGAGCGTCGTATGTGGGCATCCCTAATTGGACACAAACGAAAGGTACATAAGGAAAATCGTCAAAGGAGAATAACTAATAGAATTAAAAAAGTAAGCAGAAAAGAGTGCCTAAACGTTCGGGAGCGTTCTAGAGGGGATGATTCGAGAGATGGCTGTAATAATGCCAAAAACACAACAACGTCACTATAATGTGCAATTTGTGGCGCATTAAAACAATGCGGGATTCAAAACATAGGCCTAACAAATGTTAAAAATATGCAGAAAACAAAAAGCAGCACTTAAATAGCCCTTATATGCTTGCGTTCTCAAGACGCTATGGCTTCCTTTAAATTTGAGCGAACTAAACATCGGGTGTGTAAACTGACGTTGCGCAACACGAAAAGCTCCGTCGGTATCGGGAAGGATCTCTCCGAGCCGTTCGATACCAAACGAGGTTGAGGACAAGGCGACTCCCTATCGTGCGATTTCTTCAACCTGCTTCTGGAGAAAATAGTTCGAGCTGCAGAACTAAATAGAGAAGGTACCATCTTCAATAAGAGTGTACAGCTGTTGGCGTATGCCGATGATATTGATATCATCGGCCTCAACACCCGCGCGGTTAGTTCTGCTTTCTCAAGGCTGGACAAGGAAGCACAGAAAATGGGTCTGGCAGTGAACAAGGGCAAGACGAAATATCTCCTGTCATCAAACAAACAGTCGTCGCACTCGCGAATTGGCTCTCACGTCACTGTTGACCGTCACAACTTTGAAGTTGTAGATAATTTCGTCTATTTAGGAACCAGTATTAACACTACGAACAATGTCAGCCTGGAAATCCAACGCAGGATTGCTCTTGCCAACAGGTGCTACTTCGGACTGAGTAGGCAATTGAAAAGTAAAGTCCTCTCTCGACGAACAAAAGGCAAACTCTATAAGTCGCTCATAATTCCCGTCCTGCTATATGGTGCAGAGGCTTGGACGATGACAGCAACCGATGAGTCGACGTTACGAGTTTTCGAGAGAAAAGTTCTGCGAAAGATTTATGGTCCTTTGCGCATTGGCCACGGCGAATATCGCATTCGATGGAACAATGAGCTGTACGAGATATACGACGACATTAAAATAGTTCAGCGAATTAGAAGACAGCGGTTATACTGGCTAGGTCATGTTGTCCGGATGGATGAAAACACTCCAGCTCTGAAAGTATTCGACGCAGTACTCGCCGGGGGAAGCAGAGGAAGAGGAAGACCTCCACTCCGTTGGAAGGACCAAGTGGATAAGGACCTAGCTTCGCTTGGAGTATCCAATTGGCGCCACGTAGAGAAAAGAAGAAACGACTGGCGCGCTGTTGTTAACTCGGCTGTAATCGCGTAAGCGGTGTCTACGCCAATTAAGAAGAACAAGAAGAAACACCGGGTGCTCGATCTGTCGCCTCCGGGAGTACTTTCCTGTTCCCCGCTGTTATAGATGTTTCCATCTAGGCCACATGTTGCAGTCCGATCTGCAGGTCTTCTCTTTGCACACATTGTGGAAGCGCGGGACATGTATCAAAAGTATGGATTAATACACCGAGTTGCATGCTCTGAAAAGGCGAACACTCAGTTCTGAGCTCGACTTACCCTAAATACATGGAATTGAAAAATGGGAATAATGAATATTCCCAACGTTCGGAAAGTATTTGGATTACAGATAAAAGTGGCAAAGCAGCAATATGGTCCAGCAACGGAGAAACATTCATATCTTGCTGCAGAGAAGCAAAAATATAAAAGTTTTACATGAACGCAAATAGAATTATTTTTGGAAAACAGATGCAAATCGCCGGTAATAATAGCAGGTACCTTTAACGAATGGTCGACTGCCTGGGGTAATAGAAGTTCAAACCATCGTGGGCACCTAGTTCTGGAATTCCTGAGCCAAATCAACCTCACAGTAATTAATGGTGGCACGGAAAATACTTATTAAAAAGGAAATAAAATAGATCTTAGCAGACAGATTAAGCGGGAGGTGTCAGAAATGTTTACAAATAGTGACCATATGGCTATCATTGCAAAAGTTTTGTTCTCCCGAGAACAGAAACCAGTATGGAGTGCAGCAAAAGCACCAGGCAAAGGCAGCGTCCACTTAATATCCGCATTGTGAAAAAAACTGGTGGCAGCATGCGACGCTACAATGTGAAGGACGTAATATCACAATAAGCGAAGGTCTATATACTGGTGGAATGAAGAAATTGTCCCGCTAAGAAAACTCTGTCACTCAGCCCGACGTCGCCTTCAACCCAATCGCAGTGGCAAAAATGAAAACCGTGTCAAAGAAGCCTGTAAAAGTCATAAGCAGCTTCTAAAGTCAGCTATCACTAACAGAAAAAGAAGCTGTTCTGAAAAGATCTGTGAAGAAGCGAATTTCTAGCGCTGAACGATGAATCACCCCCGCTGTTTACAGTAGAAGAACAATTGGCCATAGCTCAAAAAGCGCCAGGAATCGATGGCATATCAAACAGAGCTCTACAGGTAGCCATAATTTCACAGCCCACTCTTTTCGCTTTTCTTTAACGCATGGTTAAAAGAAGGGTGTCCCCTGATCCCAGGAAAGTCTCGCCCCTTATTTTAATCCCAAAACTGGAAAAACCAGCAGATGAACCTTCATCGTATCGACCTCTGTGCATGTTCGACACAATGGGCAAAGTGTACGAAAGCATAATAAGAAACTGCTTGGAGTTTGCAACTCAGAAAGCCGGCGGATTATCAAAAAGACAATACGGCTTCAGAAAACAGAGTTTCACTATCGATGCGCTGAAAGAAGTTGTCGACACTGCAAAATGTGCAGAAAGTGGCAAAAGACGGAAAGGTGGTACAAAAAAATATTGTGTTCTGATTACCTTGTAAAGAATACAATAAACTCTGCAAAATTGACAAACATATTTGAAGCTCTATATAAAATACTCCTCCTTGGCACCTCATAAATATCGTTATGAGTTATTTTGAGAATAAAGGTTGATCTACAACAACAACGAAGGCACCAAGAGCTTCCCTATTTCAAGTGGAGTACCACAAAGTTCAGTATTAGGCCCTCTCGTGAATGATGGGGTGCTAGAATTCAACAACCAAAAAAACGTTAAGCTAATTGCATACGCGGGCGACCTTGAATTTGGCATTCACTTCAAACAAAGCAAATAATATTTATATTGCCTTATTAAGAATGATGGCAAATAGAGTGTGTGGTCTCCAGCCGTCGACTTCGTCGTCGCGTCAGTCCTTCCACACATTGACTCAGGAATATGCATCTCTACTCAGGAATATGCATCTCTATCTCAGGAATATGCAATCTCTGCATTGACTCTTTGATAAAACGTGAACAATAAGTGGCCATATTTACATACAAAGTTGTGTGTAGACAAATTTACGAACATTATGCGTATGGTTCTTTCAAATTTGTTTATATGTACACATAACTACATACTTGAATATGAGCGATGGCTTGGTCTTTCTACATAATATCAAAACTTTTAATGCCCAGCAAATAAATATATAATTTATAATAATTAAATATTTAGGTAATAATACAAACATGATTTTATTGCATATGTCAAAAGATTTTACATGTATATGCCAGGGATAAAGGGATGTTCAATTTATTCCAGTTTGAGAGCGCCTAAAAATAGGCGTTTTTTATAACATTTTCCATTGTGGCTAGATCGAACAAAATAACAATATACATATATAGTGCTATATCACCATTAAAAGATTTATTTACATACAAAATTTAAAACAACGAAACGATAATAACTCATTAATATATGCATACATACGAAAAAACAAAAGGATAATAATTCATGTAACAAAATAAATAAAAATATCACAGATAAAATATTTACATATGTACAAATGCCTACATTGAAGTCACAAATTCAAATTTTACTTAAAAGAAGTACTCTCTAATTTTAGTGCTTCTTTTTTCTTAAAAAGTAGTTAACTACCCACTTTCGATTGTAAGTTTAAGTTCGCTTATTGTAACCATTAAAAAATGAAAGCTTAAAACCTATAGGTGTGAAATAGGGGATGTTCGAGTCTCAATCACTGCGGCAATATTGCAAAGCATCACGTTCGATGCAAAAATGTGGCAACTTTTGCAAATGTCAAGCGTTCGAGCAACTCAAATTTTGACATTTCTTGCGCGCAAAAGTGACAAAATCGGCATCAGCGAAATTCATGATGAAAAATATGAGGTAAGTGAAATCGCTCTTTATTTTTGTTAATAATTAATTATTATTATTAATTATGTATACTAATGAATAATATTATACTATTTTTTATTTTAAATATCAATTCCAGCCCGGAGCTAAGTCGCAATTTCACCAAGCAACAACTCGACAAATCGACATCAGCGAAATTCATCATGGAAGATATGAGGTAAGCGAAATCGCTCTTTATTTTTGTTAATAATTAATTATTATTATTAATTATGTATACTAATGAATAATATTATACTATTTTTTATATTAAATATCAATTCCAGCCCGAAGCTAAGCCACAATTTCACCAAGCTCCTAGTGAGAAGCCGGCTCGAAATGGAGCACGAATTTTCTGCGGGGAAACGTAAAAAGTCAGTTTTATGGGCAAAAGTGGTCAACAAAATGAGTATGGTTAATGCGGATGTTCCAAAATCGAAGGACCTAATGCAAAGAAAGTTTTTGAATTTATTTGCGACATACAAACGTATAAAGAGGCGAAATGAGCAGACTGGGAGAGAGGCAACAAGCTGGGAGTTTTTTGAAGAGTTCGACGATGTGTACGGTAGGCGGCATTCCATTCAACCGCCAGCCAAAAACCTTCAAGGCTCCTTAATGGATAGCGCTGAAGTGTGTGAAGGGAGTGGAGACGATAATACTGACTACTCTTCCGAAAGTCAACTCGTAAACGAACGACGAAAGCGTCCAAAGACTGCCGCCAACGAAGCATTGGAATTTTTAAAGAATGAGGCTCTAAAAGAACAAACACGTCATGAAGAAGTGCTACAATTCGAAAAAGAAAAATTGAATTTTGAAAAAGAAAAAATAAACGTAATGATGAAGTTGCGGGAAACTTTAGAAAAGTTAACCGAAAAGTAAAAAAAAAAAAAATTTGAAAAATGTAAACTTGATCTCTTTTTATAATTTTTTATTACTGTTGTGACCTGAATGAAATAAAATATCACATGTACATGTATTTATTTACTAACATTTTTATTAAAAAATATATAATTTAAGAAACAAACAACATTTTTAAATTATTTCTTCTGATAATACCTTCGTTAGTATCATTTATGTTGTCAGGCGTTTCAGCATCGTTTTCATTATGTGTTTCCAAATTTTCCAATAGATAATTGACTTCAGGATCATTAAAATTGTTCCGCATTATTAAATTATGCAGAATTACACAAGCTAATACTACTTTTGATACATCTTCCATATTTTGAATATCAATATGATTTAAAATTTTGAACTTTCCCCTCAAAATCCCAAAAGCTTGTTCTATGAATACTCGAGTTGAACTTAAATAATAATTAAATTGTTTCTCCTCTCTCAACAGATGTCCATTATCTCTATAAGGCGCGATCAAATATTTCGTAAGAGGATAAGCTGAGTCAGCTAAAATTATAGCATCTTTTGCAAGTTGTATCTCTCCAGACGTAATTCCTTTGTATATCGGACTATTTTTCCATACGTTGGCGTCATGGCAGCTCCCTGGGTATCCGATGAAAACATCCAAGAAACGAAATGTGCTGTCGCATATGCCCTAAACATTGCAAATGTTTTCTGTTTTTAAAATAGTTCTAGCTTAACCATCACCATATGTACGTACCTGCATAATAATGGAATAGTTCCCCTTTCGGTCATAGTAGCTAATTGCATCCTTCTTCGGTGTGTTTATTTTAAAATGTGTCCCATCCAAACAGCCAACTACGAAAGGAAATGCATTCGGCCGGCTCGCTTGGAAACGCTCCATTACTGTTTGCTGCTGGGAAATTGATGGCCAACATATTTCATTTTTTAACTTGCAAATTGCATTAATCGTTTTAAGAAAAATTTTGTGGGCAGTCCCTTTTGAAACATCAAACTTATCTGATAGTTCACGATAAGTAACTCTACTATTACTCAGCTTCCACAAGGTAATATGCAAAGCCTGATCCATTGAATATTCCCCGCGTGACGATAACCAAAAAGGTTCCAAGCCGCTCTTTAATTCCTACGAAGTATTTATGTATGTGTTTATTTAGGCGATTACTTAAATCAGAAAACTTACAGCAAATGTTTCACGAGACATCCGAAAATGCGATAAATATATATCCGGAGGATAAATTTGAATTGTTTTAAAGAAGTTTTGCGATTTTACTATCGCCCTCTTCTTTAAAATTTCGGTCATAAGCCACTTTTTTTTACGTAAAAAGCTTTGTTTTCTTGCTTTTTTATATTTAAGAAGCAAACTGCACTCGCATTCCACCATGTTATCCACTGTTAAATTTATTAAAAAATTCATTTTTGAGACTTATTAAATTCCACTTCTACCTGCACGCCGCGCAAAATATTTGCAAAATATTTGATTAAGTATCAGCTGAGTATCTGCAAAAAAACATCAGGGTTGCAATATTGCCGCAGTTATTTGCTTGCTCGAACATCCCCATACACACAATTTTATTCTTAAAACTAGGGCAGAAAGAAAAATATATTCTCATTCTAATATAATTACAACTATTTTCGGGTCACAATTTTCACTACTCAAAAAGTGCCTAACATCTTTAATTTTGTTAAAAATAATATCTCCTATTCCTATCTTATGTCAATTACTGTCGAATTACGATTTTCATCGCCATAACTCTCAACGCCTATTGTCCTATCGAATTTCCTATCATAATGCAGATGACATTTTAGTGAAATTTCATCACATGAAACCGACATAAACTTTTGTTCGAAAGAGAATCCCCTACTCTTAATCTCTAATGATATAACGTTGGGTGCAACCTGGGAAACGGGGCCAGTCTGTAACAAAGTTTTGCAAAGTACTTTCGGATACACCCGAAGCTATCGTTTTAAAAAAATTGTCATATCGACCGTGGCTACGGCCATTACTATTTATAAAATTACTCCGAATACCTTCCGAGCACCTTACTGAGGAGGAACTTTACTACAAACTAATGAAAGAGGGTCTGACTGTTCCCTAATTTAGCTATTCCTAAATGTTCCCTCCATCTTTCTAATTCTGCGGCCATTTGAACTAACTAGGCCTTTAAACTTCCATTCTCCTGCTTTTATTCATCCAACTATATTTTCAAAACCGTAATCTCTACCCTCAATTTCTTCTTCCTCTCTGTACCTTCTGTTAGACCCCTAACTGTTTGTGCGGCCTTATCAAAATTAAGGGTTATATACTTCTCAAAAAGTGGAGGAGGCTCTAAAATTTCACCAATTTCCCTTTCAAGAATTGGAAAAAGCTGCCTCGATGCACTGTTTGCATTTCAGACAGATTAAACTTGGGGAGCAAAATCTTCAAATCCCAATAAAATTTGTTTATTCTAATTTTAAATTGGAATCGTCAAATGAAGGCGCTACTCTTAAATTTAGGTCGGGAACGGCCCTCGAACGCAATCGCTTCTCAAGGCGTATTTTTGCGGAAAAATGTCGCTCACAAAAAATACGGTTGAACCACAAATTACCCCTATTTAAAAGAAAAACAATATATAAAAATATAAAATAGCTACATATATTATATGTAGTACAACTATTTAAATTTATCGAAACTTTTTTTTTTACATTTTTTCAAACTTAATTAGGTTTAATTATTTAAAATATACAATTAAATATTATTAAATATCTGTTTCTTAAAAAAAATTGTAAACCGGCTTGTTTAAGTATTTGGTTACTTTTTGCACTATGAAATATATGTATATGTAGAAAAAACTTATAAGTTATATACAAAGTCGTTTGCGCTTTGTAAATATACGAATCTGTAAGAGTTCATTTCTAAAAATTAAAATTGGCATTCTTTTTCTGATTTAACACTGAAGATGCTCAATTCTGTTAGTTTCGTGCCACTGATGTGAACTTTATTGAAACACGTTAATAATTTCCGGTGATGAAACACGCTCATCCAAAACAGTACCCTTTCGTAAATTGAAATGTTTTGAAACTAGCCGCACCGTGAACTTTCTTTATGAAATACGTTCACTGACTTGTTAATTAAATCACATTAGATGTATGTATATATGTATGTATGTATATGAAAAAAACATCACGTACCGACATATTGGGAAGGAATCACGTTACCGGGTATATAGTGGTCAGGGGAAGATCTGGACTGATTGCATTCATTTTACTCTATTAATGGAATGGAAATAAAGTAACGTAGCCGAGTTAATTCGAGGCACCAAATGCAGCCAGGTTCTCCTCCACCTAATTTCTCCGACGGAGTGGAGATCTTCTTTTTCCTCTGCTTCCCCTGGCGGGTACTGCGTCGAATACTTTCAGAGCTGTAGTTTTTTCAATCATACGGACGACATGACCTAGCCAGCGCAGCCGCTGTCTCTTAGTTCGCTGCAATATGTCAATGTTCTCATATAAATCGTGCAGCCCATCGTTCCATAGAATGGCATATTCGCTGTTGCCAATGCGCAAATGACCATTCCGTAGAACTTTTCTCTCGAAAACTCGTAACGCCGACTCAATAGATGTTGTCATCGTCCATGCCTCTGCACCATAAAGCAGCATGGGTATAATCTTATAGAAGATTGTACCTGCTCGATTAAGTTCTGCAGCTCGAATTATTTTATCCAGCAGCAGATGAAAGAACGGCTCGGAGAGGTCCTTCCCGATCCTGACCGAGCTTTTGGTGTTGCTCAACGCCAGCTTACACGAGAGCTCCTTTTCGTTCTGTCGAAAGCAGCTTTGAAATCGACGAAGAGGTGGTGTGTGTCGATTCTCCTTTCATGGGTCATTTTCAAGATTTGGCGCATGATGAATATCTGGTTGATTGTTGATTTGCCAGGTCTAAAGCCACACTGATAAAGTCCAATCAGTTTGCTGACGGTGGGCTTTAATCTTTCACACAATACGCTCGATAGAACCTTATACGCGATGTTGAGGAGGCATTGGGCATGCTTTCGTCCGGCCATATTCTTCGCCGCTGTGTTTGAACAGCTCTGTTTTTCTTCAGGCGGGTAATTGTTATTCGAACTTCTTCATGGTCGGGCAATGGAACGTCTGCTCCATCGTAATCGATTGGGGAATCGGGTTCGCCTTCTCGTGGCGTTGTGCGTTCACTGCCATTCAGCAGGCTGGAGAAGTGTTTTCTCCATAATTTAAGTATCCTTTGGGCATCGCTGACTAGATCACCTCTAGGGGTTCTACAAGAGTTTGCCCCGGCCTTGAAACATTCTGAAAGCCGCCTCCTTTTTTCGTAGATTTTTCGAGCATTACTCCCGTCAGCCAGCTTATCAAGCTCTTCATACTCACGTATTTCGGCCTCTTTCTTTTTCTGTCTGCACCGAACCGCCGCCGAACCTTCCTTGTGCTTGTGTATGTGCGCTTTTTGCTGCACAGAGGCGGGTGCGAATCTTGGCTGCAACAATATAGTGGTCCGAATCGATGTTAGGACCTCGGAGCGTACGCACGTCTAGAACACTGAAGACGTGACTTCCGTTTATCACAACATGTTCGATCTGGTTGGTGGCTTTTCGATCCGGAGATAGCCAGGTAGCTTGATGTATATTCTTGTGCTGGAATCTAGTACTACAGATAACCATTTTTCGGGTCCCGGCAAAGTCGATCAGCCTCAACCCATTTGAGAATGTTTCATCGTGGAGACTGAATTTTCCGACCGTAGAGCCAAAGATACCTTCTTTGCCCACCCTGGCGTTAAAGTCGCCAAGAACGATTTTGACATCGTGGCGTGGGCAGCTCCCCTAGCTGCGCTCCAAGTGCTCATAGAAGGAATCCTTGGTCACATCGTTCTTCTCTTCCGTCGGGGCATGTTAATCCACCCGGGTGAATGACAGTTTTCGGCGACGGAGTCTCTTTCCCAATGTAGTAAATGCCCCAAGGACCTACTCGCCTCAATCCTTGCCTCGTCCATCATATTTCTTGGACAGTGGTGATGTTAGTCTTCACTCTAACGAGGATATCAACCAGCAGGGCAGTGGCACCTTGCCAATTAAGAGGCCGGACATTCCAGGTGCATGTCCTTAAATCGTAATCCTTAACATGCTTGCAGGGGCCGTCATCAAGAGGGGGATCTCTAATCCGAAGCTGTTTTCTTCTTTTCATTGGTCGTGTTTTTTACGTGGAGGGTCCCAAACCAAGCACACAAATCTGTGGAGGGGATGTTTCGCCTTGTCACTTTAGCTTGCTTTCAAACGAATGTTTCTGGCTACCCAGAGGATACTTGGTCAAAGACCGGAAGTCGTGAGCGGTTTGAGCCATATGTAAAAGAATCGTTTCTGACCACTCCCACGTGATTGGCAATCAGAGAACTTTCCTCACTTGCGTGAACTTCTACACATGGCTCCATCCTCTATTATTATATTAGGTATATGGAAATTAGGCATATTACACAGTACAACAGCTAATCTGGGGGGTGAGAAATTCCAAGTCAGGGTGATAATACTAGGTCAGTATAGTAAAACCCTTAAAGGGTACATAGTACCATCACCCTGACTTGGAATTTCTTGGGTATCTGTTAGCAAACGTGTAAGCGGTATGTTATTGTTAATTTTCCATGTGTTAAACTATTTGTTTTTTAATGGTTTTCTCGCTCTAACCAATGGCAAATATGGCAGGCAGTCTTGTTCTAAGTTACCCTTTGCGTACCCGGTTTGTTGTGTTTGTGTTAACAGAATGACATACATTAGTTATCAAATCTCTTTACAGTCTGTTAAGGATAACAACAGACATGTTTAACATATAAACATGTCAGCGTGTTTGTTACCCATTTGTTAGCAGTAACAAGCGTATATGTTACCTCGATATCTTATTAAATTTGTTACACACTGTTCAATTCAATTATTTTAAATAAAATTAAGTTTTTTTTATAATATTTTATTTAATTTAATTATAAAGTCATATTTACTTAAAGTAATCGTGAAAATTAATTAAAACCATATATCTATCTATCTATATATATAAAATTAAGTGGCAAAACTTCCTGTTCGCATACTCCTCCTAGACGGCTTCCCCGATTTCAATGAAATTTTCAGGGGTGATTGGGGTCTGTTTGGAGGGTGCACGTAAGAAATTTAATGTGTGTATCATTGCACGTTTTGCAAAAAAAAAACCATAAAACGAAACAACTGGCGGATGTTTACAATTAATAAAAAACATTGACATCGCATGTTGATCGTTTTTGCCTGTCATTCGTTCTTTCTATGGATGACTGTCAAGCTAACAAGACATACAGAACGTAAGTGTTCCGAATGCACTGAGTGTATCAAAAAAAATGTTTCAACATTGTGTGTATTTTTCTCAGATTTCAACGTGATTAACATTCTGCGTACAACACAAAGCAAGTGAGTATTGTTGTTGTTTCATATGTGATGCCAAGCGGTTCGATTGTCGCTTGAAAATGCGCGGTGTGTGTAAAAAAAAGTGTTTCAACATTGTGTGTTTTTTCCAGATTTAATTCCATCGATTTGCTACATTTATTCGAACCGATTTTGTGTTTTTGTGCTAACCGTGCAACACACACAAAGCAAGTGAGTATTGTTATTGTTTCGTAAGTGCTTCCATGCGGTTCGCAAATACACTGTTGGTGGGTCTTATTGCATATGCGTGTGTGCGTAAAATACATAGTTTAAGATGTAGTTTTAAGTTAATTTTTCCATTTTTTTTATGTACTTCAAATATGCATACTCTTGCACGACCACCGGGGACAACACTAACTACCTTTTTCGAGTTGTCTGAAAACGATGAATTTGCAAGAACATTGCTATATTCCGAAATACCACAATATTTCACTTGGAATCCATCATCGAAAACATTTCAACGACGAAAGCAAGGGGAGCGTGTTGACGGTTATCCAAATGTCCGTAAAACCGATGCCATAAGACGCATTTACACCATCCCTCCGAACAACGCCGAATGTTTTTATATGCGTCTGCTATTAGTCAACGTGCGCGGACCAAGATCATTTGATGATTTGAAAACTGTTGACGGTCAGTTGTGTGCGACGTATCGTGAAGCATGTCAGCGATTTCATTTGTTAGAAGATGATATACATTGGGACACCGCACTTCATGACGCATCACTCACATCTCATCCAAAACAAATACGCGTACTATTCGCCATAATAATATCTACATGCCTTCCGTCAAATCCGCAATAACTGTGGAATAAGTACAAAGACTGCATGACTGAGGACTTATTAATTTTGGCGCGTAATCGAGCATCGGACGCAGACTTGCTATATACATTACAAATGTATAATTCTGCCTTGATATTGGTTGAAGATCTGTGCCTTATAATTCCGAATAAGGCATTAGCGCAACTTGGCATTACTGCGTCCAGTCATTGACCATGAGCTTCAACGTGAAAAACAATACGATTGCAATGAATTGCGTGCTTTCATACAAGCTAACATTACCAAATTGAATATTCAGCAGAAAAATGCTTATGATAAGATTATACGAGCGGTTGACAATAACGCCGGTGGATTCTACTTTCTTGATGCGCCCGGTGGTACAGGGAAAACGTTTCTGATCTCTTTGATTCTTGCTACTATACGGTCACAGCAGAAAATTGCGCTGGCAATTGCTTCGTCAGACATCGCTGCTACTCTACTTGATGGCGACCGAACTGCACATTCTGCGTTGAAATTACCGACAAAACATCCAAGTCGTTGAAACACCAACGTGCAACATATCGAGGAATTCAACAATGGCAAAAGTTTTGCGAGGAGCTGGAATAGTTCTATGGGATGAGTGCCCAATGGCTAACAAAAAGTCATTAGAAGCATTCAATAGAACAATGCACGATTTACGCCAAAAGCAACAAATTTTTGGCGGAGCATTAGTCTTATTATCCGGCGATTTTCGGCAAACTTTCTCAGTCATTACTCGATCAACTCCTGCCGACGAAATAAACGTATGTTTAAAATCGTCAGTTTTGTGGAGACATGTTCAAAGGCTGACTCTTACCATCAACATGCGAGTCCAATTGCAAAATGATCGATCCGCAGCGGCGTTTTTTTGTACACTTTTACAATCGAAAGAAGAATTGATTGAAAGTATATTTCCGAATATTGTTTAACATTATCAACGCCACGATTATTTAAGTGAACGCGCAATATTGGCACCGAAAAATGTACACGTCAACGAAATCAATTTGGCCATTCAAGAAAAACTGCCAGGAGAAGCTACAACATATATGTACATCGATTGAAAGCGTTATAATCAAGATGAAGTAGTCAATTATCCAAATGAATTCTTGAATTTTGTGGATCACCCCGGTCTGCCACCGCATCGTTTGGTCTTGAAAATCGGTTCACCCATTATACTTCTACGAAATCTGAAGCCACCGACTTTGTGTAATGACACAAGACTTTCAGTCAAAAAATTGTGGCCAAATTTGATTGAAACAACAATACTAAATAGCAAGGCAGCAGGTGAAGTTGTACTCTTACCACGCATTCCCATGATTCCAACGGACATGCCGTTTGAATTTAAGCGCTTGCAGTTCCCAGTACGTCTTGCCTTTGCGATGACCATCAACAAATCACAAGGGCAAACGTTTCAAGTGTGCGGCGTCAATTTGGAAGAACCGTGCTTCTCCCACGGCCAATTGTTCGTCGCATGCTCGAGAGTGGGAACACCAAGGTGCTTATTCATTTACGCGCCAGGTGGAAAAACCAAAAATGTTGTATACCAATATGTTTTATAAATGTTTTATAAATAAGTAACAGTTTTACAACAATAAATAAAACACAAAGTAAAAACCCTTAAGAGTTTTAATCGATTTAGGTGTAGTGAAACGCACAGGGTAACAGTTAGTGTATGTATACATTAGGGTGCTTCAAAAAAAATTTAAAAACTTTTTTTTCAACACTTACCCCCTCAAATATTGGTGATTGACAAACAAAAAATCCTTCCTCAATCCAGGCGCTGTGGCTTAATTCTAAGGGGCCGCTATTTTTGTTTTACATAGGAATTTTCGTTTTTTCATTCAAACTAAAATTTCACCAACTAATTTTCGTTTCTCAAAAACTCTTACCCCCTCAAATGTTAGTGATATCTTCCCTCAAGCCAGGCCCTGTAGCTTAACTCTAAGGGGTCGCTATTTTTGTTTTAGGTTCCCATACATTTTACATAGGAATTTTCGTTTTTTCATTCAAACTAAATTTTCACCAACTAATTTTCATTTCACAAAAATAACCATCATATATTCTGAAAGTTCACTTTACTAGAGGCTTCAAAAGTCGATTTTTGTGAGGATTTTTTGGAAGGGAAAGAAATTATTGATTGAAGCGAAATTTCCAGGGATCCAGGATTTGGAGGATGGAGTCATGTGTAGAAGTTCACGCAAGTGAGGAAAGTTCTCTGATCGCCATTCACTTGGGAGTGGCCAGAAACGATTCTTTTACACATGGCTCAAGCAGCTCACTACTTCCGGTCTTTGACCAAGTATCCTCTGGGTAGCCTAAGAACATCCGTTCGAAGGCGAGCTAATGTGAGAAGGCGAAACATCCCCTGCTTAGGGTTGTGCGCTGGGTTTGGGACCCGCCACGTAAAAAACACCCCCAATGAAAAGAAATCGACAGCCTCGGAAGAGAAACCCCCCTTTTGATGACGACCATGGCAAACGAAATAAGGACTACGAGATAAGGGCATGCACCTGGAATGTCCGGACCCTTAACTGGGAAGGTGCCGCTGCCCAGCTGGTTGATGTCCTCGCGAAAATAAAGGCTGACATCACCGCCGTCCAAGAAATGCGATGGACGGGACAAGGACAGAGAAGAGTAGGTCCTTGTGACATTTACTACAGTGGCCATATAAAGGAGCGCAAGTTTGGTGTTGGATTCGTGGTGGGAGAGAGACTCCGTCGCCGAGTACTATCATTCACCCCGGTGAATGAACGTCTAGCCACAATCCGCATCGAAGCGAGTTCCTTCAACATATCGCTGATTTGCGCCCACGCCCCGACGGAAGAGAAGGACGATGTGACCAAAGATGCCTTCTATGAGCGCTTGGAGCGCGCTTATGAGAGCTGCCCCCGCCACGATGTCAAAATCGTGCTTGGCGACTTTAACGCCAGGGTGGGCAAAGAAGGTATATTTGGCACTACGGTCGGTAAATTCAGCCTCCACGACGAAACATCCCCAAATGGGTTGAGGCTGATCGACTTCGCCGGGGCCCGAAATATGGTTATCTGTGGTACTAGATTCCAGCACAAGAAGATACATCAAGCTACCTGGCAGTCTCCGGATCGAAAAGCCACCAACCAGATCGATCATGTTGTGATAGACGGAAGACACGTCTCCAGTGTTCTAGACGTGCGTACGCTCCGAGGTCCTAACATCGACTCGGATCACTATCTTGTTGCAGCCAAGATACGCACCCGCCTCTGTGCAGCAAAAAACGCACGTCAACAAACACAAGGAAGGTTCGACGTCGAGAAGCTGCAATCACAACAGACAGCCGAACGATTTTCTACTCGGCTTGCACTCCTGCTCTCTGAGAGCACTCGTCAACAACTCGGTATAAGGGAACTGTGGGACGGCATTTCAAATTCCTTACGTACAGCTGCAACCGAAACCATTGGTTTTCGGAAAGTGCAAAAGAACAGCTGGTACGACGAGGAGTGCCGTGTCGCAGCGGAGAGAAAACAGGCTGCCTACCTCGCAACGTTACGATCGACCACTACACGTGCGGGATGGGATAGATACCGAGAGTTGAAGAGGGAAGCGAGACGCATTTGCAGACAGAAGAAGAAAGAGGCCGAAATGCGTGAGCACGAAGAGCTTGATAAGCTGGCTGACAGGGGTAATGCTCGAAAATTCTACGAAAAAATGCGGCGGCTTACAGAAGGTTTCAAGACCGGAGCATACTCTTGTAGAACCCCCAAAGGTGATCTAGTCACTGATGCCCAGAGCATACTTAAATTATGGAGGGAACACTTCTCCAGCCTGCTGAATGGCAGTGAACGCACAACACCAGGAGAAGAAGAACCCGATTCCCCAATCGATGACGATGGAGCAGACGTTCCATTACCCGACCATGAAGAAGTTCGAATAGCAATTGCCCGCCTCAAAAACAACAAAGCGGCAGGGGCCGACGGACTACCGGCCGAGCTATTCAAACACGGCGGCAAAGAACTAATAGGGTGCATGCATCAGCTTCGTTGTAAAATATGGTCGGACGAAAGCATGCCCAACGATTGGAATTTAAGTGTGCTATGCCCATTCCATAAAAAAGGAGACCCCACAATCTGCGCCAACTACCGTGTGATTAGCCTCCTGAACGTCGCATATAAGGTTCTATCGAGCGTATTGTGTGAAAGATTAAAGCCCACCGTCAACAAACTGATTGGACCTTATCAGTGTGGCTTCAGACCTGGAAAATCAACAACCGACCAGATATTCACCATGCGCCAAATCTTGGAAAAGACCCGTGAAAGGAGAATCGACACACACCACCTCTTTGTCGATTTCAAAGCTGCTTTCGACAGCACGAAAAGGAGCTGCCTTTATGCCGCGATGTCTGAATTTGGTATCCCCGCAAAACTAATACGGCTGTGTAAGTTGACGCTGAGCAACACGAAAAGCTCCGTCAGGATCGGGAAGGACCTCTCCGAGCCGTTCGATACCAAACGAGGTTTCAGACAAGGCGACTCCCTATCGTGTGACTTCTTCAACCTGCTTCTGGAGAAAATAGTTCGAGCTGCAGAACTAAACAGAGAAGGTACCATCTTCTATAAGAGTGTACAGCTGCTGGCGTATGCCGACGATATTGATATCATCGGCCTCAACACCCGCGCCGTTAGTTCTGCTTTCTCCAGGCTGGACAAGGAAGCACAGAAAATGGGTCTGGCAGTGAACGAGGGCAAAACGAAATATCTCCTGTCATCAAACAAACAGTCGTCGCACTCGCGACTTGGCTCTCACGTCACTGTTGACAGTCATAACTTTGAAGTTGTAGATAATTTCGTCTACTTAGGAACCAGTATTAACACCACGAACAATGTCAGCCTGGAAATCCAACGCAGGATTGCTCTTGCCAACAGGTGCTACTTCGGACTGAGTAGGCAATTGAAAAGTAAAGTCCTCTCTCGACGAACAAAAACTAAACTCTATAAGTCCCTCATAATTCCCGTCCTGCTATATGGTGCAGAGGCTTGGGCAATGACAGCAACCGATGAGTCGACGTTACGAGTTTTCGAGAGAAAAATTCTGCGAAAGATTTATGGTCCTTTGCGCATTGGCCACGGCGAATATCGCATTCGATGGAACGATGAGCTGTACGAGATATACGACGACATTGACATAGTTCAGCGAATTAAAAGACAGCGGCTACGCTGGCTAGGTCATGTTGTCCGGATGGATGAAAACACTCCAGCTCTGAAAGTATTCGACGCAGTACCCGCCGGGGGAAGCAGAGGAAGAGGAAGACCTCCACTCCGTTGGAAGGACCAAGTGGAGAAGGACCTGGCTTCGCTTGGAATATCCAATTGGCGCCACGTAGCGAAAAGAAGAAACGACTGGCGCGCTGTTGTTAACTCGGCTATAATCGCGTAAGCGGTGTCTACGCCAATTAAGAAGAAGAAGAAATTTCCAGGGTTAACGAAATCTTTGATATTCTGCCTTTGGAAGCCGATACATATCGCATGTGGATCTGTCTAACGGCGGGCGGAATACACGTTGCAATTTCTATCGAAAACAAAAAATTCAAAGAGATTCTTGTTTATTAATAACTTATCTTCTAGTTAAACTAAGAAATTTCCAAAAAAAGTGTAATATTGTGCAATTTTAAATTTTAAATTTGAAATTTTACCTTATGTTACTTAAAAATAAGTTCAAACCAAAGATAATAAACTTTGCCCATATTTCATAGAACGTTTAGTTTTTTTTCTATCCTGCTCCCCAATTAAGAAAAATCGTAAAAATTACTAATGTGACTAATTCGAGCACAACATTTCACTTTAAAATTTAAACAAGTATGAGATCGGTCTGTATACCGCACTATACACGTTGCTACCCGTCGCAACAACGAGCAGAAAAATTGAAACATTTAAATTTTGTTTATATTGTATGCATACCTAGAATTTCGTAAAAACCCTGCTTATAAACGATGGACGGTAGGCAATACTTGACATGTAGCACAGGCATGTCTGCAAGTGTATATCCTGTTTAACCATAAACAGACATCGTGATATCGTGTGATATCACGGCCAGCAATGTACAGTCGTTCTTGTGAACTTATTTCAATCATTCTTTCTCGGCTGTTAACCTTCAAAAAAGAATGTTTTAGTTAAAAAAAAACGTCTTGATTGCTATATATAGGTGTATTTAAAAGAATTATTCGCAACTAATATATTTATAAAATAAAAACTTACTTGCTGAAATGCCAAAAATAACCAATTGGCGCATTCCCAAGCTTCTGTTATTAATCCTTCTTCTTGAAAAATTTGGGGTATTCGCTTGCTCTCGCAAGATTGCAGATTGCAAAAATACTATACCGAAATATACAAGGGCACGAGAGCACCCATTCCAGAATCTAGTGATATATGAATGGCTAATGCGGTCAATTTATTGTGAATGACTATTAAGCATGACTATTGTGAATTGGCGCATTTTCTGCATACATTTTTAACCAAAAAAAAACTGTAACAAATCTTTATATTTTAAATAGAAATAATAACATCTATTTAAAACTTACCTTCCTCAACAATTTAACGACGTAATATGTCTTTATGTAAAATGACAGCTAAAACAGGGTTGCAATTATATTTTTACGTGAGATTACATGCAAATATATTGCAAATACTTTTCTGCGTGTATTTGTTGTTGTGCCGGTGCACCAAGAGGAAATATATGCAATTCTTGCACCCTGCAAGGGTTTTATAAGAGCAAGAGAATACCCCTATTGTGTATTTTGTGGACATCTGGAAATGTTTCAATGTATTTGTGTAATTTGTTAGCTCCGTCTTGCAGGGTACATTTCGTATAAAGAAATATTAATCAGCATTAATAACTCTGCAAGAGGCAAAACTTTATTGCATACAAAATTGTCAAACCTATTGTCATTGCCGTTGCCAAATCTGTTTGTGGGCATTTGTTATCATAACATAATAATTTGCGAAATGACGCCGGATAGGTAGGTTCGAGCTAATATAGCGCATGTTCTGAGCTCTTGAACCGTTTAAATTTTTATAAATTTTTAATAAAAAATTATAATATAGAATATAGGGGATGAAAAAATATTGTAATTATGCGGAAAAAAAAATGGAAATATGTTTTTTTCTACAAATGTATTTCTTGAAAAAAAAAGATTTCAAGCTTTAAATAATTGTTGGATACGAATTAAATTAATAAATTTAATATGAGCAATTATATTTTGATTTTATTAAATTTAAGACTACGCGTATTCGCCAATACATTTGGTATAATTTTTCTGCAAATTAACAATATTAAACCAAATAATAATTTTTTGGAAAAATATATTAAATTATTTTGAAAATTTGGATTTTGAAGAGATAAGTTCTTTCTTTGATAATTTCATATTTTATAAATAATTTCTTTTATGTTAGAAAACGGCAAAGCAAACACGATCAATAATGTGAGCATTGTGGTTTGTATGTTGTTTGCATAACTAAAACCTTTAATATTACAGAAAATTTGGAGCATTTCTATACAATCATATTGAGGATCACAAACCAATTCAGGTGAGTAGGTTATAAATTAATAATTTTACAAAACAAAGATATGTAGCTATATAATGTATATTTAATTCAAAGAGTTATATTTTAGGTTGTGCATTTGTGTGCAATATCTAATTTGTGTCTAATATTTACACATATGTATGTATGTATACTTGTATACGTGTCTAAATGTAAAAATTTAAAATCTTTAAACTGAAATGAATTGTGGGCTTAAAAATATAATTAAATATGTTCATTTGTATGTCCGAGATGTCTAAAGTTGTTAAAAAAAAACACAAATTGTTCTTATATACATATAGTAGTTCTAATATGCATTTCTTCTCGGATGCAGGATGTTCAAAATTGTTTAATACCATATAAAAACAACTTATAGTGCAAACTAATTGTTCATCTAGTTCCAATATTCATATGTTTATTTCAGTTCATACATATACAGCATAATGCGCTTTTTCGTATTTAGTATTAGGTTGTCAAAAAAGTCTTGCGGTATTTTCGCTAGTTGGCGCTGAAAGCGCGTAGTTCTAGTTTTATTCGTCGCATCGGGTCATGCTATACCTTATTCGAAAGCTCATTTCACGCGCTCACACGTGTTTGATTGATTGTCGTTTTTTTAAGTCGTTCGTGAGTTATAGCGTCGCAAACATGGAGCTAAATAAAGAGAAAATACGGCATATTTTACAGTACTACTACGATAAAGGCAAAAATGCATCTCAAGCCGCCAATAAAATTTGTGCAGTTTATGGACCCGATACAGTTTCCATTTCCACCGCACAACGATGGTTTCAAAGTTTTCTGGTGTAGAGGTGGTCGAAGATGCGCCACGCTCCGGAACGCCTGTCGTCGAAAATTGCGATAAAATCGCTGAATTGGTCGAAAGAGACCGGCATAGTAGCAGCCGTAGCATCGCTCAAGAGCTGGGCATGAGTCATCAAAAATTCATTTAAATTTCAATAAAAAAAACAATAAAAATACCGCAAGACTTTTTTGACAACCTATTATAAACTAAATGTGTATTTTGAGACATACATATATATGTTTATGTATAAAAGTGTAGTACACCTAATTCAGTTTCACACGGTACATTGGTTCCAGAAAAAAACATTGTAAAAAATATACGGGGTTTGTCCGGAAAGTAGTAGCACTGAGTCGATTCAAAAAAATTTATTGAACCAATCGTTACAATTCTTGAAAAACTTTCATAATACGCTTTTTTGCGTCGATGCAGCGCTGCCAGCGCGATTTCCAAGCATTGAAGACGTCACGGAAGGCACTCTCCGGAATAGCCTTGAGAGCTGAAGTGCATGCTGTTTGGATCCCCTCTGTCGTCTCAAAATGCTTGCCTCTTTGTCGTCGTCGTGATTACGTTATTCAAAAACTAGGGGTCACTTTCAAATTTTCTTCCTTTCACTTTCACTTGGCGCAATTTCTTGTCGTCAGTGAGCATTTTTGTGACCATCTTCGCGCACACCTTGCGCGAGTTAAGGAATGTATTCCTTATAATACTTGTAGCAATAAACACCAAAACAACCTTTTGATTCAGTAAACGAACAACATTAAAGAAAAATCATCAAAACAACTGTTCACGACACAATACTTTTTTAATTTTATTGAAATTTGCTGCTTTTAGATTTTTAGGAATATTAAAGAATTATAGTATAGATGCACAGCAAAGAGACGTTAACATTTCAAGTGACATTTTACCATAGACAATTTTTTTTGAGTGAATACTGACAAATATTTACACTATAACTATCAAACTACATCTGTCGTTTTTTTTTTTTTTTTTTGACGATGGCCATGGTTAGGAAAAGAAGAAGAACTACATCTGTCATCGAGAAAATAAAGAATTCAAACAACTATAATATAGTTATAGTGAAGCTATATATCCCTCAACTCCTTAAAATGCATTGTCCGTTTTGTAAAAAGTGGATGGAACGGCAGAAAAAAAATAATAACTGTCCAGATTGTATTAAATTATTATTAAGATGCGACGAATGCTACAACATAATCGCTGTTACCTTCAGATTTTGTACCAAGTGTGGTAAGAATGTAGAACGAATAATACGCGTGAACAGGGCAAAAGTACAAAAAAATATATTAAAGCAAAAGCTGCTATCTAAACCAAAACACGTTTCTACAATGCCATCTTCATCATCTGAGGAGACATTCTGTGAATTAAATTTATCGGCCGAAGACATACAGGACATTCAAGTTATTGAAGACAGCCAAAAGCCCAACATCAAGAATGTTCTGGTAGATATTGATGTTATTGAAGACAGCCAGCAGCTCAACATTGATAATGTTCTGATCGAATCAGATTTGTCCGAGTCGCCTAGTACTTCCACCATATTATCATGTCCTGGCGAGCCAAGTGGTTCCCAAGTAGATGGAGCCAAGTTGATGGAAATAAAGAGTTACTAATACACGTTGACATTAAGGATCCAAATGCACATATTATATACATATTAAGTCATTTATTTATATTTATACACTTCATATACAAAAATTTAAAATTTTCTTGGATGTGCTCGTTTCTGGACTGTGAACATGATAAACAAATCTTTGCTTAAATTAAATACAACACAGTTATGATCATATACAGTTAATTAATATAGTGCTTTCTGGTAGACAATATTTTTAGTTTTTTTTTTTGCGGTGCGTAAATAAATAAGGATGTTGGTTTTCCGACACGCGAACACGCAACGTATAATTGTCCATGTGCGAAACAGGGAAACTCTAAGTTTATTCCGCAAACTTGCAACGATTGGCCTTGCGATTTATTTATGGTCATCGCAAACGCCAGACGCACGGGAAATTGCAACCTCTTAAAATCAAATGGCAAATCCGTTGGAATCATAGGTATTCGTGGGATTAAGACATCCTCTCCTTTGTATTTTCCTTTGATTATTTTAGCTTCGATGATGTTATTCATGAGTTTCTTCACAACCAATCTCGTTCCATTGCAAAGTCGAGGTTGATTAATATTACGCAGCATGATGACAACTGACCCTACTTTTAATTTCAAATTATATGGTGGTAGTCCAGGCAAGTCCAATGAATTTAAAAATTCTGTAGGATAGTTGACTACGTCATCCTGGTTTGTGGCCGTGTCAACTGATTTGTACGTAAACAACTCTCCTGGAAGGAAATTCTGAATGGTAGCATTGAGATCATCGACATCTTTGTTTTTTGCTGCCAATATTGCTCGTTCACTTAGCCAATCGTGGTTATTATATTGTTGTTTAATGTCCGGAAAAACACGCTGAATAAGCTCCTTTTTCGATTCTGTGAAGTGACAGAAATCTGTGGGAAAAGTCATTAATCCGGTCGAGCTGTCAACTGCGACCTTACCATTGCCAATATCCAGCAACTGCTTCGAAAACACAGTCGCAGTTTGATCTTGTTGCAAAAACACTCGCATGTTAGTAGTTAATTGTAGTGTCTTTACGTGCCGCCACAAATTTGATGATTTTAGACATGCGTTTATTTCGTCAGCAACAGTCGATCGAGGAATTACTGAAAGAGTCTGACGAAAATCACCTGACAACAGTATCATAGCTCCACCAAAAATGTTTTGGTTATCACGTAAATCTTTTAACGTCCTATCTAGTGCCTCCAGCGACCTCTTGTGGGCCATTGTGCATTCGTCCCAAATTATCAATTTGCATACTTGGAGAGTCTTCGCCATAGCGCTATTTTTGGCAATGTTGCAAACTGGCGTTTCGTTGATATGCATGTTTAATGGTAATTTTAAGGCTGAATGTGCAGTTCGTCCGCCTTCTAATAAAGTTGCTGCTATTCCAGATGAAGCCAACGCTAGGGCTACCTCATTTTGCGATCGGATCTTTGCTAATAGCAATGAAATTAGGAACGTTTTCCCAGTACCCCCAGGAGAATCAAGAAAGTAAATCCCCCCAGACCCACTGTTTACAGCTTGTGTTAAACGATCGTACGCAATCCTTTGTTCTTCGTTCAATTGCGGAACAGTTGTGCGAACTGCTTCGGTCATAGCTTGAGTATCGTACTGGAGTTCTTTTTGCAACTCATGGTTTAATGCATCTTGCATAGCACGATTGGGTGCTGTCAGGCCCAAACACGACAATACTTTATTTGCCATCAACAAACACATATCTTCTATTATGATCAATGTGTCATTGTAAATCTCTGCCGTAATTTCCAATGTAGGATTCAAAGTTTCACAACGCACGCGATGCAACACATCCTCAGACATGTCATCCCTATATTTCATCCACAAATCATTCGGATTTGAGGGGAAACATGTCGATATTATAATCGCAAACAGTGTGCGAATTTGATGCGGCGATGAAGATATCACGGAATCCTTGAGCGTATCATCCCAATGCGAATCGTTTTCAAGCAACCGTAATAATTGACACGCCTCACGGTAAGTCGCACACAGATGTCCATCAACTGTTCGCAATTGTTGAAAAGATGTCGGACCAGGAACATTCACCAATAACAATCTAAGATAATAACATTCATCGTTATTAGGATGTACTGTATATATACGGCCTATAGCATCTGTGGCAAATACATTTTCATATCCTTCAAGTGGTGTTCCTTGTTTACGACGCTGAAAAGACTTTGATGATGCGTTCCATGTGTAGTAGCGCGGCATATCAGCATACAGCAAAGTGCGAGCGAATTGATCAGTTGCACAAATTGAGAAGAAACCTGTCAATGTGGTCACAGGTGGACGTGCCGCTCTATCCACAGCGTTGTTTGGGTTGAAATACACTCGTTGTCCATTTTCTAAATGAACTGCCAAATGCAATACAGTGGGATGTCTTTCATGAATTGCAAACGAAAATATGCGCCAAATAGCCTCATTGCTGCTTACATAGCGACCCATCTGATAGTGAGACACTTCATCATTTGTGTTTGTTACTGCGAACATGGCCATGTCGCTACCTTTGTTAACATATTTACATATGTACTTTATGGATTTCACAGAGTTACAAAATTCCACGTTGATGTGAGCTTCAAAAGTTTTGGACAATATGGGCGAGAACGGTACAATCCAATCTACATGAAAATCTTGTCCTTTTATCTTGACATCTACAGATCGTCCACCGTCCTCAACTGATCGCCGACGATACAATGGGTAACCATCGATTCCCGAGATGGTTTCAGCAAGCAAGTTTCTCGGGTACCGTTTGGAGCACTTGCCGTCGATCATACAGGGTGAGCTGTTGTTGAAAACTCCGCAAGGTCCATGTATCATGTGTTTAGTTACTATCGTATGCAATTTTGGGTCAACCGTTTCATCAGGAATTTCGGCTGAAATAATGGAATCAATTTCTTCTGGCCTTATTTTGTCAACCAACCAGACTAATATATGAGCATGTGGCAAACCACGCTTTTGCCACTCAACAGAGTACATCCAACAACGTACTTGGCCATACACACGATGCTTTGTAATGAAATTCATTAAAGATTTTAATTTTTGCTTGTAAACTCTGGCTGTGATGTCATGCCTATCAAGTGGTGTTTGGTTGTGTAGCAGTTCTTTTTTTTTATTTCAATCCATTGTGGGTTACAGGTGAATGTAATAAATAGGTCTGGACGGCCATACTTTCGAACATAAGACATCGCATCTTGAGCGTACTCGTGCATGTGGCGCGGGCTTCCGATGTAAGTGGCCGGTAAAATTGTCATTCTTCCTACATTATTTACATTGCCGTCAGCATTGATTGCATCGCGAAGATGAATGTACTCTTCAGATCGAAGCTGCTGTTGGTTAAGACGGATGTATGTCAATCTTTCAGTCTCAATTTTGACGTACATGTCCACTGCATACTGATGAAAGAGCCGTTGACACATCAAAATGTGATTTACTTCACCTTCACGGATCATGAGTCTGTATGCATAATAATTCATGGCACTGACTTTTTTGTGTGTATCAGCACCTGGAAGTACATATGATAAAAAAATACATTTATATATTGAACATATAAAATATTTTATTTTGTATAATCTAATTACCTGTTGTTGGATTAACCATTTTGATATTAAAATGGTACCCATCTTCTCCCTGCCAGAAAATTAATGGGTATTGTAAAGCATCATAAGCTCTATGCGTTTCATATACACGTTTCAATTCATTGTTCCGGCGATGAAGTACAATATCTCTTGATTGCAAATTCTCTCCAACAACGACAATAGCCACTTCATCTATTGTCGGTGAATTAAACCTCCTTGCATGCTCTCCAGCAGGTGTTTTGTCGGCTCTTATTACAATATTATGGCTGTCTGATGGCATCCGATCCAGTGCCATTTTGAACATCTTCACTAATTCATTATTCTCGTGAAGAAATGTTTGCAGTTGTTGGACAATGATTCGCTTGACGGTTGGATTATGACCACAACGTGTATCAACTTCCACATCTTGATTGCCCATAAAATAAATTTGCAAAAATTTATGATCTGCATCTGGCACTGGCAGCATTGCCCCCAGTAGGTGATGAATTTGTCCTTGTATCTGTAATTGTTTAAGAACTGGTTAAATTAATTGTGATACAAATACAAATTAGAATTTCACTAAAACAATTATGGTATACTACCTTGAAAGTAGGCATGAACCCGTCTTGTACTATATGCGTTGCACCAAACGATGTCATTTGGAAGCAATTATTATATTTTTGGATGTTAGCCAAGAAGTGTTTAGACTCACTTTCCATCCCATTAACTAATGAGTGTAACGGTTCAGGTGGTGGAACCAATTGAGGCAATTGTACATTGCCACCAGCACAACATAATCCTGCAGGTTCACTACTGTACTTTAATGCTTTACAATGTTGACAAATGATTGACATTTCTCCAATCGTCACAGATTTGTCGGCACTATAATCAAATTCCGGATCGTAGGAAAATGCTCCTCGTTCGAGGTTTACAGGAGCATTGCGTCTGCGGAATCGATTAAATTCGTTATCCCGTGCTCGCTGCTGTTGTGATCGATGCGCACGAACTCGTTCCATTCTCCCCCTATCCACTTTATACATAGTTATTTACTCTTGAACGTAATTCTCCCATACTTGTACGACTGTTATCATTATCAGCATCTCGCTGGTCATTAGTGCGGTTGGAGCGTAAAGTAGCTCGTTGCACATTTACACGACTTCGACGACCTATGTCAGGTCGTTTTCTTTTCCTCGGCATTGTAAGCAGCGAGAAGAAAATCACTTTTAGCAGTATTTCAATATTTCTCCAATTATTTTTTATCTTTTTTTTAACATGAGATGACAAAACCAAGGATGTTAAAGTAGGAGCGCAGCAAAAAGTCTCTAAATTTATGGACAAAACAATGTAACGTTCGGATACACGTGCTTTTTACATGAGATGACAAAACAATGGAACGTTCGGATACACTTATTACTTTCTTATTTCTCCAATTAAATGTTTCTTTTTTTTTAACATGAGATGACAAAACCAAGGATGTTAAAGTAGGAGCGCAGCAAAAAGTCTCTAAATTTATGGACAAAACAATGTAACGTTCGGATTGTTTCCATGAGATGACAAAACAATGGAACGTTCGGATACTTATTACTTTCTTATTTTTACTTTCTTATTTCTCCAATTAAATGTTTCTTTTTTTTTTAACATTAAAGTAGGAGCGCAGCAAAAACTAAAAACGTTTACTTATTACTTTCTTATTTCTCCAATTAAATGTTTCTTTTTTTTTTAACATGAGATGACAAAACCAAGGATGTTAAAGTAGGAGCGCAGCAAAAAGTCTCTAAATGTATGTACAAAACAATGTAACGTTCGGATACACGTGCTTTTTACATGAGATGACAAAACAATGGAACGTTCGGATACACTTATTACTTTCTTATTTCTCCAATTAAATGTTTTTTTTTTTAACATGAGATGACAAAACCAAGGATGTTAAAGTAGGAGCGCAGCAAAAAGTTCTAAATTTATATGTAACGTTCGGATTGCTTTTTACATGAGATGACAAAACAATGGATGATACACTTATTACTTTCTTATTTCTCCAATTAAATGTTTTTTTTTTTTAACATGAGATAAAAATTTGTTTAGGAGCGCAGCAAAAAGTCTCTAACGTGCACTTGCTTTTTACATGAGATGACAAAACAATGGAACGTTCGGAACCTCTTATTACTTTCTTATTTCTCCAATTAAATGTTTCTTTTTTTTAACATGAGATGACAAAACCAAGGATGTTAAAGTAGGAGCGCAGCAAAAGGTCTCTAAATGTATGTACAAAACAATGTAACGTTCGGATACACGTGCTTTTTACATGAGATGATGACAAAACTGATACACTTATTACAGGGCATCTCGACAAGATAGAATTTATTGAATACTAACTGTTATTGCCATTGCCAAATCTGTATGTGGGCTTTTGCTATCATGATATAATCATTTGCGCAAAAGCGTAGGGTAGGTAGGTTCGAGATGATGTAGCGTATATGTACGTTCGGGTATCATTTGGTAGCTGATGTAGGGCACGTTTTGAGCTCTTGAACTCCTTAAATTTGTGTGGAACATAAAAAAAGGATAAATATCCTTTTTTTACAAATGTATTTCTGGGAAAAATAAGAATTTATATTTTTGGACTACTATATAATAATTGTGGCATAACTTTTATATACCAATTAAAATAATAAATTTAAAATGAGAAATGATATTTTGATTTATGCTTGTATAAGTTTATTAAATTTAAGACTTCCCAACCCAATTTGCATAATATTTCTATAAATTAACAATATTATACTAAATATTAAATGTTATTTTGAAAATGTACTTTATTTTTATAATATAACACAACCGTCTTAACTCGCTCTTCTAATTTTCATATTACCAAAATTAAAATGCCGTCGGCATATGTGGAAATGGGATATGTTGCCTCTTCGAAATTTTCATATAAATGAAAACTGCGCTGTTAAACTGCTGAAGAGACAGCTTCTAGCTTACGATATATGGCAAACTATGTAGTATTCTATATCTAGTAAGCAATGAGCAATGTGGAGTCTGCACAGGCAGAGATGCCCCGTTATTATAATAAAAGTATTTTTGAGAGTTGGTAACACTGTAAGGTTGGCACCATCAAACATGTCAACACATTAATTATATTTATATTTTGAAATTAAAATAATAAATTTAAAATGAGAAATGATATTTTGATTTATGCTTGTATAAGTTTATTAAGTTTAAGACTTTCCAACCCAATTTCCATAATATTTCTATAAATTAACAATATTAAACTAAATATTAAATGTTATTTTGAAAATGTACTTTATTTTTATAATATAACACAACCGTCTTAACTCGCTCTTCTAATTTTCATATTACCGAAATTAAAATGCCGTCGGCATATGTGGAAATGGAATATGTTGCCTCTTCGAAATTTTCATATAAATGAAAACTGCGCTGTTAAACTGCTGAAGAGACAGCTTCTAGCTTACCATATATGGCAAACTATGTAGTATTCTATATCTAGTAAGCAATGAGCAATGTGGAGTCTGCACAGACAGAGATGCCCCGTTATTATAATAAAAGTATTTTTGAGAGTTGGTAACACTGTAAGGTTGGCACCATCAAACATGTCAACACATTAATTATATTTATATATTTTGAAATTTGAAATTGAAATTTAAATACACGATGTTATGAGCAAAGTTGATATTATGTTGTCGATTCAAAAGTCTTGTTTTAATGCGTTCTTCAATTCGAGTGGAACTGAGAGTACAAATACCGTCAAATGTTTGACAGCAAGTAAGTGGTCAACTTTTATATGGGAAAATGGAATTGTCGTTTTATTGAATTTTCATTGTATTATTTAAAAAGAGACAATTGCTGTGTTTAATGTCAACCATTTCAAAAGATCTATTATTATTTACAAAATTGAAAATATCGTACATGGGTTTTTTCTTAAAAAGCGGCCGAAGGCCATTTTTGGAGAATACAAGTTCCATTATGCCTTGGGTATTGAACAATTTATTGTTCATTATTTATTATTTTATTTTTTTAAACATATGTCAAATCAATTATGGGCGTGGCATTTCTTGAATTCGACATATTTTTTTAAATAACATTCTCTGATGTAAGAACAAAATATATTGAGTTTGAAATTATTATTATTTTCAGTACAAATAAAGTGGTATTTTTTTTCATTTGTGTTTCTGGACTTCATTCACAATTTTGACATTTTTTCATTACTTAAAATAGCCGACAAATCTTTGTTGAGTTTAATTGTTTTCGTCAAATACCATTTGCAAGCTCTATAAACCATGAACATTCTGAAATACGTGGTTTAAAAGTCCTCTTCGAAAGAATTATTTGCTCGACGGCAATTGGTTTTTTTTGAAATTTTAATATGAATTGTTGCAAATATTCAGTTGCATGTGGCAAATTTTCTTCTTTGATCATGCGGTTCGTTTTACAAAAGATCAAATTTATCATTTAATTAATTCCTAGATCAGAAGAAGAAAGATAATCCAAAGTTTATTTTCATGTCACCACGTATAAATCAAACATATATCCTTTGCATAAAAACATAACCATTTTCAAATGACAATAAATTGAAATTTTATTATCAGATTCTTCATTTATGCGAAATATGATAAAAAACTTATGAAAATTCGCTCGAACAAACACACATTGGATGGTTTTATTTTAAAGTATTAATTTATAATTAAAAATATCACATTTAGAATTAATTTAAAAGATGATTTTAATATCGGCGAAACAATTCATAAAATTTATCTAAGAACATAGATTTTTTTTTTTCAATATAATGTGATTTAAATCGCTCGATTAAGCGTCAATTTGTGACAAGCAACTTTATTCAGATATATGTAATAAAATGTACCAAAGTGTCAGAGCAAACAGCGTTGGAAAAAAATGTCGCGCCAAAATTTTAGTATGTGAGTGTTCAAAATAAATTTTTTCCAAATCTGGTATGTCAAAATACTTTATTTATTTCAGTCACAATAGGGTGATCACATGCCATTGTTTTACTTTATTTGGAACATACTAATACTTTAAAACTTACGTTAGAAATCGTAAAACTCCGTCGGATTTTTATAATAAATACCAAGGATGTTTTCCAAAATCTAAATTATATTCACTATTTGGAATAGGTCATTAAATACAAAATATGTTTACATATGTATATAACATTGTATTCTTTTTTTAAATGGAAATGTTTACAGCATTTCAATGTTGATTTATAACTTGTTAAACAGTGAGTTTGAATCGAATTTCACATTTTATAATTAAGAAGAAAAAAGAATTCAAAAGAACAAATCAGAAAAAATGTTTAAGTATTAAAATATATATGCTCAAAGTGATCTTTTATATGGAAGCAAACTATTCAAAATGGCCATGTTTGCATAACTTGTATATCATAACTTTAAAATCGTGATATTTTGTTCTTGATGAAATTTTTGCAACATATGCTCAACGCAGATTGCCGAATAAATAATATAACACAAATTACATAAAAATAGGCAACAAGAAAAATGACAAAAAATAAAAAAATTATTCTTATGTAAAAATGGGTTAAATCGTCTGCACATTTTTAAATTATAATAAAAGTATTTTTGAGATGGTTATTTAAAAAACAAGAGAAATGATTTCATTTGTAAAAAATTTACACGAAAATTAACAATATTAAACTAAATATTATTATATAAATATAACACAAGTCTTCATATATTTTCAAAAGCCGTCGGCATACGAATATCAAAAAAAATATGTTGCCTCTTTCATTAAATGAAAACTGCGCTGTTAAACTGCTGAAGAACAGCTTCTAGCTTACCATAATGGCAAACTATAGTATTCTATATCTAGAGCAATGAGCAATGTGGAGTCTGCACAGGCAGAGATGCCCCGTTATTATAATAAAAGTATTTTTGAGAGTTGGTAACACTGTAAGGTTGGCACCATCAAACATGTCAACACATTAATTATATTTATATGTATTTATATATTGAAATTTGAAATTGAAATTTAAATACACGATGTTATGAGCAAAGTTGATATTATGTTGTCGATTCAAAAGTCTTGTTTTAATGCGTTCTTCAATTCGAGTGGAACTGAGAGTACAAATACCGTCAAATGTTTGACAGCAAGTAAGTGGTCAACTTTTATATGGGAAAATGGAATTGTCGTTTTACTCTATCTTACTCGTAATTTTTCCTTATTTGCTCACCGTTTAGACCTACCCTGGACTACGACAAACATTTTAAAACCAAAGTCAGCTCAATCGGCCCAGCCGTTCTCGAGTTTTAATCAGACTAACGAACAACAATTCATTTTTATTTATATAGAAGGTAGTTTTTAGTTTTAAAAATTGTATATAAGTAATGAAAATATCAAAATAAAATTAGAATGAAATTATTCTCTGCTCAGTGAAGGTCTTTTCATTTCCCCCCACCAGTGGTAAGGAATGACAAATCTTTGTTGAGTTTAAACATTTGGTCCTTCAAGCCGGATATAGTGCTCGGCCAAAATTAAAAAGTCCTGTATTTACAAAACAGGCAATATACAAAAAAGCCCTGTTCAAAATACAGGAAAATTAAAACAAAAATAATTGTAAGACGGGTGTATATTCCCGCATATTAACAACATAAAAATAATAATTGAAAGACTGGTTTATATTCCCGCATATTAAACCGATCACATAAGCCGTTTTAGCAGACATTAAACGCAGTGATCTAACTCCCATCCAAGAAATACTTATTCAGCGGCTGTGAGTCGAGATACAGCAAGGTCAACTAGGCGACCAAATCAATATACCTCCAACGATTTCTTTGGAGAATACCAGCAGTTAGACAAATACGAAAAGTGTTGCGGAAAAAATCTTGGGTATTAACAGGAACAAAATTCTTTATGCCCAAGCGGATTTATCCGAAACGGTGTTACACACGTCCAACAAAGTCCGTCATGAAAAATAAATACAAACCAGATACATTTGATTTGAGTCTTGGAATCTTCGTATTCAAGAGGAAAATTCAACTCCTCAGAAAAGTAATGGATGATCTCCACAAAATCACTGCAATAAAAGTGATGATATCAAATTTTTACAAATTGTGTTTCTTCAAATGCACAATTTTCACACAAAATACTTTTCAAAAATTTTTCTTGAAGTTGAAAATTTGTATTTTGAAATAACGGCGGAGTATTTCCAAAATCTCAAACTTTGTAAAGCGAGATTACAAGAAGGAGAACCTGAAATAACTTACAGTTCTCTTCAGCGTGATGTGCTGTTAGAAGATTTTACAATAGAAGAAGAACCAGAAATTTTGTACCGTTTTGACTCGGATTTAAAATGTACAAAAGTTCCAATCTTTTATCTACCTTGTATATATCTGTCTTCTGCTGAGGAAAAAACAGCAGAAGTAATAGAGGAAGACAAAAAACAAAAAAATTAAGTTGAAGAAGAAGAAGAAGAATCACTTGAAGAACATCATAAACCTTCAAAAACTGAGGAAGAACCAACTGAATTGGTAACTTGTCATCTACCTCTTCCGGCAGGCTCACACTTTGGAAAAATGTGGGAAAGTGAAGTCCAGGTTAAATCGTTTGAAGATAAGGACGAAACTGAAGTAATTGACCACATTTTGGAAGATGATGCTGAAGCGTATATCGTACCAAAAAAGGAAAAGATTTCGTAAATTATAGAAAGCAGCCGACAATTATAGTTCGCAAAACTGCTAAAATGCAGAACCATGCGAAAGATGATTAGAATGATTCTGCAACCACAAACAAAAGGAAAGGACCTCAACGTGGGACTAGTGGTAGACGAAGCAGATGCACACCAACGAATGCAGCAAAATTGGGCACAAAAGTCAAGGAATGGAAGCATCGGTATTCCAAACACAAAAAGAGGACTAAATTTAAGATAGTTAAGTTTAAGTATGACATACATACATATCCATATACAGTCCACTAATTTTAAATAATCATTTCTTTCCTTCGGCAATATGTTCAAATATCATTGAACATGCTTACTTATCAGCAAAGCCGAAATTCTACTAAATATAAATATCTATTTCCTCCTTTTAAAATTTCTTAAAATTTCAAACAAAACTTTTTAATTTTTAAAATTTTTATTTTATTGTATTTTTAAGAAAAACTTTATTGATACCTGAAAATAAAAGACAAATACCTGAAATAAAATAGAGGTTAATAAAACCTGAAAATAAATGATAATAAAATTGAATTTGAAATATCTAAAAGAAAAAGAAAGATTAATATTATCTGAATAAATAAAATATATTAAATACATATAGAGTTTACTCTGAAAGCAAAGATTAATTAAATAAAAATAATAATAACATCTGAAAGAAAAGATAAATATTATTTGATCATTTAAAATATAAAACAAACATTTGTTTTCACATATTATATTAATATTATTATGCCTTAAATGCATAAAATACATATGTATGTATTTGTTTTTGCGTATTATAATGGACTGCGCAATCCAATTTAAAACAACACACACTTATTTTCACATACCCTGCCAAACATGAGCGGGTAAAAAACCAGATAATCAGTGGGTAAGAAAGTGGGTAATCCATAGGGTAATCATGTGTACTTTGCCATAGGCCGAGCGACAATTTTACCGTATCACGTACGTATACATGTGATCATACATCTTAGTTGCTCTCATTCAGCAGTGTCATATAAAAAAGTATATCTGTCCTGCTCTAATATCCCCAATAGACGGCTGATGCAGGGTTGCATTTTCTCTTTTTTAATAGCTGATGCAGGGTTGCATTTTAAACAGCTAATGCAGGGTTGCATTTTTTAATTTTTACTTTTAAAATTTAAAAGAAAACTTTTTGATATTTAAAATTTTTATTTTATTTTATTTTTTACATTTTTACATAAAATTTATTATAATTTATATATTAATAAAAATATATTTAATTTAGAAAAATAATTAATATCTGAAAAAAGATTAATTAAAGAAAAGAATTATTACAACCTGAAAATAAAAGAGTGGAAAAATATTATAAAAGACAAATACCTGAAAATAAAATAAAGATTATTAATACCTGAAAATAAATAATAATTACATTGAATTTGTAATATCTAAAAGCAAAAGAAAGAATAATTAAATAAAAATAATAATAATATCTGAAAAAAAGATTAATATTATCTGAAAGAATAAATTTTATTAAATACAAATAGAATTTACTCTGAAAGCAAAAATTAATTAAATAAAAATAGTGATAAAATCTGAAAAGAAAGAATAATTAAATAAAAATCATAATAATATCTGAAATAAAAGAATAATATTATCTGATTATTTAAAATATAAAGCAAACATGTTTTCACATATTATTTTGGATTGTGCATTCCGCCTTAAACGCATAAAATACATATGTACATATACGTATGAACATATGTATTTATTTTTGCGTATTATATTGGACTGCGCAGTCCAATTTCAAAGTACACACACTTTTTTCACATACTTACTTAACAATTGATATTTGCCGCTTCTGATGATATATGTATATAGCTGCTGCTGCTACTTCCAATTCAGTTCTGATATCCAAAGCTATAAAAATAAATGAACTAATTATTTTCAAAATATTGTTAAAAAATCGCATAAAATTCATTTACTTACCTTCTTGTTGTACGAGCCTCTTTTACGATGGTACTATCACGAACGACATGTGTCTTTCAATCGTTTTTTTTATTACCCTTTTTGGGATTTTCTTTTGTCACTATTGACAATTATGTTTTCTTCTTCGCACTCATTCAAATAAATCAAGCAATGAAACAAACTTTTTTTCATCGCATTTAGGTAAACAAAAAATAACCCGAAATTTGGCACTATTGACAATAGAAAATCTCCAAAAGGGTAATAAAAAAAAACGATTGAAAAACGCATGTCGTTCGTGATCGTACCATCGTAAAGGAGGCTCGTACAACAAGAAGGTAAGTAAATGAATTTTGTGTGATTTTTTAACAATATTTTGAAAATAATTACTTCATTTATTTTTATAGCATTGGAAATTGGAAGTAGCAGCAGCAGCTATATATGTACATATATCATCAGAAGCGGCAAATATCAATTTTTAAGTAAGTATGTGAAAAAAGTGTGTGTACTTTGAAATTGGACTGCGCAGTCCAATATAATACGCAAAAATAAATACATACATACATATGTACATATGCATTCTATGCGTTTAAGGCGGCCTGCACAATCCAATATAATATGTGAAAACAAATGTTTGTTTTATATTTTAAATGATCAAATAATATTTATCCTTTCTTTCAGATGTTATTATTATTTTTATTTAATTATTCTTTCTTTTCAGATTTTATCACTATTTTTATTTAATTAATCTTTGTTTTCTTTAATATATTTTATTCTTTCAGATAATATTAATCTTTTTTTTCAGATATTATTATCATTTTATACAATTAATCTTTCTTCAATGTAATTATTATTTATTTTCAGGTATTTGTCTTTTATAATATTTTTCCACTCTTTTATTTTCAGGTTGTAATAATTCTTTTCTTTAATTAATCTTTTTAATTTTAATTCTTTTTCTAAATTAAATATATTTTTATTAATATATAAATTATAATAAATTTTATGTAAAAAAGTAAAAAATAAAATAAAATAAAAATTTTAAATATCAAAAAGTTTTCTTTTAAATTTTAAAAGTAAAAATTAAAAAATGCAACCCTGCATCAGCTGTTTAAAATGCAACCCTGCATCAGCTATTAAAAAAGAGAAAATGCAACCCTGCATCAGCCGTCGATTGGGGATATTAGAGCAGGACAGATATACTTTTTTATATGACACTGCTGAATGAGAGCAACTAAGATGTATGATCACATGTATACGTACGTGATACGGTAAAATTGTCGCTCGGCCTATGGCAAAGTACACATGATTACCCTATGGATTACCCACTTTCTTACCACTGATTATCTGGTTTTTTACCCGCTCATGGTTGCCAGGGATGAGATAACATTAAACACACACACACATGTATTAAATTGTACACTTGGGAACAACCACATGTAGCATAAAACATATCAAGCAGCATAAACAATATGCTGCAATACATACAAACATACACACATAAGTTAACACAACACTTGTTATTCAAGTATCGACTTACAACTTCCGGCACGTGTGACCGAAATGCACCAGAAAGTGCATGGTCAGCGTCTGCACTACCTGTTGTGGAGAATAAGATTCGTGGAAACGAATCACGCCACTTATAATTATTAAAGTTAGAATTAAGTATAAATATTGTAAGTCGGTTAAGCTAAGCTCAGTTTGAAAACTCAAATAAAGATACGCGGTAACGCTGCCCCAATGCAGCTCTGTGAAAAAATTAAATTTTTTTGGTTTTCCAATAACCAAAAGATTAACTGGCGCCCGAGCTAAAAAATGTCATAAATAATAGAGAAAGAAAGGCCCCCTAGTAGCATAAAGCAAACGGGAAGCACTAGTTGCTAGCCAGCTCTATTCGCGAGTGTCTAAATAAGTGAAAAACTAAAGACACACAAAGTGTTATCTGTTAATTAAGAAATACACGACAATGTGCATAAAAACGCGGAGATATTATGAATAAAATTTAAAGCAAAACTAAAAACGACACGTGTAACAAATACCAAACAACTGAAGAAAAGCGTGCACAAGTGAAAGAACGAGCAAAGCAATAACCACAAACCTAACGATGCGTGAAAACTAAAAAATATCGAAAGACTCCGATACTACGGACGCTTTACCAAATAGACAGAATCGTTAGAAATTTTGAAAGATTTGTAGAAGTTAATAGGATTAACAAAAAGAAAAGGATTTAAATGAAGATAAACTTAAAATTAAATGTATGGAGGAAGTTTTTCAATATATAGGAAAAGATAAGAAGGCCACACTTGAGGATTATTATAATCAGGAGACGATTGTGTCTGAGACTATAGAGATGACACAAGTATCATAAAAGAAAAAAAATATATTTAAAGAAAATTAAACAAAATCAATTAAGTCTAAGGTCGAAACCCAGGCACAAAAATCATTAGAAGATGCTATAATCCGACCATCGAGGTCTCCATATAACTCTCCGGTATGGATAGTCCCGAAAAAGGCGGACTCTGCTGGATATAAACAATATAGGGTAGTCATAGACTATCGAAAGCTCAATAAAGCTAACAATTACGGATAGATGTCCTATTCCCAAAATTAATGATGTCCTATCATAATTAGGACAGAAAAAATATTTTTCTGTAATCGACCTTAAAAGTGGTTTTCACCAGATTCCACTAAAAAAATCTGATACAGAAAAAACTGTTTTCTCTATCAACAATGGGAAGTATGAATTTACTCGACTACCATTTGGCCTAAAAAATGCGCCATCTATTTTTCATCGCGTATTAGAAGATATATTAAGACAACACATAGGGAAATGTTGCTACTGGTATATCGATGATATAATTGTGTTTAGCAAAACAGAAGAGGAACACTTCGAACATTTATATAAGGTGTTTGAAACATTAGAAAACGCTAATATGAAAGTCCACTTAGAAAAATGTAAATTTTTCAAAAAAGAAGTAGAATTCTTAGGATATGTAATCACACCGGTTGGCATAAGAACCAACCCAAAAAAAGTTGAAGCCATTTCAAACTTTCCACAACCACTAAATTTAAAACAACTTCGCAGCTTCCTCGGCATGTCAGGGTACTACCGGCGTTTTAAAAAAGATTACGCTTAACTTGCAAAACCCCTAGCATCTCTTTTAAGAGGGGAAGACGGTCGTACGTCAAAGAATAAATCTACTCACATAAAAATAAATTTGAATAGGGAAGCGATAGAAGATTTCATGGAAATAAAAAATTCCCTCACCTCAGAGGATATCATCCTCACGTATCCGGATTACAGCAAAGAATTTGAGCTGACCACGGATTCATCCAACTTCGCCATAGGCGCAGTACTGTCTCAGTCAGATAGACCAATAGCATTTTTATCTAGGACATTAAGCAAAGCGGAAGAGCACTATGCCGCAAACGAAAATCAAATTAGCGACGCACTTACACATTTGAATAAAAGCGAAAGAACAGATGCATAAAATATTAATAATCTATTATACTTTAGCAACCTTATTTCCGGACAAATAAGCAACGGTACGGACCATATAAATAAGCAGCAAATTATTGTCAGTAATTACATAAACGGAGGATGGAGTGATGTGTAGAAGTTCACGCAAGGAGGAAAGTTCTCTGATCGCCATTTACTTGGGAGTGGCCAGAAACGATTCTTTTACACATGGCTCAAGCCGCTCACTACTTCCGGTCTTTGACCAGGTATACTCTGGGTAGCCAAAGAACATCCGTTCGAAGGCGAGCTAATGTGAGAAGGCGAAACATCCCCTACATAGGGTTGAGCGCTGGGTTTGGGACCCGCCACGTAAAAAAACACCCCCAATGAAAGGAAGCAACAAGCCTCGGATGAGAGACCTCCGTCGCCGAGTACTATCATTCACTCTGGTGAATGAACGTCTAGCCACAATCCGCATCAAAGCGAGGTTCTTCAACATATCGCTGATTTGCGCCCACGCCCCGACCGAAGAGAAGGACGAGGTGACAAAAGATGCCTTCTATGAGCGCTTGGAGCGCATTTATGAGAGCTGCCCCCGCCACGATGTCAAAATCGTGCTTGGCGACTTTAACGCCAAGGTAGGCAAAGAAGGTATCTTTGGCACTACGGTCGGTGAATTCAGCCTCCACGACGAAACTTCCCCAAATGGGTTGAGGCTGATCGACTTCGCCGGGGCCCGAAATATGGTTATCTCTAGTACTAGATTCCAGCATAAGAAGATACATCAAGCTACCTGGCTGTCTCCGGATCGAAAAACCACCAACCAGATCGATCATGTTGTGATAGACGGAAGACACGTCGCCAGCGTTTTAGATGTGCGAGCGCTCCGAGGTCCTAACATCGACTCGGACCACTATCTTGTTGCAGCCACGATTCGCAAACGCGTTTGTGCTCAAAAAACGCACGCCAACAAACACAAGGAAGGTTTGACGTCGAGAAGCTGCAATCACAACAGACAGCCGAACGATTTTCTATTCGGCTTGCACTCCTGCTCTCTGAGAGCACTCATCAACAACTCGGTATAAGGGAACTGTGGGACGGCATTTCAAATTCCTTACGTACAGCTGCAACCGAAGCCATTGGTTTTCGGAAAGTGCAAAAGAACAGCTGGTACGACGAGGAGTGCCGTGTCGCAGCGGAGAGAAAACAGGCTGCCTACCTCGCAACGTTACGATCGACCACAACACGTGCGGGATGGGATAGATAGCGAGAGTTGAAAACGGAAGCGAGACACATTTGTAGACAGAAAAAGAAAGAGGCTGAAATGCGTGAGTATGAAGAGCTTGATGAGCTGGCCGACAGGGGTAATGCTCGATAATTCTACGAAAAAATTGGGGCGGCTTACAGAAGGTTTCAAGACCGGAGCATACTCTTGTAGAACCCCTAAAAGGTGATCTAGTGGCCGATGCCCAGAGCATAGTTAAATTATGGAGGGAACACTTCTCCAGCCTGCTGAATGGCAGTGAACGCACAACGCCAGGAGAAGGCGAACCCGATTCCCCAATCGATGACGATGGAGCAGACGTTCCATTGCCCGACCATGAAGAAGTTCGAATAGCAATTGCCCGCCTGAAGAACAACAATGCGGCAGGTGCCGACGGATTGCCGGCCGAGCTATTCAAACACGGCGGCGAAGAACTAATAGGGAGCATGCATCAGCTTCTTTGTAAAATATGGTCGGACGAAAGCATGCCCAACGATTGGAATTTAAGTGTGCTGTGCCCAATCCATAGAAAAGGAGACCCCACAATCTGCGCCAACTACCTTGGGATTAGCCTCCTCAACATCGCAAATAAGGTTCTATCGAGCGTATTGTGTGAAAGATTAAAGTCCACCGTCAACAAACTGATTGGACCTTATCAGTATGGCTTCAGACCTGGAAAATCAACAACCGACCAGATATTCACCATGCGCCAAATCTTGGAAAAGACCCGTGAAAGGAGAATCGACACACACCACCTCTTCGTCGATTTCAAAGCTGCTTTCGACAGCACGAGAAGGAGCTGCCTTTATGCCGCGATGTCTGAATTTGGTATCCCCGCAAAACTAATACGGCTGTGTAAACTGACGTTGAGTAACACCAAAAGCTCCGTCAGGATCGGGAAGGACCTCTCCGAGCCGTTCGATACCAAACGAGGTTTCAGACAAGGCGGCTCCCTATCGTGCGACTTCTTCAACCTGCTTCTGGAGAAAATAGTTCGAGCTGCAGAACTTAATAGAGAAGGTACCATCTTCTATAAGAGTGTACAGCTTCTGGCGTATGCCGATGATATTGATATTATCGGCCTCAACACCCGCGCAGTTAGTTCTGCTTTCTCCAGGCTGGACAAGGAAACACAGAAAATGGGTCTGGCAGTAAACGAGGGCAAAACGAAATATCTCCTGTCATCAAACAAACAGTCGTCGCACTCGCGACTTGGCTCTCACGTCACTGTTGACAGTCATAACTTTGAAGTTGTAGATAATTTCGTATATTTAGGAACCAGCATTAACACCACCAACAATGTCAGCCTGGAAATCCAACGCAGGATTGCTCTTGCCAACAGGTTCTACTTCGGACTGAGTAGGCAATTGAAAAGTAAAGTCCTCTCTCGACGAACAAAAGCTAAACTCTATAAGTCGCTCATAATTCCCGTCCTGCTGTATGGTGCAGAGGCTTGGGCGATGACAACAACCGATGAGTCGACGTTACGAGTTTTCGAGAGAAAAATTCTGCGAAAGATTTATGGTCCTTTGCGCATTGGCCACGGCGAATATCGCATGCGATGGAACGATGAGCTGTGCGAGATATACGCCGACATCGACATAGTTCAGCGAATTAAAAGACAGCGCCTACGCTGGCTAGGACATGTTGTCCGGATGGATGAAAACACTCAAGCTCTGAAAGTATTCGACGCAGTACCCGCCGGGGGAAGCAGAGGAAGAGGAAGACCTCCACTCCGTTGGAAGGACCAAGTGGAGAAGGACCTGGCTTCGCTTGGAATATCCTATTGGCGCCACGTAGCGAAAAAAAGAAACGACTGGCGCGCTGTTTTTAACTCGGCTATAATCGCGTAAGCGGTGTCTACGCCAATTAAGAAGAAGAGGAATTACATAAACGAACTTAAAGAAACAGCGCAGAATAGGATTAAGACTTTGGAAGACGACATTCAATTCATTAAACATACCTATCAGGTTAACAACGATATATCGCTTTTACGCAATCACGTGGACGACATTGGACAGACAATTTTTTCAAGCAAATTAGACATAATACCTACAGATGTACTGACATCTACAGAACTAAATCTCATTACCGATTTCGAAAGCTATAGCCACATAAAAACAGCAGTACTTTTCCAGAATAACGCGATCATTATAACCGTCCTCATACCTCAATATTCCAACAGCATCCTATCCCAAATCAAAATCGAACCCCTTCCCTATATAAACAATAAATCATTAGTTTTAGACAAATACGATGTACTAGTAGATGAAGATAATAATATGTACAATGTAGAAATTAAGTATAATCTGGAGAAAAATTATTAATTAATATATATATTAATTAAAGAGAAGGATCAATGTTTAGGAAATATATTAAAATTTGAAGAAGCAGCTTGTAAGCTCAGAATTTGTAATGAGCAATCTGTAAATGAAGTGCTACCAGGCATACTAATATTTAAAAATTTCCAATCAAAAATTAAACAAAATATAAAACAACGAGGAACTTTTTTAATAAAATTTAAAAATTGTGAAATAAGCGTATTTAACATATCATATACTAATGTAAAAAAGGAAGTATATGAATCCTTTGTATTACCAAATGTTATAACTAAAATTAAAGAAAATACAAATTTTGCTAATAAGGAATTAAGACTGGAAACATTGTATGTGAAACAACTCCAGCATGAAAATAATATTGAATTTTTGATAAATAAAGCGACAGTTCCTCAATAATTAGCTTATTATTATTAGCTATAAAAATCGTCAAAAGGTACATATATTTATCACCCGAATCTAGTGCAGAGGACGTACTAAACATGCGGAAAGGTCCTTTTTTGCAAATAACAACGGCACACCCTACAAGCAACACCGATTTGGGACAATCGATTTAAGAGGGGAAGAGTTAACACAACACTTGGTACTCAAGTATCGACTTACAACTTCCGGTACGTGTGACCGAAATGCACCAGAAAGTGCATGGTCAGCGTCTGCACTACCTGTTGTGCAGAATAAGATTCGTGGAAACGAATCACGCCACTTATAATTATTAAAGTTAGAATTATGTATAAATATTGTAATTCGGTTAAGCTAACCTCAGTTTGAAAACTCAAATAAAGATACGCGGTAACGCTGCCGCAATGCAGCTCCGTGAAAAAAATTATATTTTTTTGGTTTTCCAATAACGAAAAGACTAACTCATACACATATGTATATTTAATTATTTAAGATAGTTTTAAAAATTGTATATATGTAAGTAATGAAAATATCAAAATAAAATTAGAATGAAATAATTCTCAGCTCAGTGAAGTCCTTTTCATTTCCCCCCACCAGTGGTAAGGTTTGATAAAATTTTAATTTTTTTTATTGAAACGTAATAAATGATGGTTTTACATTTCATTGAAATTGCAACTAGTGATAAATTTAAACTAACAAGCAATATTTTTCTCAATGTATGAAGCAAAACAATAAAAGCTGTAATAACAAGCTTCTCTTTTTTAAACTAAATTTAACAACTAAATATAATGATATTTGTTATTTTCTTAGATTCGTAATAGATCATGAAACGTTGTTCTTTTCAGTCTGCGCCTGCTATTTCTAGTCTCTCCTAGTTGTCGGGCTTCACTGTTTACATGATTTTGTAACCTTTTTGCATGTATCGATGCTATTTCGAGAATGACTTCCCGAACCATTTTAAAATGAAGATCACGATGCAGATGCGTATGTACCACGGCGCATTTACCATTTTTCGCAGAACTTTGTTTTGGAATCTTTGAACCGCTTCGATGTATAAGGGGGCAGCGCCCCATAGTTGAATTCCATATGTCCAAATATGTTTCAAAGTTTGATTGTAGACTAGGAGTTTATTTGATGTTGTTAAGGGAGATTTCTTGCCGATCAACCAGGTTATTTTGTGGTATTTTAATTTTAGTTCTGAAACTTTTTTTTTGTATATCTTCTTCTTAATTGGCGTAGACACCGCTTACGCGATTATAGCCGAGTTAACAACAGCGCGCCAGTCGTTTCTCCTTTTCGCTACGTGGCGCCAATTGGATATTCCAAGCGTAGCCAGGTCCTTCTCCACTTGGTCCTTCCAACGGAGTGGAGGTCTTCCTCTTCCTCTGCTTCCCCCGGCGGGTACAGCGGCGAATACTTTCAGAGCTTGAGTGTTTTCGTCCATTCGGACAACATGACCTAGCCAGCGTAGCCGCTGTCTTTTAATTCGCTGAACTATGTCAATGTCGTCGTATATCTCGTACAGCTCATCGTTCCATCGAATGCGATATTCGCCGTGGCCAACGCGCAAAGGACCATAAATCTTTCGCAGAACTTTTCTCTCGAAAACTCGCAACGTCGACTCATCAGTTGTTGACATCGTCCAAGCCTCTGCACCATTTTTTTGTATATGCTCCTTCCAATTCAACTTTGCATCCAACGTCATACCAAGATATTTCACCGAGGTGGAATACGGGATTACTTCATTTCCAATATGTAAGGGGATATACGTAGCACTTTTGTTAGTAAAGTTTATATGGATAGACTTCAACTCGTTTAAAGTAATGTACCTTTTCTGTGTCCATTCTACGATTTGATTTAGTGAAGATTGCATTCTGTGCGACGACTCAACTACTTTTTGCCGGTCGTAATGATGCAGGTATCATCTGCAAATCTGGCGATTGTGCAGTTTGGCGGTGTAGGCATGTCGCTAGTAAGCAAAATATATAGGATTGGTCCCAGAACACTTCCTTGGGGTACACGTGTTTTTATCGGCTGTAACGTAGTATATGATTGTCCCTGCTTGATTCTGAAGTAGCGGTTGCTCAGGTAAGAGACAACTAGATCGGTTAGATACTGTGGAAAGTGAAGTCTTAATTTATGAAGTAAGCCATGGTGCCATACTCTATCGAACGCCTGCGATACGTCAAGAAAAACAGCTGTGCAATTGTGCTTTTCTTACCATCGCATCTTCAATTATGCTCGTTATTCGATGAGCTTGATCGATTGTGGAATGTTGAGATCTAAATCCAAATTGATGAATGGGTATAAGTTCCTGTTTGGACAAAATAGGCAACAGTGAAATTGAACGATATGACGAGGCTTTATGTGCGCTTTGCCAGGTTTTTGTACCATAATGATTTCAGATAATTTCCATGATAGTGGGACGTATCTGAGATGTAACCAAGCGTTTATTATCGTCGTAAGCTTTGCTATTGCTTTTTGCGTTAGATTTTTTAGTATATCAGAAGTAACCAAGTCGAAGCCGGGAGCCTTTTTTGGTTTAAATCTAGTTTTAATAATATTTTCTATTTCTTTATTTGTTGTTGGTTGGATTTCACCCACGTATTGCGATTCTGCCAGCTGTGGTAGAGTACCATTGAACGCAAAAGGACTAAATGTTTTAGTTAGTTTGTCTGAGAAAAGTTTGGCTTTCTGGGGTGCATTCGACAATATTGGTTTCCTAGCAATTTTTGTAGCTTTCCATGTTTGTTTGGCGTTAATTTCTCAATATAATTAGAAATATTTTGATTCGCAAATAACTTTATTTTGGTGCTGAAAATCTTAGTTAAATTGTTTAGTTCTGTTCTATACTGAGGAAATCGCGTGATTTGCCATTTTTTACTTAGTTTTCTCTTTTTCTTTATGAGTTCCAAAATATCGGAAGAATATTTAGTATAAAAGTTTTTTTGTTTAGGAACAGGAGTACTTTTCCAAGCCGATTCTTGAATAGTTTTCGTAAATGTATGAACTTCATCTTCTAATATATCTTTAGTAGTTATGTTTACTTCAAAATCAATATTTTTGTCGAGCATAACTTTGAAATACTCCCAGTCCGTATGTCTATTAGAGAGATAAGGTAGATTTAAGATTAGATATACTGGCGAGTGGTCCGAATTTAAGTCCAATCCATTTTCCATGGTAATGAATTCCTTAGATATTTGTCGAGTGATGAAAAAGTCGATCAGGTCAGGTAGTTTTCTTGTGTCGGAAGGCCAGTAAGTCGGCTTGCTAGTAGACATGAAGTCGCATCCAGTACCACCCATGATGAATTTTCCATGGTGTTTTAGTATAAGTTCCGTGTACAAGTCCATTTTGATGTTGTGTCCAGGTGGGCTATATATCGCGGTAATACTTATTTTTCCGAAACTAGTTTCAACCGATATGTTCGTGGTTTGGAACTCTGGGACACTTATATTAAATCCTTCGTAGTGGGGAATATTATCTCTGATAATTATGGCACTCCCCCCTCTCGCATTGTTATTTGGGTGGTTTGAGCAATAGGTCTTGTAGTTTTTGAATTTAACGAATGTTTCATTAGTAAAATGGGTTTCTGATATACGACAAATATCAATTTTTTCTATATGGAGTAATGCCTCTAATTATTTTCTTCGTTTGAGCAAGCCATTTGCATTCCAGGTCATAATTTTTATCGGTATCATTTTTGCGCTTTACTTACACTTTGCTGTCGCTCTAGTTTAGTAAGACGTTCGTGGGTAAGTTTACCTTGCTCTTCTAGCTTATTAAGCTTATCGAGAAATTATTGGTAATATCACTAATGGAATTCGAATTTGTATGATTTGCAGACGTATGTTGTTGAATTTAACCTTTGGTTATCTTCATTGAGTTTTAAACATTTTTGGTCCTTCGAGCCGGATTTAGTGCTCAGCCAAAATTAAAAAGTCCTGTATTTACAAAACAGGCAATATACAAAAAAGCCCTGTTCAAAATACAGGCAAATTAAAACAAAATAATAGTAAGATGGGTGTATATTCACGCATATTAATAACATAAAAATAATAATGGTAAGACGAGTGTATATTCCCGCATATTAGCAACATAAAACAAAGAGAATGCAATATTTTTCAGCTTGAATAAGGTCTTTGTTTTCCCCCCACCAGTGGTAAGGTACTAAAAAATCTTATTTATGTTTTAACGTGTGATCTTACAAACAAACAGTTTGATATTAAAAGTCAAATAACAACCTTACCTTAGAACAATAGATCAGTATAACAAACAATAACAACCCAAATAGTTATTTACTAGTAAACAACCAGCATCTCAATAGTATAAGTAGCACTAAGCTTTATGTAAACAAACCTAAACAAACAATATATGGTATTATATCTAAACAAGCTATCAACTTGTAACAAGTATCATACTAGTCAGTATAAATAGAAGTAAGAACCATGTAATAAGTTAGTCTTAAGAGTATAAATAAAGAGTACACATTTCGGTGCAGCTCAAATTATATTCTTTTGACTCATTTTTACTTAATGTAAAAATTAACTCGCGTGTTCAAGTGCTCCCTGAAAATGTCATGAACCACAGATTTTGATAAATTTGAGCACACGAGTCACATTGTCGGTGTTTGTCGGAATTGCAGGTCTCCCAGCACGGTCTCCATCAGTGACCTCTTCCCAACACTCCAAAAAGGCCTGGTGCCACCGAACAACCTACTTCTTGCCTGCATGATCATATCAAACGTCTCTGTCGCAGATTTACCGAGTTTCACACAAAATTTAATCGCGTACCTGTGCTCTAACGAACGCTGAATTTTCGGCTTGCACCACTCACAGAAACACGTCGCGCGAAAATGTTTGTCCTACTTCCCCAGGTGCTCGGTGACAACTGACCAGCTGCTCGTTCGTTAGCTAGGAACTTCCTCTACAGAATACCGGTGCGCGAGTTACATCTCAGGTTACGTCAACTGACGGCATGCAGTTGTGCTCCACATAGCATGATCAGCCAGTACGTGAACAAAACAGCAGACTCGGCATATTTTGAATCTGTTGGAATGTGCGGTACACCCACACATTGGGGCAGACTCGAGTAAATGATCTGATGGCAGAGTTAGTCTGATTCTTGCTACAGAATAGACCGGGAACAGTATAATTTATAACTGGCGCAGTCGTAACAAAGGAATCAAACAACTATATAAGCAGGAGTAGCAGCAACACTAAAGAAAAAAAATAAACAACTGTATAAGCAGCAGTAGGAGCAACACTGAGAAAAAAAAAACAACTGTATAAGCAGCAGAAACAGACAGCTATAGCAACAGGTACTGTTCACATATGTATTTTCACATCTCGGTTAAATCCCCATTTGGAGTTTTTATTAATTACATTTATTAATTTAAAACTTTTACGTAAAAGAAACTTACTTTAATTCAATTTATAATGTTCAAACATTTATAAAAAAATTTAGTTGAAGTCTCTGCAACTCTACTCTACTTTTCGAATATTGTTCGAGTATTGCTCGAATTAGATATACATATATGTATGTATGTAACTATTGTTCAAAAATGCAAATTCTTCTTCTTCTTAATTGGCGTAGAAACCGCTAACGCGAATATAGCCGAGTTCGCAACAGCGCGCCAGTCATTTCTACTTTTCGCTACGTAGCGCCAATTGGATATTCCAAGTGAAGCCAGGTCCTTCTCCACTTGGTCCTTCCAACGAAGTGGAGGTCTTGCTCTTCCTCTGCTTCCCCCGGCGGGTACTGCGTCAAATACTTTCAAAGCTGGAGTGTTTTCATCCATCCGGACAACATGACCTAGCCAGCGTAGCCGCTGTCTTTTAATTCGCTGAACTATGTCAATGTCGTCGTATATCTCGTACAGCTCATCGTTCCATCGAATGCGATATTCGCCGTGGCTAATGCGCAACGGACCATAAATCTTTCGCAGAATTTTTCTCTCGAAAACTCGTAACGTCGAATGCGATATTCGCCGTGGCTAATGCGCAACGGACCATAAATCTTTCGCAGAATTTTTCTCTCGAAAACTCGTAACGTCGACTCATCGGTTGTTGTCATCGCCCAAGCCTCTGCACCATATAGCAGGACGGGAATTATGAGCGACTTATAGAGTTTAGCTTTTGTTCGTCGAGAGAGGACTTTACTTTTCAATTGCCTACTCATTCCGAAGTAGCACCTGTTGGCAAGAGCAATCCTGCGTTGGATTTCCAGGCTGACATTGTTGGTGGTGTTAATGCTGGTTCCTAAATATACGAAATTACCTACAACTTCAAAGTTATGACTGTCAACAGTGACGTGAGAGCCACGTCGCGAATGCGACGACTGTTTGTTTGACGACAGGAGATATTTCGTCTTGCCCTCGTTCACTGCCAAACCCATTTTCTGTGTTTCCTTGTCCAGCCTGGAGAAAGCAGAACTAACGGCGCGGGTGTTGAGGACCGATCACCAGCAGCTGTACACTCTTATAGAAGATGGTACCTTCTCTATTGAGTTCTGCAGCTCGAACTATTTTCTCTAGAAGCAGGTTGAAGAAATCGCACGATAGGGAGTCGCCTTGTCTGAAACCTCGTTTGGTATCGAACGGCTCGGAGAGGTCCTTCCCGATCCTGACGGAGCTTTTGGTGTTACTCAACGTCAGTTTACACAGCCGTATTAGTTTTGCGGGGATACCAAATTCCGACATCGCGGCATAAAGGCAACTCCTTTTCGTGCTGTCGAAAGCAGCTTTGAAATCGACGAAGAGGTGGTGTGTGTCGATTCTCCTTTCACGGGTCTTTTCCAAGATTTGGCGCATGGTGAATATCTGGTCGGTTGTTGATTTTCCAGGTCTGAAGCCACACTGATAAGGTCCAATCAGTTTGTTGGCGGTGGGCTTTAATCTTTCACACAATACGCTCGATAGAACCTTATATGCGATGTTGAGGAGGCTAATCCCACGGTAGTTGGCGCAAATTGTGGGGTCTCCTTTTTTATGGATTGGGCATAGCACACTTAAATTCCAATCGTTGGGCATGCTTTCGTCCGACCATATTTTACAAAGAAGCTGATGCATGCTCCTTATCAGTTCTTCGCCGACGTGTTTGAATAGCTCGGCCGGCAATCCATCGGCCCCCGCCGCTTTGTTGTTATTCAGGCGGGTAATTGCTATTCGAACTTCTTCATGATCGGGCAATGGAACGTCTGCTCCATCGTCGTCGATTGGGGAATCGGGTTCGCCTTCTCCTGGCGTTGTGCATTCACTGCCATTTAGCAGGCTGGAGAAGTGTTCCCTCCATAATTTAAGTATGCTCTGGGCATCGGTGACTAGATCACCTTTGGGCGTTCTACAAGAGTATGCTCCGGTCTTGAAACCTTCTGTAAGCCGCCGCATTTTTTCGTAGAATTTTCGAGCATTATCCCTGTCGGGGTCTTTTTCTGTCTGCAAATGCGTCTCGCTTCCCTCTTCAACTCTCGGTATCTATCCGTGTTGTGGTCGATCCTGCACGTGTCGTGTGTTGTCGATCAATGGTAACGTGCCGTCCCACAGCGAGTTGTTGATGAGTGCTCTCAGAGAGCAGGAGTGCAAGCCGGGTAGAAAATCGTTCGACAGTCTGTTGTGATTGCAGCTTTTCGACGTCGAACCTTCCTTGTGTTTGTTGACGTGCGTTTTTTGCTGCACAGAGGCTAGTGCTTAGCTTGGCTGCAGCAAGGTAGGGGTCCGAGTCGATGTTAGGACCTCGGAGTGCACACACATCTAAAACACTGGAGGCGTGTCTTCCGTCTATCACAACATGATCGATCTTGTTGGTAGTTTTTCGATCCGGAGACAGGCAGGTAGCTTGATGAATCTTTTTGTGCTGGAATCTAGTACTACAGATAACCATATTTCGGGCCCCGGCGAAGTCGATCAGCCTCAACCCATTTGGGGATGTTTCCTCGTGGTAGCTGAACTTACCGACCGTAGTGCCAAAGATACCTTCTTTGCCCACCCTGGCGTTAAGGTCGCCAAGCACGATTTTGACATCGTGGCGGGGGCATCTCTCATAAGTGCGCTCCAAGAGCTCATAGAAGGCATCTTTGCTCAAATCGTCCTTCTCTTCCGACGGGGCGTGGGCGTTGAAGAACCTCGCTTTGATGCGGATTGTGTATAGACAATCATTCACCGGAATCCAACACCAAAGCTCCTTTATATGGCCACTGTAGTAAATGCCACAAGGAACTACTCGTCTCTGTCCTTGTCCCGTCCATCGCATTTCTTGGACGGCGGTGATGTCAGCATGCCCTCAATTCGCCATTAGTCCTTATTACGTTTGCCATGGTCGTCATCAAAAGAGGGGTTTCTCATCCGAGGCTGTTTGTCATTTTTCATTGGGGTAGGCTTTTTACGTGGCGGGTCCCAAACCCAGCGCACAACCCTATGCAGGGGATGTTTCGCCTTCTCACTTTAGCTCGCCTTCGAACGGATGTTCTTAGGCTACCCAGAGGATACTTGGTCAAAGACAGGAAGTCGTGAGCTGCTGAGTCATGTGTAAAAGAGTCGTTTCTGGCCACTTCCAAGTGAATGGCGATCAGAGAACTTTCCTCACTTGCGTGAACTTCTACACATGACTCCATCCCCCCAAACTGAAGTTCAAATAATACACGGAAGGAAAGTAATCGAGATCAACCATATTGATACGGAGAACATATTGAAAACTATTTTCCGAAGACATATTGACAGGGCAAGGTGGGTATTTTTTCCGAAGTGGAGGAGGCAGAATATCACAAAATTCAACAATTACTTATAAGCATGTTTTCTTGCAATAGCAAGTTGAAATTCATAAAATGTACAAAAAGAGCAACAGAAATTATACAAGAAGAAGACCTGCATAAACAAATTTCACTCTACCATAGTAATGAGTCAATGCATAGCGGAATACACGAGACTTACAATACACTTAAGGATAAAATATACTATCCAAAATGAAGGGAACATGTACAGCTAATTATAGGTAATTGCGAAAAATGCAAGCAAATTAAATATGACAGGAAACCGATAAAGCCGAAGTTTAAACTAACAGAGGACACCTTCAGATAAAAACGAAATAACACATGTAGACATTTTTCATTTTAAAAAGCAGTCATTTGTCACAGTAATTGATAAACTAAAAAAATTTGCCGCAGCATACGATATAACTGACAGAAATTGGAGAGCAAAGAAAGCCATTATAATTGAACATTTCACGAAATTTGGGAAACCAAAGAAGATCATCATGGACAACGAATTCAGGGCCGAACAGTTGATTCAGTTTTAAATACAAAAGCAGTCGAAGTACACTTAACAAAACCAAACTCCCATACAGGTAATGCAGACATTGAGAGGCTGCACTCAACCGTGTTAGAAAAACTAACAGATCCAAGCCTCTCAACAGAAATGAGGATACAGATTGTTATAGGTAACTATAATGATCGCTATCACTCAACCATAAAATGTACACCCAATAATGCAAGAAATAGTATAGATCCAACCATGAAACACAATAGACCAGAACAAACAACTCATAATACACAATAGAAATAGGTACAGAGAGGGCCGATAAAGGATTATAAAAGAGTAAGACACAAGGACGAACCATATTTCCGAATCACCCCCTTACAAAACATTCATGTAGCAAACATAAAAAGATAGAGTAGGTATGGAAAATGAAGATGATAGCTTATGCACAATAGTACATAATGGCGATGTATTTGAAAGTGTTAATTCACGAGTCACCATATTTTCAGACCATGTGGATAATAATGTTTCTGATGACCGCCATGAAATTGGCAACAGCATTCCTACAAGTGTCACCGACAGTTGAAGAAGCAAGATACACCATGATCCAACTCGACGAAGTAGAGATCATTAACGAAGTAAATAAAATACTACATATTATACTTCCGAAAGAGCTAGCAAGTTTGGTGTTAAAGTAATTAAAGCAAAATTTAGATCGATTACTCCCAAGGAAGAGGGAAGAAAGAAGAGAGGTTTAATTAATTTAGGAGGAACAATGTATAAATGGTTGTTCGAGGTAATGGGCGAGGAGGACCGCCAAGATATAATTAGTCATTTAGAAGTAATAGAGGGAAATTCGCACAATGCAATAACAAATATCAATAAGCAGATTATCATAAATAAGCATTTTAACGATTCAATTAATTTAATGAAAAAAAATAGTAAAAAATAACAGGAGTAAAATTTTAAAATAATTAAATCAGATACAAAAGGAGGATAGAGAGCTAGCGAAATTGGTTCTTTACAATGATCAAATGAATAAATTAAGACATATAGAAGGGAAGATACATGAGATTCAAAATAATATAGCCACCGCTAAAAATAATTTAATACATCTGGGGATGTTAACTAAAGATAATATAAATAGATAGCTTTGACATAGATTTTTATAAGCTGAAACTAGCCAAAGTAGCAGTAGTAGCTTTCAAAAATGAAGCATTTGTGTTCGCTATTCAAATACCAAAAAGTTTTTTTAAGTATATGTAAAATTAATTATGCCTCTACCAAATAAACGAAATTGGCAAATAGCTCAAGAGAATGAAAAAATTGTAACAGTAAACAAAAAACATTATAAATATAAAGACAATATGTTATTAAAAAACTAAAATTTAGTAGGAATTGTATGTTTTTTAACACTTGTGAATTTAAGTATAACAATACGACAAGAAATAAGTGATGATACTTTAATCATCAAGAATGTAAATAATTTGAGGCTTATTCAAAATTGAGATGACAGACATTTTATGCTACAAAATAATTATATAATAAATTTTGCGAAATGTGAAATTAAAATTAATGAAGAAAAATTTAGTAACAACAAAACTAAATTTATTGATAAACTGACACATCCTGTTAAAATGTTAAACCAAAGCTATGAGTCAAAAATAAACTTTGACGACATTGTACTAAATCATTTTAAGAATATCAAAGAAATAGAAGAGCTAAAGTATCATAAAAATGTATGTTATGACATAAGTGCCTCATTAATTATAACAATACCAATAAGTATAATTATTGTTATTATTTTCTTATGTAAACGAAAAAATAAAAAAACAAGTAAGGAAGGGCTAAGTTCAGGTGTCACCGAACATTTTATACTCTCGCATCATAAAGTGATAATCGAGATTTCATTATCCGTCATTTACATATTTTTCAAATACCGTATTTATGTAAAGTTTTATTCGCTATCATCATTGGTCCCTAATGTATCTATACTAATATTATAAAGCTGAAGAGTTTGTTTGTTTGTTTGAACGCGCTAATCGCCGAAACTACTGGTTCGAATTGATTAATTCTTTTTGTGTGGGATACCCCATTTATCGAGGAAGGCTATAGGTTATATAGCATCACGCTGCGACCAATAGGAGCGAAGAAACAGTGGTAAATGTGTAAAAAACGGGGGAAATTATTTATCTTTGAGGGCTTCCGTTCCTTGCGCTGTGAAAGCGGTTTATGAAAATTTCGAAGAGACAACATGCATATCTCATTTACACATATGCCGACGGCATTTTCATTTCGGTAATATGAAATTTAGAAGAGCGAGTATTAAGACGGTTGTGTTGTGTTATTTTATGAAAATAAAGTACATTTTCAAAATAACATTTTTCCAAAAAATTAATATTTAGTTTAATATTGTTAATTTACAGAATAATTATGCAAATCGGGTTGGGAATGAGCGAAGTCTTAAATTTAATAAACTTATACAAGCATAAATCCAAATATCATTTCTCATTTTAAATTTATTATTTTAATTGGTATATAAAATTTATTCCATAATTATTATATAGTAGTCCAAAAATATGAATTTTTATTTTCCCAGAAATACATTTGTAAAAAAAAAAAGGATCTTTATCCTTTTCTTATTATCTTATTTTTCCCAGAAATACATTTGTAAACAAAATGATCTTTATCCTTTTTTGTTTTCCACATAAAAGATTTAAGGAGTTCAAGAGCTCAAAACGTGCGCTACATCAGCTACCCACCCGTCGGCATTTCGTAATATGATAAAATAAAATTTTCAAGAGCTCAAAGCATGCGCTACATCAGCTCGAATCTACCTACCCTACGCCTTTGCGCAAATGATTATGTTATGATAACAAATGCCCACATACAGATTTGGCAATGGCAATAGCCTACGTTCTATGTTCTCCACTGTTTCTGCTATCACTCACGCGGTCGGCTCCGTACTGAACGGTCGAACGCAGCGCTAATTTGTTTTTGCGATATATTATCATCGTAATAATACTTTTTAAACACATTTTCATTTTGTAGTTGTTTTCTATATAGTAGATATTTTTTTGTTTTAGTATATTACTTTGTTTCTAATAGTTTCATAGTAGTTAATCCTTTTTTTGTTTTCATTTAGATTATTAATTAAATAAATAGGTTAGTTTACCTTATTTTCGTTTTATCGTAATTCTTTTGACATAATATTCAGTTTACGCAAATACCAAGTGCAGGTAAAAATAATTATTAATTTTACATTTCTTTTTTCTACATTCTTTTTATTAATTTTCTACGTTTTTTCTTTGTCACTATAATGCCTAGAAAAAGAACTCAGCTTTCTCGGCAGACTGCTACTGCAAAGCGACTGCGGGTTTTGAGCAGCAATGAAACTGAGGATGAGAATATGCATAGATTGGGTACTCAACGAGCAATCAGTGTACAAAATGTGCTAGGGAATCGAGCGTTGAACGTTCGCAGCGTCTTGCCTCACAAAATTTCCGAACTTTGGCGAACCGACAACGGAAATCAAGCGCTGAACGTTCTTAACGTTTGGCCTCACGGAATTCCCGAACTTTGGCTGGCCGCAATCAGGAATCAAGCGCTGAACGATCCCATCGATTAGCACAGCAAAATGCCCGATCAGCAAGGAATAGAACTCGCAGGCAACGAGTTCAGAGCAGTAATTTATTGAATGCTGCGTTTATTTATGATTGCACCCTTGACTATACTGAGTTAAATGATATTGATATTGGTAGAATGGATAAAATTTGCAACTTATGCCAAGCAAAAAAATGGGCGGCGGAAGCTCCTGGTCTGTATTGTAGTGGTGGCAAAGTATATATACCTATAATTCCGCAACCTACATCAGTTTTAAAAGAACTGATATCAGGCTCACATCCATCATCAAAGCATTTCTTAAATCACTCAAAACAATATAATACACTATTTCAGATGACTTCATTTGGTGCCAAAGAAATTCGTGAGGGAAACTTTATGCCCACTTTTAAAGTCCAAGGGCAAGTTTATCATTTGATCGGTGACTTACTTCCAGCTGAAAGGGCGCAACCCGAATTTTTGCAAATATATTTTGTTTCCCATTCAGATCAGATATCTTTGCGCTCAAATTTAAACCCTAGCTTGCAAATCGATCCTATCGACGTTCTCCAAACATATCTTCACGATCATAATACGTATATTAAAAGTTTTAAGTACAATCTGGAAAATAGAACGCCCAATGATTTAAAACTTATTATTCATGCTGATGTGAAACCGCCCAAAGAGCGTCGAGGTCGGTATAATGCGCCAGTAGCAGACGAAGACAAAGGTCCCCGAGATATTGTGTTGACTGAGAGAGATGGTCGACTTCAACGAGTTTCTGAAACTCATAGATCTTATGACCCGCTTCAATATCCCTTAATATTTCCCTTTGGAAACGACGGATACTGTATTAATATTCCACAGCAGGATACTACTGCTAGATCTAAAACAGTATCATGTATGCAGTTTTATGCATTTAGACTCATGGTGAGAATAAATGACTTTAACAGCATACATTATTTCAAAGGATTATTCAACCAATATTGTGTTGATATGGCGGCAAAAATGATTTCAGAGAGGCTTGACTTCATCAAAAGAAATAAAAAAAAATTGAGAGCAGAAGAATACATTCATTTAAGAGATGCCGTCGTAAATGATGGGAATATAAACGCTTCTAATATTGGCCAGTACGTTATATTGCCGTCGTCATTTACAGGATCCCCTAGATTCATGAATGAAAAAAGTCAAGATGCCATGACATATGTCAGGAAATTGGAAGACCTGATCGAAAGCTTTTGTTTACAGCGTAGAATGGCAAAAAAGAGGTTTACCTCACGCCCACATTTTATTGTGGTTGGCTAACAAAGTACAACCAGATGCTATAGATGCAATAATATCGGAAATACCTGAAAAACAACAAGATCAAATTCTTCATAATATTGTCATAAAAAATATGATACATGGTCCTTGCGGATTTCATAATCCTGCGTCACCATGTATGAAAGAAAACGTTTGTTCTGAAAAGTACCCTAAACATTTTATTTCGAAAACACAAACCGGTGATGACGGTTACTCAACCTACAGACGCAGGTCTCCAGATAATGGTGGAAACACAGCAGTAATTCGTGTAAAAGGTACAGAAATGAGCGTGGATAATTGTTGGGTGGTTCCCTATAATCCAGTGCTATCACGAATTTTCAATGCACACATTAACGTAGAGTTTTGTCAATCGGTCAAAGCTATTAAGTACATCTGTAAGCATATTCATAAAGGTTCTGATCAAGCCACATTTTCGTTATAAATGAATAACGATGAAGTAGAAACATACCTAAATGGTCGCTATATAAGTTCCTCGGAAGCGTTTCCAATTTTCTATTCATGAACGTTTTCCGGCAGTAGTTCATTTAGCAGTTCATTTCGAAAATGGACAAAGAGTTTGTTTTTATAATAATGAAAATCTCCCAGATCGTGTTAACAATCCTTCATCAACGACACTTACAGCGTTCTTTGATCTTTGCAGAAGCGACGATTTTGCAAAAACCCTTTTATATCACGAAGTTCCTCAGTATTACGTGTGGCAAAGAAATTCATTTTCTGGAAGAAAACGTGGGCAAGATGTTGAAGGATATCCCGGTGTAAAAAAAGACACAACTTTAGGCCGTGTTTACAACATTCATCCAACTCAAACTGAATGTTTTTATTTAAGGATGTTACTGCAATATGTTCGCGGTCCAGTATCATTTGAACATCTAAGGACCGTGAATGGTGTTATTTTCCAAACTTATCAAGGCGCTTGCAAGGAATTAGGTGTACTGGAGGGAGATGAACATTGGCAAAGTACCATGTCCGATGCTGTCATATTCGAGTCAACTACAAAATTAAGGGAATTATTTACCATCATCCTTATATTTTGCCAACCATCTGACCCCCTAGAGTTATGGAATAAATTTCGTAATGCTTTATGTGAAGATATATTAAACAGGCTGCGTAATGAGAATCAGGATATGACATTAGCATATAATGATGATGTATACAATGATGGACTAATCATAATTGAAGATAAAATTCATGAGATTTGCGACAAATTCCTAACTGATTTTGGGCTTCCTGCATCAAAAATAAATTATTCGCTTTTGGACCCGTTAGAAGTAGCATTGCGAAAACCATATGATATAAATGAATTAAATGAGTATATTATGCAAAATGAGCCAAAATTAGTTAATGACCAGGTGACAGCGTATAATGGTGTTCTGCAAAGTGTTCGTTTCAATGAAGGAAGAATTTTTTTTTGGATGCTCCCGGTGGGACAGGCAAGACCTTCATTACTAATCTTACATTAACAAAAGAAAGGTCTCAGGGGCAGCTAGCCTTAGCAGTAGCGTCGTCAGGTATCGCTGCAACTTTATTAGCAGGTGGACGCACAGCTCATTCCACTTTTAAATTGCCCCTAAGTGTTTCTTTAGAGAAAAATAGCGTGTGCTCTATACGTAAAAATGGCCCTTTGGGAAAAGTTTTACAAGATGTCAGTTTAATAATCGGGGACGAATGTACCATGATCCATAGAGCTCACGTAGAAGCTCTAGACAGAACTCTTAGAGATCTTAGAAGCTGTGATAAAATCATGGGTGGGATTACTGTTATGTTTGCTGGGGACTTTCGACAAACTTTACCCGTAATAGTAAGGGGAACCAGAGCAGACATTGTAAAGTCTTGCCTTAAAAGTTCTCCATTATGGAAGTTTGTAAATATTTTCCAATTATCGACAAATATGAGAGCCCATTTGGGGGAGGTAGTATAACTTTCCCTTCAAAATTACTTTTAGTAGGAGACGGGAAAATACCTCATTTTCAAAATAAAATTGAAATTGACCGGGACTTAGGAGTAAGAGTAGGTAACATTGAGGATTTAATATCAATAGTTTACCCAGACATCAGCGAAATAGAAAATAAAGACCACCAATGGATGTGTCAAAGGGCAATATTGGCGGCGAGAAACAGTAGCGTGGACGAAATTAATGACATAATTTTAAATAAACTTGAAGGAGATATAGTCACATACACATCTATTGATAATGTAATGGATCAAGAAGATGTGGTCCATTACCCACAGGAGTTTCTAAATTCTTTGAACCCAAGTGGCCTTCCTCCACATTCCCTTAAGCTAAAAATAGGCGCCCAATAATTTTACTTAGAAATCTGAAACCACTTATGCAACGGGACCCGACTTCAAGTCAAATTTCTTCGCAATAACGTGATCGTTGCAATCGTTTTGACTGGTCCAGCAGTTGGTCAAACAGTACTTACACCTCGGATCCCGATGATCCCAAATGATATACCTTTTAATTTCAAAAGAATTAAATTTCCCCTTAAGCTTTCCTTCGCCGTTACAATTAATAAATCGCAGGGGCAAACATTTAAACACGTGGGGATCGATTTACGCCAAGACTGCTTTTCACATGGCCAATTATATGTCGCGTTGTCAAGATCAGGTTGCGGAGAAAATCAATATGTTCTTCTGCCACCAGAAAATAAAACAAACAATATAATTTACGCAGAAGTTCTTTGATAACAGAAATTGACGCGGACGAAGATAAAGACGAAGCCCAAAATCACTATTCCACGCGGACGAAGTCGCGGGCACAGCTAGTATATTATACAGAGAAGGCATCAGATGGAATTCGAAATAGCGTTATATTGGAAGAAGGCGTGGTTGTGAACCGATTTCACCCATATTTTGTACATGTCATCAGGGTGTTAAGAAAATATTATATACCGAATTTTATTGAAATGCGATCCTTTGTGCCAAATTTCACTTTAATATCTTTATTTATGGTTTAGTTATGACACTTTATAGGTTTTCAATTTTCGCCATTTTGTGGGCGTGGCAGTGGGCCGATTTTTCTTCATCTTCGAACTTAACCTTCTTATGGAGCCAAGAAATACGTGTACTAAGTTTCATCATGATATCTCAATTTTGACTCAAGTTACAGCTTGCACGGACGGACGGACAGACAGACATCCGGATTTCAACTCTACTCGTCACCCTGATCACTTTGGTATACATATATAACCCTATATCTGACTCTTTTAGTTTTAGGACTTACAAAGAACCGTTTGTGAACAAAACTTTATATAAGCAACTTTGTTGCGAGAGTATAATAAGTTCGAAAATTATAAATAAAAAAATTGTTATATAACCCTATATCTGACTCTTTTAGTTTTAGGACTTACAAACAACCGTTTGTGAACAAAACTATATATTAGCAACTTTGTTGCAAGTGTATAATAAGTTCGAAAATTAAAAATAAAAGAAGTCAGGAGACTTCTCAGAGTAGCTCTGGGTTAGTTACATCTCAGGTTACGTCAACTGACGCATGCAGTTGTGCACCACATCGCATGATCAGCCAGCACGTGACCAAAACAGCAGACTCGGCATATTTTGAGTCTGTTGGAATGTGCGGTACACCCACACATTGGGGCAGACTCGAGTAGCTGATCTGATGGCAGAGTCAGTCTGATTCTTGCTACAGAATAGACCAGGAACATTATAATTTATAACTCGCGCACGCTCCGAAGTACAGTCTCGGCGGAAGAAAATCAGTCCTATTACTTTCCTGATAAACCCTGTATTGATTAGTTAGTAGATATTAATCTCAGGCTTTACAGCAATAGTTAGTTTTAAGTGCTTCTATATTAGTTGAAGTTGTATACACTAGGCTTAAGTTGTATATATTACAGGGTTACCCACTCGAAGTGTTACCAAATTCAAACTGCTATAACTACCACACTATTAATGACAGCGCGCTTAAATTTACACCAATAACAAATCATTCCATTGTTTACAAGCGTACAAAAACATTTTAGTCTGTGTCGTGTGAAAAAAGTTATACGTGATGGAATTTAAACGTAATAGTGTGATTGCTTTATATTTGGCTGGAAAATCACAAGCAGCAATTGTTCGTCAGCTAAAACATCTCGAAGTGAACAAAATGTTTGTGTATCGCACTATAAATCGTTACAATGATACTGGCAGCATCGCAAAACGCCATGGAGGTGGTCATAAGAAAACAGCAACATCACCTGAGATGATTCGAAAAGTGAAGGCTCGACTTGAACGAAATCCACGTCGAAGTGGCAATCAAATGGCTAAAGAGCTGAAAATTTCGCAAAGTTCAATGCAACGACTGTTGAAAAATGAGCTAAAGGTCAAGCCTTACAAGTTCCAAAAAGGACACAATCTTACACCGCAGCAAAAAAAGTTAGACTCGAAAGAGCGAAGGAGTTGTTACACTTGCACGAACGTGGCGAATTTCCGAACATTGTGTTTTCTGATGAGAAGAATTTCCCTATTGAGCAATTCATAAACTCTCAAAATTACCGTGTTTACTTGACCGAACGCACGTACGAGAATTTAAGCCTACGAATGGCCACCCGAAGTAATTTCCCATCGCAAGTGATGGTATGGGCTGCCGTGACCGCTGATGGGCGCTCTCCAGTCGTTTTCATCGAGCCTGGTGTCAAAGTAAATGCGACTTATTATCGTGAAAATATTTTGGAAGGTGCTTTAGAGCCGTGGGCACGTAAACACTTCGGCCGGAAAGAATGGACGTTCCAACAAGACTCGGCGCCGTCACATAAAGCGAGAATTAACCAAGAGTGGTTAAAAAATCATGTTCCACGCTTCATTTCGTCGACACAATGGCTTTCGAATTCACCAGACGCAAATCCGATGGACTTTTCCATCTGGTCCATTTTAGAGAGCAAGGTGCGGACTAAAAACTACACCAGTATGGATGCGCTCAAGAAAGCGATTGTACGTGAATGGGCCAAAATACCACAAGCTCACATTCGTGCAGCATGCAACTCGTTTTTTGACCGTTTGAGGGCCATAGTCAAGGCAAAAGGTGGCCATATCGAGCTAAAGTGAATGGATTCTAAATTTTTGATTATTTTCATACATTTTTGTCATTGGAATCAATAAAAATATTATCAAACTAAAAAATTATAGTCGTTTGAATAGGTAACACTTCGAGTGGGTGTATACCTCTTCGGGCAGAAGTAGGTAGCACCTCATTTTTCTTGACCTCACTTAGAGTGAGAACAGTATATGGTTGTACTCCTTGTGAGTGAGTACTACATTTGTCATTTTTTTAATACGCTGTACATTAAGCGAAACTATAAGGACAGCTTGCCTGTGCTATTATACAACTGTGCAGATGAGTTCAGTATTATTCAACACGTACACAAACATGGATGGTAAAGAAAACGACGGTCGTGCAATGAACGCACAAGAAACTGTAAGTTTTTGTTGCGCAAAAATTATATATTGCCATTATATTATATAGAAATCTATTTTGTAACTAGAAATATCTGTTGTTTTATATGTTTGTGAATGTCTTTTGTATATTTGTTGTAATATAGTGCCCGGTCAACAAAATAATGTTTCTGCATTCCAATATTAATGAATTAAATATAGAATCTTTTGGAGCATAAAATAATTAATATAATTAATTTGAATTAAAATATTATTAGTTGCTAAGCTCTATGTTTTATAATAAACACATTTTCAATGAAAAAATAAAACCAATTTTTTTTATCTTATTCTTGCATATGACATACCAGTCATGAAGCTTCTCTCACTGTACAGTAAGTAAACTGCACACCAAAACACTGTACAGTGCGTTGACTGCACACCAATTTTGCTGTACTCATTAACAGCTGTACAACTATGGAGTGAGTGGAAACACTGCTTGTCAATACAGTCAATATTTCACTATTCACTCACACTCAATTATACTGTGCAGAAAAAGAAGTGTGCCCACTTCTAGAATAAGTAATTCATTTGCAGTAATGGGTGCATCCATGCAGAAGTCTAATATATATAACATAATATCTAAGCGAGATAGGTTTAGGTGATCCATACAACCGTTAGGTGAACAAAACTATTATAATCTGTAGCAAAAGGTCGTAAGAGTATAACAAGTAAACAAGGGCTAGTTCGGATGCAACCGAACATTTTATACTATTGCAACTTGCAAGAATCCAAGCCAGGGTAATACCTTAAGGTGCAAAACGTGAATTAGAGGATCGCACTCCCAGCAATAATATATATAACTCATACACTGACCGACGTTTTCGACATAAGGTTTGTTAGCATATGGGAGTTGGAGTAGTATCAACCCGTTTTTATCAGGATTTCCCAAAACCACATACCGTTAACGTGTCACGTTCTAAAAAAATGTTACCTGCGCTTCATAAAGTACCTCACATATCCAACAATCCCCAATCCTATGGAGTAAAGTCAGAGGGCTGTTCAATAATTCTGATTTTAGTTATATGGTGGGCTAGGTTCTATCATTTTCATTGACATAATTCACATATATGTATGTAGGTCGATATATGCGGTATAAAGTCACCTAGAAGTTCGAAAATCTTTATATTAAGTATATGGGGCTCAGGGTAGTATTGACCCGATTTATCCCATTTTTAATACAGAGATACTATTATCAGGAAAATATTATCTCTGAATTTCAATTGTATATCCCATACATTGACCGATATTTTCGGTCAAATGTCAACTATAGGTATGTAGAACCCAGGGATTGGAACAGTTTTGGTTGGATTTTGACAATGTTTGGTCATAAGGTGGCACACTTTAAAGGCATTATACCGTTTTATTGATTCGATCGTGATTTGTGCACTTAAAACGAAAGAGTTAGATGGAGCATGAATGTCAGAGGACCGAATTTGGTTGAAACCGCTCGAGCAGATCCCAAGATATGTTATTTTACCTAAAAGTCATCGTATAATTTTTACACCGGCTCGTATAAAACGCACTCATAACATCTCGAGGATAAAATTTAATGTCTGGCGTATTTAGTTATTGAATTACCGCGCTTTTGGTAGTTTTTAACAGTACCGTTATATGGGGAGTGGGAGTTTCATTCATTCACACCGCCGTGCTAGTAAGAATTGTTCTAAGCGAATTTGGCTATTGTAGCAAAAATTATTCGGAAAGTTTAATAAAAATCAAATCAAATCAATGAATATCTCCCTTCGCGTTTCAAAAGTAATTCGCGTATGGTACGTACTCAGAATCAATGACGTCGCCAAATTCCCAAAAATGGCTAAATTCTTCAGTGGAGGTGAAATGTAGGATTAAGCATATACGCCAAAGCTATTTTCTCAAAATGAATTCAGCAAAAATGTACAAAATATGCAGAAAACCCCAGCGTGATAATGGTTCACCGCTTACATTTTTCTTTGAAGAATACTTCGAAGAATATTCTACGTAGAATTCTTCGATACCTGGTAATGCATACAAGTAAGCTATACGGCTAAATTCTACTGTGTTCATATTTACAAGTCAAGTAAGTACTTGAAAAACGACAAATACAAATTGATGGAATAAAATTTATAATTAAATTTTTTCATTATTTCGTCAAATCATCAAGCAAAAAGTTTGTCGTGATCAGGTGAGCTGATGTTTTAATTAAAAATTTGGTTTATTTTTGTGTTTAAACTTAGAATAAAAAGCGACGACACCATCCAGCATACCAATTAGAACAAAAAGGAACGAGAAAGGATCTCGCGCACCTTTTTTCGTTACGACCTCCATTCAGCATACCAATTAGAACAAAAAGGAACGAGAAAGGATCTCGCGTCGTTTTCTCGTCACGACGTCGTTCGTAATTTGTAATAATTCAGTTCAGTTAAACACATTTTTTTATAACAATTTTTAAGTGCATTTCGCATAAAATAAAACCTTTATAACGATTGTATTGAATCTAGTGCATTTTTCGGGAAGAATTTAGTATACCATCCCAGGATTTCGTTAATAAAATGGGTATGGTCGGATAGAGGAGATTCTCCAGATCACGAATATATATGGTTATAGCCGCAGGAAGCTTATAATTTTCGAGTTATTCGCGTTTTAAGTTGAAAATTTGCAACATTTTAATTACATATTTTCGATATATAAAATTAATTTTGCACTTATATTTTTCACTTTTATATACACTAGCACATCACTTATTCATTTGCACACATTTATTTTATATAATATAGTGCACAAATAGCTTTTAATACACATTTAAATTATTGTTGAATTTGATTATTTAAAAATAACAAATGAATTACAAACTGCCATATAATCAGTGTTACCTTATAACATCATTTGTAAAATAACTAAATGAAATAAAGGGAACAGATTATACACCAAATACGAAAATCAACAACCTATAAAAAACAATATCCCTGGTCGGTCCAACACCAGGGTGTATCAGAATTTCTTCGCGTTGAACTCCTTTATGCGTGTAAAATAACTAAAAGAAATTAAGTAAACAAATTATACCCCAAATAAGAGAAAGGAAAACATAAAATATAAAGAAATTGTTTAAATTTAATAAAACAAACGTGTATTAAGGCTTGTATATAAATTTTATTGCCTCTAATAATTTGACGAAAAGATCTTCATGTCTGTTGGTCACATTTTTCCGCCAAACATACTCAAAAATTAGGTCGGCGAAGTTTTCGGGATTGTTGTGGTTGTCCCTCGCAAAAAACCTTTTAATCACACGCCACTGGGATTCTATACGCTGCGTATGCGTTCCATCTGCAGCCACAAATAGATTGTCCAAATCGCTGTGATTCACTTTTCGGTGCTCATACCCGTGATTCGCCAAACCATCTTATTGTAGTTCCTGGCGCAACATGCTTCTTAATCAGGGGTATGAGCACCTCCGCAGACCTATCATTATCTGGGCATACCTCCAGCCGCAGGTCGTTGCTCCCATCCTCAATCATCCCCAACACCCAGTGACCTTCCACACTCCTGTTTGAAATGTGTTGAATATTTTTGAAATATTCCACATTCTCTTCACCTCTGACACGCTTGATTGATTTGCGAACATTTATAGTCGCTTCTTCTTTCAGATCTACATATAGTTATAACAAAGTATTAGAAACATGATTTAAATATTCTTTTCAATATTTAATTTATCATACCTGATGAATTATTTTCCATTTTTTTTCAAAAATATTTCCGTAATTTTAATAAAAATTAATATAATTATATGTCCACACAGCTTAATCTTCCAAACACGAAATAATTATAAAAATGACAAATAAAAACAACGGTACTTTACTTTAAAAGTAGCAGTACTTAAGTATATCCGTTAGATCGCATTGATGTTAGAGTGGTTGTTATGCCCTCTATGACATTGCTACTTCTTTGCGTAGAACTCCTTTTTGCGTGGGCGGCCTTCGGCCGCGCTTCAAAAAAATAACCCTGGTCGGTCCAACACCGGGGTGTACCAAATTTTTTTTCGCGTAGAACTCCTTTTTGCGTGGGCGGCCTTCGGCCGCGCTTCAAAAAAAATAACCCTGGTCGGTCCAACACCGGGTATATACATTTTTTTTTCTCCCGTAGAACTCATTTTTACATTGGCAGCCACTTAAATTTTTTAAATTTTTTTTAAATGTTTTTAATGTTTATCAACGATTATGTTTCCTGTATTTAGGGTATAATATTTCTTTATATTTTTTTTTATTTCAGTTTGTAAAATATTTTACTATAGTAACACTGATTATTTGACACATTTATTTTTACAAATGATGTCGATAAGGTAACACTGATTATATGACAGTTTGTAATTCATTTGTTATTCTTAAATAATCAAATTCAACAATAATTTAAATGTTTACTAAAAGCTATTTTTGCACTATATTATATAAAATAAATGTGTGCAAATGAATAAGTGATTGGTTAGTGTATATAAAAGTGAAAAATATAAGTGCAAAATTAATTTTATGTATCGAAAATATGTAATTAAAATATTGCAAATTTTCAACTTAAAACGCGAATAACTCGAAAACTATAAGCTTCCTGCGGCTATAACCATATATATTCGTGAGCTGGAGAATCTCCTCTATCCGACCATACCAATTTTATTCCCGAAATCCTGGGATGGTATACTAAAGCCGACCCCATTTTTCTTTTAAACATAAAGTGTAAATGGCCTATAAGGTGAGTTTTTGTACGTTAACTGTGGCATGGAATAATTCTTCGTTAACTATGACATCAAATAATTCTTCGTTAACTGTGGCATCAAAGAATTCTCCGTTAACTGTGGCATCGAAGAATTCTTCGTCCCTATGGTAAGCGAAAGAGGTGATCTGTTACTTTTCGTAGGACATCGCCGCGTTAATTTTCATCGGTCGGAGTAAGCGATACAATCATGATGCATCGTTTACCTTGCTCGCTTATCAATATCTACCATATCCCGCTGGGAACTTTCATATTCTGGGAGAAAATATGAATATCAAGACATGTGAAATACATTCGCAATCATAAAATGATGATAAATTTTCGGATAATTAATGCAACAAACAGAGAGGCCGGTTCCACTAGGATTTATAACTAGTGGAAGAAAGCTATCAAGGTTAAAAACAGATTGTCAACTGGAATATTAGAAAAAAAGCACAAAAAAAGTGTTTAATTGAGATACAGGTATAACATATGTTTTCGACATTTTTCTCTTTGTGTACTTCGATGTATCCCCATTTTTTCAAAACTTAACTGATATTATATATGTACATATGTATACTAGAATATCCGTCCGCCCGTTGCTGTGGCTATGGTTTACAGAGTGCAAGATTCCTGCAATTGATCCCATTATCAATTAATATATTTCATAAGAAAGTTTGCTTGTAATGTTATAATTTAAAACTATGCTAAATAAATTGTTTGCAGTCATCATCAACGTATCTTCAGGATGCTAGGCGGAGCATTTCGACAGGCAATTTAAGATTGCTAAAATTCTGGATTGCTAGCCACTGTATCAGTTTGGTGGCTTGACAGAGCTGTTTTCATTTCTACACAAATTGTGAAGAAGCAATATGTACATATGTGCATGCATAAATTCGGAAGCATTATGCCAGCAAAGATGGAATACTAATCCCCCGTGTTTTCAGTTTTGTTGCAAAACTGCAATAAGCAAAGTAATACTCAAACATTGATTTTTACAAAATATAGAATTTTGTAATTAAATACCATACATATATAATACATGTATTATATATTTATATGTATGGTTAATAATTTAATGAATTTAATGATAATTGTTAGCATATGTACATATATGTATAATATCATATATAATTAATGAATTGGCAAATAAGCTTTATGCAACAATTTTTTAAGTCTTAAAATGTGAATTCATATACTTCCAAAAAGTACATTTCTAAAACTTCTCCACTTTTTTATACTCTCGCAACAATGTTGCTAAGGAGAGTATTACAGTTTTGTTTACATAACGGTTGTTTGTAAGTCCTAAAACTAAAAGAGTCAGATATAGGGTTATATATACCAAAGTGATCAGGGTGACGAGTAGAGTCGAAATCCGGATGTCTGTCTGTCCGTCCGTCCGTGCAAACTGTAACTTGAGTAAAAATTGAGACATCATGATGAAACTTGGTACACGTATTCCTTGGCTCCATAAGAAGGTTAAGTTCGAAGATGGCCAAATCGGCCCACTGCCACGCCCACAAAATGGCGGAAACCTAAAACCTATAAAGTGTCATAACTAAGCCATAAATAAAGATATTAAAGTGAAATTTGGCCCAAAGGATCGCATTAGAGAGGGGCATATTTGGACGTAATTTTTTTGGAAAAGTGGGCGTGGCCCCGCCCCCTACTAAGTTTTTTTTACATATCCCGAAAACTACTATAGCTATGTCAACCAAACTGTATAGAGTCGTTTCCTTCAAGCATTTCCATATACAGTTCAAAAATGGAGGAAATCGGTTCATAACCACGCCCACCTCCCATACAAAGGTTATGTCGAAAATCACTAAATGTGCGTTAACCGACTAACAAAAAACGTCAGAAACACTAAATTTTACGGAAGAAATTGCAGAAGGAAGCTGCACTAAGGCTTTTTTTTGAAAATTGAAAATGGGCGTGGCCTCGCCCACTTATGGACCAAAACCCATACCTTAGGAACTACTCAATCGATTTCAATGAAATTCGGTATATAATATTTTCTTAACACCCTGATGACATGTACGAAATATGGGTGAAATCGGTTCACAACCACGCCTTCTTCCAATATAACGCTATTTTGAATTCCATCTGATGCCTTCTCTGTATAATATATAGTACATTAGGAACCAATGATGATAGCGGAATAAAACTTTACAATAATACGGTATTTGAAAAATATGTAAATGACGTATAATGAAATCCCGATTATCACTTTATCATGCGAGAGTATAAAATGTTCGGTGACACCCGAACTTAGCCCTTCCTTACTTGTTTGAATTGCAAATTGGTCGATTAAATCTTCACAACCTAAACGATGAAGTACATCTGATTCGATGCATAGAATAGCTAAGCCATTGAGTCTTTTTGCACTCATTGTAGAACGTAAGTAGTTTTTAACTCTTTTCAAACAAGAAAACGATCGTTCTGCGCTACAGTTTGTTACAGCTAAAGTAATAAATATTCGATATGCAATTTCTGCGTTCGGAAACTCTGTATAAAGGTCGTTTGCACGCAAAAGTTTCAGAATATTGGAAGGTGAATTTTGTTCGAACTTTTTTTCGTCCTCCAATGAGGACTCAATATCTGAAGAATAAACATTTTGTAAACGTTTAGCTCGGTTACGAATCTATTATCCAAATTGCCAAATTCAATTATAACTGAGAACTTTTCATGAATCTTTTCATATGCAACACATCTTTTTCGCAATTCAGAATCCAGATTGTCAAGAATGACATTAAAAGTGTCGACTCTAAAGTGGTTTCGACCTGACAGTTGTACATCTCCATCCCGTGATTCATCAGCATGTAATTTTCTCTTTCTTTTTCTAGAAACTGTCGTTTTATATTCTTTTATCTCTGAAATATTTAAAGCAGTTTTTCATAGATTTCGAATTCATTTCTCGTATCAGCAACAACTTTGATCAAACCACGATAATCGTCGATCACGTCAGTAATGCTACAATCAACTTTCTGCAATCCTTGACTAACAGCATTGAATCGTGAGAGTAAAAAATGTCAAAGTATCTGCATAAATGCTGTTTCAAGTCGCTCCAATTGAATTCCTAAACCTTTAGTTTCTTGTCTTTTAATTGCATTTTCTTCCATACTTTCTTCAATAATAATCAAAGTGTCGATTATTTCGTCGAAATCTTGATTAAGTACATGAACAGCTTCATAACGAGCTGACCATCTGGTTGCAGATAAAGATTGTAGCGCAATTCTTTTTCCAGAATGAAATTGTAAAACTTCCCAGCGGTGCGTCGATGCAGTAAAGAAGTTTAATAAAGTTAGTACAGTATTAAAGAAAGACTAAATTCATAGAATGAGCAGCACAAGGAGCATGTTCTGCAAGATCATTAATTTCATGAATTCTTGCCCGTAAAACTGAATAAATTCCTGAGACGTTGTTGGCGTTATCATATGACTGACTTCGACAGTCGGTGAGATCAAGATCAAAAAACGCGAGAATCGATAATACAGCAACTAGCAAATCTTCAGCTTTATGTCCAGAATTTTCAATGAACATCAGAAAACGTTCAACAGGCGTTCCATCTTTTTGCACGTATCTGATAACAAACGAAAGTTGGTCGACATGAGATATATCAGGATGGAATCTACAATAATCGCATAATATTTCGCTGATTTGACTTCTTGAACTATGATAGAAGATACGTTTTCTGATAAAAGCCGTATAAATTCTTCGTAGATAGTTTTTGATAAGTAACTCGTACTGTCAGATCCTTTATTGCCGAATTTTCGAATATACTCTTCTAGGAAGGGGTCAAAAGAAGCAAGATATTCAATAAGCATTAAAAAATTTCCATTATACTATGTTCGGACCGACATTGAAAACATTTGGAAAACACATTTGTATATTGTGGATATTGTATAAGTGGTTCGGACCGACAATGTGTGTTTTTCACTGACAAATATTAATAGCGGCATTCTCTTGCTCTTGGAAGATTGCACGTTGACACAAAATGCAAAAATCCTATACCGAAATATGCAAGGCCAAGAGAGAGCCGAAAATAAACATGGGTTTTAGTCTGACATATTTTAAGCCATTGCAAATAGTTTTCTGCGTGTGTTTGTTGTTGTGCCGGTGCACCAAGAGGAAAATTCTGCAATTCTTGCACCGTGCTAGGGTTTTGCAAAAGCAAGAGAATCCTCCTAATATGAAAATATCAAGTGACAGCTGTATTTGTATATGGAATGTAAACAAATATCAAGTGACTATTTAGAGCCGGCAAAATATGTCTTCCAAAAACATCGATTAAACTAGAGCAGGCACCGATTACAATGAGTGGAATGTAAGTTTTCAAGTAGTTTTCAGCGAAAACTGTGTTTTCGTTTGACAAATTTTACATGGACGGAAACACAAGTTTTCGTGCGAAAACCAGTTTTTCCCACGAAAACATGTTTTCGTTGTCGGTCCGAACATAGTATTATTTGGTGACCCAAACTTTTCATCACTTCCTCGGAATGGAAGTCCTCGAGAAGCTAAGGCTTTAGTAGCAGCGACTACTCTTCTTAAAACATTTCTCCGATAGGAGATCTCTGTTTGAATGACTAAGTCATGGTCTATTCTATTCTTAGTATCCGATCTTTGCTTAAGGATTAACATATATTTTTTATGATGTTTGGAGTTCTCATGCTCACTAACACGAACGCCTGCATGCTTCCAGTTATTAAATCCGTTTTTGCCATTAAATGAACAGTCTCCGTCAAAAAGAAGACAAGCTGCACAGAATACAGACCAATTTTTAACAGAGTAAATGAGCCATGGGCGTGGAACTTTCTCATCGTTGATAAGTGTTCTTACAAATAGCATAATTTTTCTCATTTAACACTGAAAATGCTCAGTTCTGTTACTTTCCTGCCCCTGATGTTAAGGGGTGAAACAAGCTAATAATTTTCTGTGGTGAAACACGCTCATCCAAAACAGCAAATATCTCAAAGTTGAAATATCCCTAAATTTTCGACATCGTGAACCTTCTCTATAAATATACGTTCTCTGCTATTACTTTTATAAAATAATTTCGATGTTTCACATCTCACTCACTTTTTTTTTCTACTTTCCAAATTTTGCCGCCCTCTGATCGCCATTCACTCGGGAGTGGCTAGAAACGATTCTTTTACACATGGTTCAAGCAGCTCCACCACTGCATGACAGTAATGACAAACATATATGGTCCGTCATAGGTGGATTGGAGATGTACTGTTTAGAATGTAAGATGTAACTCAAGATTTAATTCGAAAATTGTAAGATTAACATTTCCACTTAACACATATGATCTGTCTTAAGCAGTTTGAAGATATACTTCTTAGAATGTAAGATTAATTTTTGTATCTAGCTTTAGGCAGTATATTGTATAAAAGAACAATAAATAAAGGAAACTGAGTTCAGTTACTCACTAGAATCATGCGCGTAAAATAATTTGTATATGTCATCGGTAACACACTGGTAATCTATTTGGCAACAAAAGTATTTGTTATCTTTAAAAGGCTGTGAAAAGATTTGATAACGAATGTATGTCATTCTGTTAACCACAGTAGATGTTGCATGAAAAAATTTAGGAATACTTGAAGCATGTTTAACTTTTTCTTCTTTATTGGCGTATACGCCGCTTACGCGATTAAAGCCGAGTTAACAACAGCGTACCAGTCATTAAAATATGCACAAAAATGAAACAACTGATATAGCATCAAACAACAAGTAATATTCCAATAAAATTGAACAGATATTCAAAGTAATTCAAAATAATCATTTAAATAACGTAAGCACTAGCATTTTATAATATCTATTAAAGAGTTGCTCATGAAACTTTAAAATTTACATATACTACTGTGATCAAATTGAAAGGTGCATTTTGCCCATTTCATCTCCTTCGAAGTAATCCCCACCCGCTGCAAAACACTTATGCCAACGAATTTTCCAGTCATCATAGCACTTGTAAAAATCTTCCGTCGTGATGGCCATCAGAGCCTTCTTCGATTCAGCTTTCATATCCTCAATTGAGTCAAAACGGTGTCCTCAGAGTGGTCATATGAATTCGCTTAATAGCCAGATGTTACACGAAGCTACATCAGGCGAATGCGGTGGTTGCGGTAAGATATTAGTTGAAAATGTGGCGAAATGATCAAGAATAAAAAATGCAGTATGAGATGGTGCATTATCGCACTTCTTTGTTCAATAAATTCAGTCATAGTAAAAATCGAGCCTCACAACACGACGCGTATCTCAAATACTAATGATTATTTTGACGTGCTCCCAAAGTCCTCACAAATTTTGTATGTCTAAGAAGGACGATGGAGTTATGTGTAGAAGTTCACGCAAGAGAGGAAAGTTCTCTGATCGCCATTCACTTGGGAGTGGCTAGAAACGATTCTTTTACACATGGTTCAAGCAGCTCACGACTTCCGGTCTTTGACCAGGTATCCTCTGGGTAGCCTAAGAACATCCGTTCGAAGGCAAGCTAAAGTGAGAAGGCGAAACATTCCTTACATAGGGTTGTGTGCTGGGTTTGGAACCCTCAACGTAAAAAACACTACCAATGAAAAATTACCAACAGCCTCGGAAAAGAAACCCCCTTTTTGATGACGACCATGGCAAACGAAATAAGGACTACGATATTAGAGCATGCACCCGGAATGTCCGGTCACTTAATTGGGAAGGTGCCGCAGCCCAGCTGGTTGATGTTCTCGTGAAAATAAAGGCTGATCACCACCGTCCAAGAAATATGATGGAGAAAATACATAAAGCTACCTGGCTGTCTTCGGATCGAAAAGCCACAAACCAGATCGATCATGTTGTGATAGACGGAAGACACGTCTCCAGTGTTCTAGACGTGCGTACGCTCCGAGGTCCTAACATCGACTCGGACCACTATCTTGTCAGCACGTCAGCAAACACAAGGAAGGTTCGACGTCGAGAAGCTGCAATCACAACAGACAGCCGAACGATTTTCTACTCGGCGTGCACTCCTGCTCTCTGAGAGCACTCGTCAACAACTCGGAATAAGGGAACTATGGGACGGCATTTCAAACTCCTTACGTACAGCTGCTACCGAAACCATTGGTTTTCGGAAAATGCAAAAGAACAGTTGGTTCGACGAGGAGTGCCCTATCGCAGTGAAGAGAAAACGGACTGCCTACCTCGCAATGTTATGATCGACCACAACACGTGCGGGATGGGATAGATACCGAGAGTTGAAGAGGGAAGCGAGACGCATTTGCAGACAGAAAAAGAAAGAGGTCGAAATGCGTGAGTACGAAGAGCTTGATAAGCTGGCCGACAGGGATAATGCTCGAAAATTCTATGAAAAAATGCGGCGGCTTACACAAGGTTTCAAGACCGGAGCATAATCTTGTAAAACCCCAATGGTGATCTAGTCACTAATGCCCAGAGCATACTTAAATTATGGAGGGCACACTTCTCCAGCCTACTGAATGGCAGTGAACGTACAACGCCAGGAGAAGGCGAACCCGACTCCCCAATGGATGACGATGGAGCAGACGTTCCTGACCATGAAGAAGTTCGAATAGCAATTACCCGCCCGAAGAACAACAAAGCGGCGAGCTATTCAGAGACCGCGCCGAAGAACTGATAAGGAGCATGCATCAACTTCTTTGTAAAATATGGTCGGACGAAAGCATGCCCAACGATTGGAATTTGCTCTGCCCTATCCACAAAAAGGGAGACTCCACAATCTGCGCCAACTACTGTGTGTGTTAAAGATTAAAGCCCACCGTCAGCAAACTGATTGGACTTTATCAGTGTGGCCTTAGACCTGGCAAATCAACAATCGACGAGATATTCACCTTGCGCCAAATCTTGGAAAAGACGCGTGAAAGGAGAATCGACACACACCACCTGTACGTCGATTTCAAAGCTGCTTTCGACAGCACGAAAAGGAGCTGCCTTTATGCCGCGATGTCTGAATTTGGTATCCCCGCAAAACTAATACCGCTGTGTAAACTGACGTTGAGCAACACCAAAAGCTCCGTCAGGATCGGGAAGGACCTATCCGAGCCGTCTTATGGGCGCGCAATGAAACTGCACAGTGAAAAACGCTACTCCCTTCTCTCTTTGACGTGGGATGACGTGAGAATTCACGACATTTGGATTTTTGCCGTGGAAACGTGTCAGCTGATTGCTCTCTCACAACGAAGGGTTGCCAATATCGATATACTATAGTAATTATCAACTTTTATAATTCAATCTGTTCAATATGTTTGACATTTTCTTAAAATAACTCAAAATCTGAGTCGAATGCTATTATTTATAAATATATAAACTATTTTTGATAGTTTGTTTTCAGTTTTGGTATTTTATATTGTAAAAAATTGTAATTGAAAACAAAGATGTGCTCAAAACTATATATGCGTATTGGGCAATGGCAACATTGTTCAAATGTAAACAAACAAAGCTGGCTGATTTCTGCGTTTTTACCACGTTTTTCAGTGTGCACACATTTTGCCGATAAGGAAGGAAAAGGAAGGAAGGGAGTAGCGTTTTTGACTGGCTAGCCTTTAACTTTGAAGTCGTAGATAATTTCGTCTATTTTGGAACCAGCGTAAACACCACCAATAATGTTGGCCTAGAAATCCAACGCAGGATAACTCTTGCCAACAGGTGCTACTTCGGACTGAGTAAGCAATTGAGAAGCAAAGTCCTCTCTTGACGAACAAACCCTATAAGTCACCCATAATTCCCGTCCTGCTATATGGTGCACTTAGAATATTCTGCAGTGGTCTGGTAGAGGGAAGGCGATTTTGGTAACTAGTTTCGCGGACAAAACACCACCTCCCTCTTGGTTATCTAGTGGGAGCCATCCGTATAGATGCATAACCCTACGCCCATGTACCTTTTTTTGAAGGGAACTCTCTAACCGAGAGTTGACTTTGCTACCGCTTATTTACAGAACAAGTTTTTTGACAGAATTACCGTAAATGCCTGGTTTGGCGTTGTTCGAGTGTCGCACTGAAGCAAATATTGGTTGCACTTTCTATGCTTTCCATATCTCCTACCGCGTATTTCTTTTCCGTTAATTCCCATTTGGGTTCACCATTATTTTACACATGTAAAGTTTTTCTTTACTTTATCTTCCAGATTTGCTTTCCATCAGAGCTTCTTGTCAAAAATCCGTTCCAAGTAGACTGACTTGTCTTCTACCACTAACCTGGTACCATTTAATAATTTCTTTAGTATTGCGTTTCCTAGTAAACAATAGTGGCTCTGTTTTGCTAGCGTTCAGTCCGCACGATACGGCCCATCGATTAATATCATTTAATATTGTCTGCATAAAGCTAGCGGAGGAATTCGCGAATTTACCTTTAATCTAAACTGTCATATTGTCATCTTAGGTCACAACATGAACAGTGAACATTGAACATTGAACACCCTTCTTTCCTGGATCAATCAAAATTTTATAAATTGTTAATTTCCAAAACAGTGAATATGCACCCTTTTGGAAATATCTGCACTTTAAAGCTCTCAGCGTTGAAATTTTCGACTTGCTCAATAACATCTGTGCAATTAATTCCCAGAGAGACTCAGAAATGTTCAAATCTCAACGCGATCAGAATGGCCTTAGGCTGGATGTTGTTGGAAGCGGCTTCTATTTCAATGAAAGTTACAAGGGTATATTCTTTTACCAGAGATGTTTCATATACTGAGCTTGGTGCAGTTTCTGTAGATTTCCCTTTAGAAAACGGATACTGCCAAAGTGCCATATTTTCTAGGTTTAGGTTGCTTCTTACGTGTAATTCTTTCAGCCGTTCCAACATTCTTAAGAAAAATGAAAAAAGAACAATTGGTCTGAAATACTTTGGTCCGAAATAATTTTTAGCTCTGGTACGGTTGTAAGTGTGTCGGGAATATATCTTCGGGTCCTGGAGTGAAACTCCCTATTGCCCAATGTTCAATACTATCTTACACTACGGCTGTCTCTTTTTCACTTTATTCTCTATTGTGTGGTTTTCTAAGCTGGCTGAGAAGACTCTTCACCGGATACCATACAGCTGTCGTCGTCTGAAGGTTCTCAATGTTGTGCACCAATGTGTCATTATTTTCCTAAGTCGAAACGCTAAAGCCGTTTCGTTTGTATCCCCTCTTTCGTTGATATCCCTCCATACTTGTGTTGGAATCATATCCAAGTATAGTCAAGCACTTGGAAGCTTCGGCTTCAGTCGGTATTTGCAACTAAGTTTTCCAAGTTGCTCAAGGATACCATTAGATCTTTCTCGACTTGTCATGACCTTCACCTCTGTGAACCCATAGTCATTATCCGCCACTTTTCGTCAACGTTTATATGGATTCTTGTGTCAATAACAACAGATAATTACTTAAGGGGTCAGTAGGGTAATTTTTTTTCAAAAACTTTTTTTTGTTTTTGCATTTTCTGTTCCTTATACTCTTAGAATTAATGTAGAAACCCATTTTACCATTGGAAGGTTTCGAAAAACCCAAAAACAATAATGCCGCTCGACGTTCGGAGCGCTCGGAGTGCACATCTCAAACTTTAAAGCGGTTTTCTCAAAACACACTTTTTTAAACCGGCGAACATGATTTCGGTCGAACCACTCAACCGATTTGGTTAATTTTTTTTTTAAATGTTCACAAAACGCCTGGCCATCGTGTTTATATTGTTTATAATTTATCGACAATGTTATGACAAAATTTATGTAAAAAAACATGAAGAAAAATTAAAAAAAAAATAAAAGCGTTAATTACTTTTTTATTTATCAACATTTTTTCGTGATTCTAGTAGGGACAATAACCATTCACGTACAGACCGTAAGAATAAATTGGGTTTTTGTGTTTCAGATGATCCAAACATGAGAAATCGTGTCCGCCAGAGAAAAAACGCATCTCATTCACCCTGCCATTTCTCCGACAGTCATCAAAAAATTCCGAAAACATTTGTTTTTACACTCCACGATAGAGCTAATGATATGTAAAAAAGTTCTATTGTAGAATAAAAATTTCTATGAAAAAAATATGTCACAAAAGACATTCCACATTACACTACTTATCCCTTAAAATATAAAAGTCATACAAAGAATAAACTCTGGTCAAAATTTCTCCTAACTCCCATATAGCTCATTTCAATATCGATCTTTAGGTTGACTTTATACCCTATGCATTGTGACAAAAAATAACCGGAAATACCATGTGGAGTCCCCTACTCAAATTTCGCCGCGCGCAATCATTGCTCCATTCCGTTTCGATCACTCTATCGCACGGAAGACTGAAAATGAGGTTTCTGAGGTTCGATTCAACCCCAAAACCGTCAAGAGCAATTACTAAGGCAGGACGTTGCTGAAAGCTCCCTCGATATCAAGTAAGGTCCCTACAGCGAAATCCTTATCCTTTACGGCTTCCTGAAGCCAAGACACGATGGTGTGCAGGGCAGTATTCACTGATCTGCCATTATGATAAGCATGTTGCGCTCTTGATAGATAGTCTATCGGAATGCGCCTTTTTATGTACCGGTCCATAAGTCTCTCCAGAGTTTTAAGCAAGAAGGAGGAGAGGCTGATGGGACTGAAATCCTTTGCCGTAACATGGGAGCTCTTGCTAGCCGTCGGGATGAACGTAACTCTGACTCGTCTCCAGGCCTCGTCACGAGGTCCTCTTAGCCTTTGTTAACTCGGACTTGTATAATGCAACTCCTGTTTTATACAACGCCCAGTCGTCAGTGAACCCACTCCTACGGGCCCTGCTAAATAAACGTCTGCAGGACACCCTGATATTCGACATTGGCTCTAACGTCACTGTTGACAGTCATAACTTTGAAGTTGAACCAGTATTAATACCACCAACAATGTCAGCCTGGAAATCCAACGCAGAATATCTCTTGCCAATAGGTCCCGCTTCGACTAAGTAGGCAATTTAGAAGTAAAGTCCTCTCTTGACGAACAAAAACAAAACTCTATAAGTCACTTATTATTCCCGTCCTGCTATACGGTGCAGTAGCATGGCCGATGACAACATCTGATAAGTCGACGTTACGAGTTTCTACGAAAGATTTATAGTACTTTATACTGTGTGAGATATACGACGACATTGCGATAGTTCGGCGAATTGAAAGACAGAGGCTACACTAGCTAGGTTATGCCGTCCGAATAGACGGAAACACTCCAGTTCTGCAAGTATTCGACGCGGTACCCGCTGGGGGAAGCAGAGAAAGAGGAAGACCTCCACTCCGTTGGAAGGACCAGTTGGAGAAAGACCTGGCTTTGCTTGGAATCTCCAATTAGCGCCACTTTGCGAAAAGAAGAATTGACTGACGCGCTGTTGTTAACTCGGCTATAATCACGTAAGCGGTGTCTACGCCAGTAAAGAAGAAGAAGAGCGAAGTTGCATCGATTCAGTGGTGGTGCTGCCATAATCTGTGTTCGCAACTTCTACTTGTGCATATTGCAGATCTTGCACATAAAAATGCATTTCTTTATTTGGGGATTAAGACGGGGAATATAGAACTCTTGGCGGACTATATGCTGCATTAAACGATGTTCAGCGTGAACATAAGTACATTGATATAACTGAGGAGTATTGTGGCAAGTTGAGACTTCTATGGTATAATTAGAGGGTGACGTTCGTTATACGTTAGGCTTGAGCAAGTCTACCATTCGCACGAAGCAGACCGTTCGTGTCTAAGAGTGAACTCCTTTTATCAATGGGTTTTGATTCTCTTAATAATGACATATCGCGGCTGAAGTAGCGCATTTGAGTTGATGGCATTAGAGCGACCTTTGCATTTTTGAAGTTCTAGGTGCGTCAATGAATTGCTGATGAAATGATGAAAATCGCTCAAGGATGTCACTATCATCCAATGCTGTGTAAAAGGAGTAGATTTTTCGACAGAATCGAGAGATTCTGTTAACCATCGGGGGCCATTCTACCAAAAGGTGGCGGTAGCAAGGTGCAGCGTCTTGCACCCTCTTGTACCTAAATCGACAGGATTGTCAGCACTAGCTACGTGTCACCAAGTAGCAGATCCCACTAGGCAAGTATTTGTGATGTACGATTAAATATGTACGTCTTCCGTGCGTATAGTGGTTTTTCCAACCAGGCTAGAACAATTTCACAATCGCACAAGTGATGGAATCGGCATTTCTTCATGTTTAAGTGGGTCTGTACCATGGAAACTAATTTTGGAGTAGTAGGGCGATACAGGGCTCAAGTCGAGGCGATTTGGAGGAGCCACTTTAGCTTTTTCTACTAATAAGTGGCTGGTGGTCGCGGTATCGCTTTGTGTGCGCACATATATAGTGGCACAGTATGCCTTCTCAGAAGCCTCACAGAAGCCGTGTAATTTGACTTTGTATTCGGTGGAAGAGTTTACCTACCGCGGGATTTGTATCTGTGAGATATCGTTTAGATTGCTAGCGAACTGGGACCACTTTTCAAAACGGAGTGGTTTAACTTGTTCGGTCCAATCTAACCATAATTATTGTGTCAAGAATTTGGCTTGTACGAGTATCATAATTGGCGAAAGCCATTCTGCGGGGCGAAAAGTTTTGGTGTATTTCGCCAATTTGTGCAGTGTTCGAATGGCTAAATATGGAGCATAAGTAGTTGACGCCAAAGGTAACTGTTTTTAACTTAAGATCGCGTAGTGGACTAGTTAGAGATTTTCTGAAAATAATTAGTTGAAAATCGTGATCGTCTTTATATAAGACTATTTTTTTATTAATTTTTTCGACGTTCCCATTAAATACGTATTTGAAGATACGCCAATTTAAAACTTGTATTAGGTCTGGCTGAAGCGTGGGTCCCGTAAATAAAATGTCAATAAGTAATTTCCCGAACTGGTGGATTTGACGCATTGACAAAAGCTCTTATCATTATGGTTTTTTCCTCAATATGGTCTAAATGGAGGTATTCTTCTACGACCCTATCATATTCTGGTTTCAACTCGCCTTTTTTAAGTAGGTTCTTACTTTGAAACTGTTGGATAACAGAGGTGCGGGAATGACCTAAGGCGAGTGTGTTGGGAAATTCTGGCTTTAGTGGTAGTCGTACGACGTACCGGCCATTATCTTATCAAGTAGTTGGGGCTTTGTAAAAATTTTCACAATACCAATCTTCGGCGGTTCTGTTTGATATGGGGAGAGTTCTTTTAGCTCCCAAATTTTTCTTAATTGCGAATTGAGGTATTCGTTGGAGATTTTCTCAACTTGAGTTGTCATCGTGGTAACTGGTTCCCCAACTAATCCACTTAGGACCCAACCGAAAATGGTATTTTGTGCCAGAATTCACATATCCGCTTGGGGGGGAATTAGGATAATAGGGTATATTTTATTTGAGTTTTGAACTACTCTTCCGCCCATTCACGTAAGTTAAAAATTTGCTAATTTTGTTGGCAGTTGCAGCATATCTTGTACCCTAGACGCTATAAATGATCGTTGTGATCTTTGGTCTGTTTAGGCCCTGAGTTTAAAAAGTTCTCCTCGGTGTTCGATGGAGACGACTGCTGTGGATAGTAGTACCCTACTGTGATTTCCGCTATGTAGCGTTTGAGTTTTTAACGCCTTTGAGCAGCATGGTGCTTCTTTGCAGTTTTCTCTATTTGTTGTTGAAACTAAACCTGTTGCTCTTTTTACGTTTGCACTATTTGGGGGTGAGCTGGAGAAATTTGGAATATGTAACATCGAATGATGTCGTTTATGGCTATAAACGCAATTAAATTTGCTTTCACAGCCTTTAAGCATGTATGCATGTGATAAGCAGTTTGTGCAAAGTCTTTTTGACTTTACAATACTTTTTCGGTCAATGATATTTATTTTTTTTAATTTCACGCAAGATTTAAGTTTATGCCCCCTGTGCATAGTTCGCATGACGTTTGTTTGCACTGTTAAGATGAGAATGTTTGATTTTTGAAGAAGTTTCTATTTAAATTATTGTTGCTACTGACTTGGGGTATTTGGAAGCTTCTATTAAGATCATGAGAAATACCTTTTGGTTAAGTTATCTTTTTATCTACCCTCTATGCAATTTCAAATTGGGTAGTTAGAAAATATTTAATGTGCTGTTACGTGGAGCCCTTTTTCTTGATGAGAGAGATTGCTCCCATAGCAATAACGATTTTTCTGGATATGAGGCGGTGCATATATTAACCAGAATTGGGTCCCAGTTGTTGTGTCGATAAAAGCTACAAACAGTTGGAAATAGTGAATTGAAGTTTAATATATTCTTCACTTGTTTCCTTTTGAATTTTTGGCAAGTTCTTTAATATCGTTATTTGCTAATCTACAAGTATTCGTTCGTTTTGGTATCTTAATTTCAGAGCATATGAAAATTGTCGTCATTTAATGCGAACTGTTTTACGACGACGGCTGCTTGACTTTTTGTTTTTTATCGGAGATTATACAATTTTTAAGCATTTGATAAATAGGGATGGTTTATGTAAACGGCTGTTAACATGTCCTGGAAGGACGGCCATTGTTCATAACCACCATGAAAAATTTCAGTGTTGCCTCTTGATGCAAGTGCAATTGCTTTAATATCATTGTTTTTGTATCTTCAAACTGATCTAAGCAGTTTTCATATTTGTAGTAAGCCGAGGATTTTAAATTTTCTGGTACATCTGAGTCATCAGATTCTACTATTGCGCCATAAGAAGCTTGGAGGCGTAGCCAAACATTATAGAGACTTTCCTTTTTGATTTCTAATGCCGATTCAGAGTTTTCCTGAATGGACGAAGATGAAAACCGATTGCAATATCTTATTAAACTCTCACTCTCAGCAATGAATTTATTGCATGTTATGTTTTTCCCCTTTTCTGTTTCGTACGTGTAGCTTCTGCAGGTGTACATGGACTTGTTTTGTTAAAAATCATCTTTGGAACTTTTAGCAAGTGAATTGGTTTAGATTCTTTTGAGTCTGAGCTCAGTTAAAAGATGTTGCGAATAAATAAAAATGTTTTATTGAAAACCTGGTCGGTAGAGTTTTATAAAAATAATATTTAGTTTAATTTTTATCTTTTGTATATATATACAAGGTCCGGCAAAAATACACCAGTATCGAGATGCTGAAGAAAGCCATTGTCCGTGAGTGGGTCAAAAGTGAATTTGTCCTGAATTTATGACTATTTTCACACATTTTATACTTTAAAATAATTAAAAATAATTTTCCAATCCGAGTTTATGACTTTTTTAGTTGGTTACACGTCGATGAAAACAATTGGAGAGCGCCCATCTGCGGTAACAGCGGCCCAAACCATTATTTTCCGGGTGCTGCCTCCTGGTAGCCAACCGATGACTTAGATTCTCATATGAACGGTCGGTGAAGTAAACCCTATCGATTTGAGAGTTTACGAATTGCTCAATTGGAAAATTTTTTTCGTCAGAAAACACAATGTTCGGAATTTGACCGCTTTCGGCCAAGCGAAGCAACTGCTTCGAACTATCAAGTCTTACTTGTTCGGTGTGAGATCATGGGCCTTTTGGAACTTGTAAGACTTGACCTTGAGCTAATTTTTCAATATGCGTCGGATGCTGCGGTCGGATATTTTCAGTTCTTTAACCATCGCTCAAGTCGCTTCTTCACTTCCCTAACCATCTCATGTGACGTTGCAGTCTTTTGATGACCACCTCCATGACGTTTTGCGATGCTACCAGTATCATTGTAACGAATGATGGTGCGATAAACAAAAACTTTATTCACATTGAGGTGTTTGAGCTCACGAACAATTGCTGGTTGTGATTTTCCAGCTAAATATAAAGCAATCACAGTATTACGTTTGAATTCCATAGCAGATCACTTTTTTTTGCATTCACTTTTGGTAAAACGCTTTTGTACACTTGTGAACAATACTCCGAACTGTCATTCAGCAAATTTATAAACAGCTGATTCCAGTGCGACAGCTGCGCGAACGGTTTGAAGTCGGACCCTATATATACTTATAAGTGGACATTTTTGTTTATTGTGTGCAAATGAGAGCTGGTGCTTGAGGTCACTGCACTTTGTACATATGCATGTATGTACATATTTATTACACTTTAATATGTTTTACACAATCCTGCTTTGTGTTTGTTGATAAAAAATCAAGGGGTATTGCGGGATATATGCCAATGTGGACTTCGAATATATTGTATACGTAATCCTGCTTGGTTTTGTTTGCCAAAGAACAAGGGGTATTGCAGAATAGGTGCCACCGTGGACTTTGAAGCTATGTGCATATCTACATATCAGACTTTACACGTACTTACGTACGTTCGAGGTTTCAAAACAAGCAGCAGCAACCTAAATATGTCTCTTTTATGGGGAAAAAAAAAAGTCGTAGAAATATTATTCCCGAAACACGACCGGATTTCTTATGCCGAGCGACGAAACAAAGCTGCAGAGTCACCCCCGTTAGTCCCGGAAGAAGAACTATTGACTACAGCAAAGGAAGTCAAAAAAACCAAAGCGCCTAGATTAGACGGCATACTAAACAGAGCTGTGAAGGAAGCTATAAGCTCGAGTATTCGCTAAAATGTACAACGCTTGTATAAAGGAAGAAACCACCTGAAGAACCTTCATCGTACCGACTCCTGTATATGCTCGACACAATGGGTAAAGTGTACGAAACTATAATAAGAAACCGCTTGGAGTTAGCAATCCAGAAAGCCAGCGGATTATCAGAGAGATAATACAGCTTTATAAAAAAGAGATCCACTATTGGCGCATTATGAGAAGTCGTCGATACTACGAGGTTAGCAGTAAGTGGCAAAAGATGGAAAAGTGGCTCAAAAAAGTATTGCGTAACCAGCGCGCCTGGATGTCAGGAATGCGTTCAATACGGCAAAATGGGGTAATCAAAGCCCTGGATGAAATACAGGCCCCTGAATACCTCTTAAACATAATAACGAGTTATTTTAAAAACAGAAGGCTGATTTTTGATACGAACAAAGGCACCAAGAGATCTCGAGTAGAGTACCCCAAGGCTCAGTGTTAGGCCCACTATTATGGAACTTTATGAATGACGAGGTGGAGTGGTGGATGGAGTCATGTGTAGAAATTCACGCAAGTGAGGAAAGTTCTCTGATCGCCATTCACTTGGGAGTGGCCGCCACGTAAAAAGCCCAAATGAAAGATTGCCAACTACCTCGGATGATAGACCCCCTTTTTGATGACGACCATGGCAAACGAAATAAGGACTACGATATAAGGGCATGCACCTGGAATGTCCGGACCCTTAATTGGGAAGGTGCCGCTGCCCAGCTGGATGATGTCCTCGCGAAAATAAAGGCTGATGTCACCACCGTCCAAGAAATGCGATGGACGAAACAAGGACAGAGACGAGTAGGTCCTTGTGAAATTTACTATAGTGGCCATATAAAGGAGCGCAAGTTTGGTGTTGGATTCGTGGTGCGAGAGAGACTCCGTCGACGAGTACTATCATTCACTCCGGTGAATGAACGTCTAGCCACAATCCGCATCAAAGCGAGGTTCTTCAGCATATCGTTGATTTGCGCCCACGCCCCGACGGAAGAAAAGGACGATGTGAAGATGCGTTTTATGAGTGCTTGGAGCGCACTTATGAGAGCTGCCCCCGCCACGATGTCAAAATCGTGCTTGGCGACTTTAACGCCAGGGTTGGCAAAGAAGGTATATTTGGCACTACGGTCGGTAAATTCAGCCTCCACGACGAAACATCCCCAAATGGGTGGAGGCTGATCGACTTCGGCGGGGCCCGAAATATGGTTATCTGTAGTACTAGATTCCAGCATAAGAAGATTCATCAAGCTACCTGGTTGTCTCCGGATGGAAAAACTATCATATTGTGATAGGCGGAAGACACGTCTCCAGTGTTTTAGATGTGCGTGCGCTCCGAGGTCTTAACATCGACTCAGACCACTATCTTGTTGCAGCCAAGATTCGCACCCGCGTTTGTGCTCAAAAACTGCACGTCAACAAACACAAGGAAGGTTCGACGTCGAGAAGCTGCAATCACAACAGACAGCCGAACGATTTTCTACTCGGATTGCACTCCTGCTCTCTGAGAGAACTCGTCAAGAACTCGGTATAAGGGAACTGTGGGACGGCATTTCAAACTCCTTACGTACAGCTGCAACCGAAACCATTGGTTTTCGGAAAGTGCCAAAGAACAACTGGTATGACGAGGAGCGCCATGTCGCAGCGGAGAGAAAACAGACTGCCTCCCTCGCAACGTTACGATCGACCACAACACGTGCGGTATGGGATAGATACCGAGAGTTGAAGAGGGAAGCGGGAGGCATTTGCAGACAGAAAAAGAAAGAGGCCGAAATGCCTGAGTACGAAGAGCTTGATAAGCTGGCCAAAGGTGATCTAGTAACCGATGGCACATTTAAATTATGAAGGGAACACTTCTCCAGCCTACTAAATGGCAGTGAAAGTACAACACCAGGAGAAGGCGAACCCGATTCCCCAATCGCTGACGATGGAGCAGACGTTCCATTGCTCGACCATGAAGAAGTTCGAATAGCAATTGCCCGCCTGAAGAACAACAAAGCGGCAGGGGCCGAGGGATTGCCGGCCGAGCTATTCAAACACGGCGGCGAAGAACTGATAGGGAGCATGCATCAGCTTCTTTGTAAAATATGGTCGGACGAAAGCATGCCCAACGATTGGAATTTAAGTGTGCTATGCCCAATCCAAAAAAGGAGACCCCACAATCTGCGCCAACTACCGTGGGATTAGCCTCCTCAATTGTGTGAAAGATTAAAGCCCACCGTCTACAAACTGATTGGACCTTATCAGTGTGGCTTTAGACATGGAAAATCAACAACCGACCAGATACTCACCATACGCCAAATCTTGGAAAAGAGCCGTCAAAGGAGAATTGACACACACCATCTCTTCGTCGATTTCCAAGCTGCTTTCGACAGCAAGAAAAGGAGCGGCCTTTATGCCGCGATATCTTAATTTGGTATCCCCGCAAAACTAATACTGCTGTGTAAACTGACGTTGAGCAACACCAAAAGCTCCGTCGGGATCGGGAAGGAACTCTCCGAGCCGTTCGATACCAAACGAGGTTTCAGAAAAGGCGACTCCCTATCGTGCGACTTCTTCAACCTGCTTCTGGAGAAAATAGTTCGAGCTGTAGAACTAAATAGAGAAGGTACCATCTTCTATAAGAGTGTTTAGCTGCTGTCGTATGCCGATGATATTGATATCGAGGGCCTCAACACCCGCGCCGTTAGTTCTGCTTTCTCCAGGCTGGACAAGGAAGCACAGAAAATGGGTTTGGCAGTGAACGAGGGCAAGACGAAATATCTCCTGTCATCAAACAAACAGTCGTCGCATTCGCGACTTGGCTCTCACGTCATTGTTGACAGTCATAACTTTGAAGTTGTAGATAATTTCTTGTCATTCTTGCCAACAGGTGCTGCTTCGGACTGAGTAGGCAATTGAAAAGTAAAGTCCTCTCTCGACGAACAAAAACCAAACTCTATAAGTCACTCATAATTCCCGTCCTCCTATATGGTGCAGAGGCTTGGACGATGACAGCAACCGATGAGTCGACGTTACGAGTTTTCGAGAGAAAGGTTCTGCGAAAGATTTATGGTCCTTTGCGCATTGACCACGGCGAATATCGCATTCGATGGAACGATGAGCTGTACGAGATATACGACGACATTGACATAGTTCAGCGAATTAAAAGACAGCGGCTACGCTGGCTAGGTTATGTTGTCCGGATCGACGAAAACACTCCAGCTCTGAAAGTATTCGACGCGGTACCCGCAGAGGATGAGGAAGACCTCCACTCCGTTGGAAGGACCAAGTGGAGAAGGACCTGGCTTCGCTTGGAACATCCATTTGGCTCCACGTAGCGAAAAGAAGAAACGAGTGGCGCGCTGTTGTTAACTCGGCTATAATCGCGTAAGCGGTGTCAATGCCAATTAAGAAAAAGAAGAAGATGAGATAAACGAATTTATTATGTCGCCCAATGTGTTGTTTATGCAACATTTAAATCTTTTTCTTTAATTATTTCTAATTTGTATTTTAGCTGTAAAAATTATGCTATTTCTAAATTTTTTCACTTTGTATAGTTTTAATTATATTATTTGTTATTTTTGTCTATCGTAAGTTTGTTAATTAATACCTGGTTAATGTTTGATGGTTCGTGAAGGTTTAGGGTTAAATAACGACTGACTTTATTCAATATGGATAAACATGTCTTTACAGTTTATAAAAGGATACAACAAAAGCGAATATAGAAAAGGAATACATGGTCGCAAGAGGTACATATTTGTAATTTAAAGTACATACTATTTAACACGAACTACTTCGCCTTCACAGCACCTCTTCTCGAAGTAGTGAGCTTATTCTTCTTCATCTTGATTGCAATCGATAAGGCCCAAACTTGATGAACAATACTATGCTTGGCCTCTTTCAAAGCGTCTTTCAAATAAAGGGCTTCCAGCCGCCTCAGTTATAGCGATGTAATCTGACTCAGTACTGGAAAGCGAAACAGTACGTTGCTTCCGTGCTTCTCAACTTATAGACGACCCAGCATAAATAAATGCAAACCCTGAATACGATCGTCTGTCTGTTGAATTTGCTCCCCAATCAGCATCGACTACACCATACAAATCTGCACCTGTGTTCTTATACAGTAGACTCTGTTGTATTGTGCCCTTGACATAACGTAAAATTCTTTTTGCTGACTTCCAATGCCCTGCAGTATAATCGCTGTTAAACTAACTCATAAAATGTACGGCATACGCTACGCCATATCTGGCCTTGTAAATACCGCTAAGTAATGAAAGGGCCGATTAAGTTTTAAAATGGATATTTCGGCATAATCACCTCATTTTTTGTTGAAGGAATGGTAAGTTTGCAATTCACTTCAATTGGCGTTTTCGAAGGATTGCACTCTAACATTCCGAATTGCTTCATTATTGATTCCGCGTATGTCCTCTGCGATATCGCCTTTCTCTAGATTCTGATGAAAATCTATACTCAAACAACGATTAACGTAACCGATATCTTTTATATCACAATGTTGCGAGCGCGTTGTTTTCGTTTTCTTTAACCAACTTCCGTTATTTGATGCTAACAACAAATCATCTACATATATGTATAATGGCCAACATAATGTTACCACCTTCTCGACGTACGTAGAAGCATGGATCAAATTTCGTTGATTTAAATCCAATCTTGTTTAGAGTTGCTGATACTTTGTGATACCACGTTAACCCTGACTGTCGCAAACCATACAATGCTTTCTTTACTAGGCAGATGAGGTTTTCTCGTTGTACAGTTGCTTGCCACTCTCTTGCTGTTTGTTGTATTTCGCTACTATACTTTGTCAAACCTTTTAAGCCCACAGGAATTGAATTGAATTGAATTGAATTGAATTTTCTTTAACACACTCATAAGTAAATCTGGAATTTCCATGTAGATGTTTTCGTCTAAATCTCCATTCAAATACGCAGTGACCACACCCATCTGATGTGTCTGGAGATCCAGCTCTGTACTCAATGCTGTAAAGAGCCGTGCTGAAGTTGACCGTGCAAGCGGAGAGGAAACTTCATGAAAATCTTCCCCCGGTCATTGCGCATAACCCTTTGCAACCAGTCGAACTTTCTTTAGATGTTCATCTTTAGCACGAAATACAAAATTATTCTTCTTCTTCTTAATTGGCGTAGACACCGCTTACGCGATTATAGCCGAGTTATCAACAGCGCGCCAGTCGTTTCTTCTTTTCGCTACGTGGCGCCAATTGGATATTCCAAGCGTAGCCAGGTCTTTCTCCACTTGGTCCTTCCAACGGAGTGGAGGTCTATTCTTCCTCTTCCTCTGCTTCCCCCGACGGGTACTGCGTCGAATACTTTCAGAGCTGGAGTGTTTACGTCCATCCTGAGAACATGACCTAGCCAGCGTAGCCGCTGTCTTTTAATTCGCTGAACTAGGTCAATTTCGTTGTATATCTCGTAAAGCTCATCGTTCCATCGAATGCGATATTCGCCGTGGCCAATGCGCAAAGGACCATAAATCTTTCGCAGAATTTTTCTCTCGAAAACTCTCAACGTCGACTCATTAGTTGATTTCATCGTCCAAGCCTCTGCACCATTTAGCAGGACGGGAATTATGAGCGACTTATAGAGTTTGGTTTTTGTTCGTGAAGAGAGGACTTTACTTCTCAATTGCCTACTCAGTCCGAAGTAGCCCCTGTTGGCAAGAGTTATCCTGCGTTGGATTTCCAGGTTGACATTGTTGGTGGTGTTTATGCTGGTTCCCAAATATACGTAACTATCTACAACTTCAAAGTTATGACTGTCAACGGTGACGTGCGAGCCAAGTCGCGAGTGCGACGACTGTTTGTTTGATGAGAGGAGATATTTCGTCTTGCCCTCGTTCACTGCCAGACCCATTTGTTTTGCTTTCTTGTCCAGTCTGGGGAAAGCAGAACTAACGGCACGGGTGTTGAGGCCGATGATATCAATATCATCGGCATACGCCAGCAGCTGGCGGTCGCCAGCCAGCCAGCTTGGGTTGTGGTCCAGGGGGTTCACACGGAGATCCTCCATAAGGAATTCATGGAGGAGTTATTCCGGTTGAATCTCCGGGACTTCAGCCCGGCGTCCCAGAAGTCTGACGTGAGGATGGTCAGTCACCCCTGAACGGTGACCGCTGATGGTAGGACCAATGTCGTCCTTGAGAGTACGGGCAAGTTGATGTCCGCCCTCTTGGAGGCAGGTAGGTGCCACATTAAGTGGTTTCCCTTCCGGGTGCGACCGGATAGCCCCGTCGCTGGCTACTTCCGGTGTAAGGGTTTTGACCATAGAGTGGCTGATTGTAGGGCTTTGTCAGACGTCTGTCGGAGATGCGGTCAAGAAGGCCAGAGAGCTGCCGGTTGCGTCAATGCAGCACATTGCCGCAACTATGCTTTCGAGGGTAGACCAGCTGAACATCTTATGATGTCAGCTGTCTGCCGGATTTACTGTAGCATTGTTGAGCGTGCCCTCGCCAGACATTGATGGGGGGGTTTATCCAGTTAAATTGCCAGGGATCGTAGCATTGTTGTACGACGTATTGCTCCTCCTGGAGCCCAGACGGTTAAAGTTCCTGGAGGTTTTAGGGTCTTTTCGGACCTTAGAGTTAATGCTGCAGTAGTTGTGAATAATCCAAGCTATGATTGTTGATTGATTATTGTTGAGTGATCATAATTTGATTCAAATATCTCCACCTGTGTCCATATAGTGTTGTGCGTATGCGGATGATCTTCTACTTCTGGTTGAAGGTCGTTCGCGGTGTGAGTTAGATTTTAGTCGTGGGGTTTTGGTGTGGGGGTTGACATATCGATGGATAAAACGGTGACAATGCTGCTGAAAGGTATATTGTCGCCGGTTCGTCCACCGATTGTCCGTGTGAATGGAGTCAGTATCAGATATGTGACGCAAGTCAAATATCTGGGACTGACTATGAGTGAAAGAATGTGTTTTACTCCACACTTGATCAGGGTTAAGGAGCGCATACTGGCGGTCATAGGCAAAGTACGACGCATCTTGAGGAGTGATTGGGGTCTCGGGCGTCGTGCTGTTCGCACCATATATCGTAGCTTGTTTGTAGCTTGTGCCAGTTATGGAGCTGCTGTGTGGTGGGAAACAGAAGTGGCGGTCTCGGGTCACCAAAAACTCCTCTCGGTGCGGCGTTGTATGATGCTTGCATGTCTGCCTGTATGTTGTACTGCTTCGACGGGGGCTTTACAAGTTTTGTTGGGAGCACCCCCTCTTGACCTGATTGTCATACAGCGTGCTGTTGCTTTCAGGTTAAGAAGGGGTTTGAGTGTTTCCTTTCTGCAGTGCGATTGGATCCTCGATGATGATGTGAAGAGGGAGGGATATTTAGGGAGCGAAAGGCTTCTAGATGATAGGGTTAGGTGTAGGTGGCAAAAACGTTGGGACAATTGTCCCAATGGCCGATTGACATATGAGTACATTCGGGATGTTGGGTTTGTTGCGGATGACGCAGACTTCAGATTTTGTCTGAGTCAAAGTTTTTTGCTTACCGGGCATGGGTCTTTGAATGCATTTTTGCATCAGAGTCACCTTTCTGATCGGTCCGGTTGTTTTTGTGGGGCGCGGGTAGAAGATTGGGTGCATGTTATTGCAGAATGCCCGATGTACTCAGACATTAGGGATTTGGGAGGTATGGGGATTAGCTGGACGAATGGGCACTTAGATGCTAGTGGTGTGATCTCCACTAGTCGGAATACCGAATTGTTATGGTTGTATGCGCGTGAGTTATTTAAGCAGCGAAGGCGTTTAACTGTGACTTAGGGCTAGTTTTTAGTATGAGTTTTGTGTGTTGCGTTGGGTATATTTTGTGTGTCAGTGGGGTCCAACCTCACCTTCTATTTTGGCCACCAGTCCAGAGCAGTACGGAAGCTCAACTGGTAGTAGTTTCGGCTACCAGGTCTGACCGGAGACTATATTCTGGTACCACGGGGAGCAGGAGCCCTTGGAGGTAACTCCAACCTGCTCATGCGGACTGGCCCCTCGGGGAGTATCGTGGTGGTTGCGGTTTGTACCTAAATGCGGGCAGAATTGACTTTTTTGTCAGTTCGATGTGGAGTTGCATTGCAACCGGGAGCCGGACCCATAGTACGGCAGAGGTTTTAGATGGGCCTCGAACCCTACTAAGGTGGTTAGTGTGTCCATTCCACACTGCCAATTGGTAGTGAAAATGACTGGCATTTTCAAGGCGCTGATCAAAGCATTGATTTGATCCGTTGTACTTTTGAGTACCGTGGAGTTAAGCTGACGTCAGCAGGTACCTACGTAAAATATTCCGGTTGTTGTCAACAGTGACGTGAGAGCCAAGTTTGTTTGATGACAGGAGATATTTCGTCTTGCCCTCGTTCACTGCCAGACCCATTTGCTTTGCTTCCTTGTCCAGTCTGGAGAAAGCAGAACTAACGGCGCGGGTGTTGAGGCCGATGATATCAATATTTTCGGCGTACGCCAGCAGCTGTACACTCTTATAAAACATTAACATCTGCAGCTCGAATTACTTTCTCCAGCAGCAGGTTGAAGAAGTCTCACGATAGGGAGTCGCCTTGTCTGAAACCTCGTTTGGTATCGAACGGCTCGCAGAGGTCCTTCCCGATCCTGACAGAGCTTTTGGTGTTGCTAAACGTCAGTTTACATAGCCGAATTAGTTTTGCGGAAATACCAAATTCAGATATCGCGGCATAAAGGCAGCTCCTTTTCGTGCTGCCGAAAGCAGCTTGGAAATCGACGAAGAGGTGGTGTGTCAATTCTCCTTTCACGCGTCTTTTCCAAAATTTGGCGCATGGTGAATATCTGGTCGGTTGTTGATTTTCTAAGTCTAATTCCACCCTGATAAGGTCGGATCAGTTTGTTGACGGTGGGCTTTAACCGTTCACAAAATACGCTCGATAGAACCTTATACGCGATGTCGAGGAGGCTTATCCCACGGTAGTTGGCGCAGGCTGTGGGGTCTCCCTTTTTGTGGATTGGGCAGAGCACACTTAAATTCCAATCGTTGGGTTTGCTTTCGTCCTACCATATTTTACAAAGAAGCTGATGCATGCTCCTTATCAGTCCTTTGCCACCTTGTTTGAAGAGCTGGGCCGGTAATCCATCGGCCCCCCGCTTTGTTGTTCGTTAGGCGGGTAATTGCTATTCGAACTTCTTCTTGGTAGGGCAATGGAACCTCTGCTCCATCGTCATCGATTAGGAAATCGGGTTCGCTTTTTCCTGGCGTTGTACTTTCACTGCCATTCAGCAGGCTGGAAAAGTGTTCCCTCCATAATTTAAGTATGCTCTGGCATCGATCACTAGATCACCTTTGGGGGTTCCACAAGAGTATGCTCCGGTTTTGAAACTTTCTGCAAGCCGTCGCATTTTTTCATAGAATTTTCGAGCATTACCCCAGTCGGCCAGCTTATCAAGCTCTTCATACTCACGCATTTCGGCCTCTTTCTTTTTCTGTCTGCAAATGCGTCTCGCTTCCCTCTTCTTCTCTCGGTATTTATCCCATCCAGCACGTGTTGTGGTCGATCGTATCGTTGCGAGGTAGGCAGTCTTTTTTATCTCCGCTGCGACATGGCACTCCTCGTCGTACCAACTGTTCTTTTGCATTCTTTTAAGACCAATGGTTTCGGAAGCAGCTGTACGTAAGGGGTTTGAAATGCCGTCACACAGTTCCCTTATACCGAGTTGTTGACGAGTGCTCTCAGAGACCAGGACTGCAAGCCGAGTAGAAAGTCGTTCGGCTGTCTGTTGTGATTGCAGCTTCTCGACGTCGAACCTTCCTTGTGTTTGTTGACGTGCACTTTTTGCTGCACAGAGACGGGTGCGAATCGTGACTGCAACAAGATAGGGGCGCGCTGATGTTAGGACCTCGGAGCGTACGCACATCTAGAACACTGGAGACGTGTCTTCCGTCTATCACAACATGATCGATCTGGTTGGTGGCTTTTCGATCCGGAGACAACCAGGTAGCTTGATGTATTTTCTTGTGCTGGAATCTAGTACCACAGATAATCATATTTCGGGCCCCGGCGAAGTCGATCAGCCTCATTTGGGATGTTTCGTTGTGGAGGCTGGATTTACCGACCGCAGCGCCAAAGATACTTTCTTTGCCCACCCTGGCGTTAAAGTCGCCAAGCACGATTTTGATATCGTGGCGGGGGCAGCTCTCATAGTTGCGCTCCAAGAGCTCATAGAAGGCATCTTTGCTCAAATCGCCCTTCTCTTCCGACGGGGCGTGGGCGTTGAAGAACCTCGCTTTGATGCGGATTGTGTATAGACAATCATTCACCGGAGTGAATGATTGTACTCGTCGACGGAGTTTCTCTCCCACCACGAATCTCACACCAAACTTGCGCTCCTTTATATGGCTACTGTAGTAAATGCCACAAGGACCTACTCGTCTCTGTCCTTGTCCCGTCCATCGCATGTCTTGGACGGCGGTGATGTCAGCCTTTATTTTCACGAGGATATCAACCGGCTGGACAGCGGCACCTTCCCAATTAAGGAACCGGACATTCCAGGTTAATTCATAGTCCTTATTTCGTTTGCCATGGTCGTCATCAAAAGAGAGGTCTCTCATCCGCGCCTTGTTGCTTCCTTTCATTGGGGGAATTTTTTTTACGTGGCGGGTCCCAAACCCAGCTCACAACTCTGCGGAGGGGATGTTTCGCCTTCTCACTTTAGCTCTTGTTCTTAGGCTACCCAGAGGATACTTCGTCAAAGACCGGAAGTCGTGAGCTGCTCGAGTCATATGTAAAAGAATCGTTTCTGGCCACTCTCAAGTGAATGGCGATCAGAAAACTTTCCTCACTTGCGTGAACTTCTACACATTACTCCATCCCCCCTTCTATACATGACTCCATCATGACACAAAGTTGTTACCAATTACTTTACGATTCAAAGGCTTTTCAACTATTTGCCAAGTTTTGTTTCTCATATGCGCCAAAAATTCGTCTTCAAGCGCCTTTACCTGTAAAGACGCGTCTTCGCACTTCAATGCCTCCGCCAAAGTTAGTGGATCATGAATTATAAAACGTACTTCGTTGCACTCATAGAAATCATCTGGATTAGTAACTGGCGAGACACTTTTCGTGGTCGCCGTCTTTGCCCCGTTCGTACATATGTTGGTCGACCTCTATCACGTACTTTATTACCTGCACCAACCTCAAAATTAAGCGCGTCTACCGACTCTTTATTCCCACATTCGATCTCGCTATCAGTATTACTATTTTCGAATATCACGTCCATTTTATTTTCATAATCAACGTCTTTTGCATTTTTGTACTAAAATTCTTCAAAAGTTTCATTAAAAGCAGATTTGTCGATGAACTTTACATCACGACTTATTATAATACACTTTTTAGTGTTTGAATACAACCGGTACGTCTTTGATTCGCATGAGTAGCCAACAAATATACATGGCTCAGCGCGCGAATCAATTTTTTTTTTTTAATTTTGTTAAGAACGTGTGCTATTGTGCCAAATATTTTAATATACCCCACTGTTTGATTTTTCTTGGTCCATATCCAATATAGAACTTCACCTGTTGTTCTTGATACACAACGATTTCGAATATAACACGCCGCATTCACCGCTTCAGCCCAGAATGATGGTGGTGCACCCGCATGTTTCATCATGCACCTGGCCATATCAACAAGAGTTCTGTTTTTACGTTCGGCCATACCGTTTTGTTGCGGAGTATACGGTGCCGTAAGTCGACGTTTGATTACGCACTCTTTTAAAAATATATTAAATTCATTATTATTCACGCCAGTTGTCCGATTGCAACGCTTTTATTTTCTTTCCCGTGAATGTCTCAGCTTTAGCTTTATATTCTTTAAAAACATTCAGTATGTTAGATTTTCGTTTTATGAAAAATATTTCACACCACCTTGAGTTTTCGTCAATAAATGTCACAAAATATTTGGTACCGCCATGGGACTCACACCTCATTGGCCCACACACGTCACTGTGGACAATCTCTAGCAGATCGCCCACTCGGTTTCCATCTGATCTAGGAAAAGTTGCGCACACTTGCTTTTCACTTGCACAACTTTCACAATCGGAGAGTATTTCATTTTGTTTAAATTTTAACCCATATACCAAACCGTTTGCCATTGATTTCAAATAGCGTTCGTTAACGTGTCCCATTCTATAATGCCACTTCATTATCTCAGTTCATAATCACGGCCTCATTCTTCTCGAATTTAATTGCGTAACCCCTGTCAGTAATTTTATCAACAGGCAACAAATTCGTTCCCAAATCGGCCACATGTAAAACGTTTTCTAAGTCAAAGTCAATTTGTTTTCCGCCAACGGTTGCTGTGGTGCACACTTTACCAACACTTATTATCTTTGTTGATCAATTATTTGCCAAACTTAATTCGTCATTCACTAGTTTAACGCTTTAAAAAATGTTTTTATTCGTCCTCATATGAGATGTGCAGCCACTGTCCAAACACCATCCCATATTTCCTTTAGGGGCGGCAAATGCTTTTTCTACTGAACATAAAGCCACTTTTACCTTGCCGTTTGTTTCTTCACTCACACACGCATTTTGTTCTTGTTGTTTGTCATTACAATGTCTCGCGAAATGTCCCGTTTTACCGCACCGATAGTACTTTTTGTTTCCTTTAAATTTGACGAATTCGGCGGTTCATCTCGCGTTTCAACTGCACATCTAAATGTCTCGTATGACGCCGGCAAACTGTACAATAACAAAATCGCCAGAAGCTTGTCGCCAATTGCGAGGCCTATTTGTTTTAGCCTCGCTACTGCATCGAAGAACCCGTTACGGTGTTCTCGAACTTTCTCGTCTTCTGACATACACGACAACGCTACACATTTAAGTAACGTTGCTTTCCTAGCTGTCCCCTTTAATTGGAATGTCGATTCCAAATATTACGTGCACTTCTGCACTCCGAAATCAGCCCTAGCTCTGATGGCGCTATCACTAACGTAATGTTACATTATTATGACATTATTTATTTTATTTGAAATTACTTCGAAGTCTTCATGGTCTGGACTTCCTGCAATCCATTTCCATGCGCTACTCAGGAAATTTATCGATCTTTTTATTTTTTTTTCACTTCTTCTTCTTCTTTATTGGCGTGGACACCGCTAACACGATTATAGCCGAGTTAACAACAGCACGCCAGTCGTTCCTTCTTTTCGTTACGTGGCGCCAATTGGATATCCCAAGCGAAGCCAGGTCCTTCTCCACTTGGTCTTTCCAACGGAGTGGATGTCTTCCTCTTCTTCTGCTTCCCCCGGCGGGTACTGCGTCGAATAATTTCAAAACATTTGGAGTGTTTTCGTCCATCCGGACAACATGGCCTAGCCAGCGTAGCCGCTGTCTTTTAATTCGCTGAACTATGTCAAATTGGTCGTACATCTCGTACAGCTCATCGTTCCATCGAATGCGGTATTCGCCGTGGCCAACGCAAACTCGCAACGTCGACTCATCAGTTTTTGTCATCGTCCAGGCCGCTGCACCATATAGCAGGACGGGAGTTATGAGTGACTTATAGAGTTTGTTCGTCGAGAGAGGACTTTGCTTCTCAATTACCTACTAAGTCCGAACTAGCACCTGTTGGCAAGAGTTATTCTGCGTTGGATTTCTAGGCTGACATTAATGGTGGTGTTTACGCTGGTTTCAAGATAGACGAAATTATCTCCGACTTCAAAGTTATGACGGTCAACAGTGACCTGAGAGGCAAGTCGCGAGTGCGACGACTGTTTGTTTGATGACAGGTGATATTTCGTCTTGCCCTCGTTCACTGCCAGAACCATTTGCATTGCTTCCTTGTCCAGCCTGGAGAAAGCAGAACTAACGGCGCGGGCGTTGATCAATATCAATCTTCGGCATACGCCAGCAGCTGTACACTTTTATAAAAGATTGCACCTGCTCGATTAAGTTCTGCAGCTCGAATTATTTTCTCCAGCAGCAGGTTGAAGAAGTCTCACGATAGGGAGTCGCCTTGTCCGAAACCTCGTTTGGTATCGAACGGCTCGCAGAGATTCTTCCCTATCCTGACAGAGCTTTTGGTGTTGCTAAACGTCAGTTTACACAGCCGTATTAGTTTTGCGGGGATACCAAATTCAGACATCGCGGCATAAAGGCAGCTCCTTTTCGTGCTGTCGAAAGCAGCTTTGAAATCGACGAAGAGGTGGTGTGTGTCGATTCTCCTCTCACGGGTCTTTTCCAAGATTTGGCGCATGGTGTATATCTGGTCGGTTATTGATTTTCCAGGTCTGAAGCCACACTGATAAAGTCCAATCAGTTTGTTGACGGTGGGCTTTAATCTTTCACACAATACGCTCTATAGAACCTTATATGCGATGTTGAAGAGGCTAATCCCACGGTAGTTGGCGCAGATTGTGGGGTCTCCTTTTTTATGGATTGGGCATAGCACACTTAAATTCCAATCGTTGGGCATGCTTTCGTCCAACCATATTTTACAAAGAAGCTGATTCATGCTCCTTATCAGCTCTTCGCCGTCGTGTTTGAAGAGCTCGGCCGGCAATCCATCCGCCCCCGCCGCTTTGTTATTCTTCAGGCGGGTAATTGCTATTCGAACTTCTTCATGGTTGGGCAATAGAGCGTCTGCTTCATCGTCATCGATTGGGGAATCGGGTTCGCCTTCTCCTGGCGTTGTGCGTTCACTGCCATTCAGCAGGCTGGAGAAGTGTTCCCTCCATAATTTAACTATGCTCTGGGCATCGGTCACTAGATCACCTTTTAGGGGTTCTACAAGAGTATGCTCCGGTCTTGAAACCTTCTGTAAGCCGCTCCAATTTTTTCGTAGAATTATCGAGCATTACCCCTGTCGGCCAGCTCATCAAGCTCTTCATACTCACGCATTTCGGCCTCTTTCTTTTTCTGTCTGCAAATGCGTCTCGCTTCCCTCTTCAACTCTCGGTATCTATCCCATCCCGCACGTGTTGTAGTCGATCGTATCGTTGCGAGGTAGGCAGTCTGTTTTCTTTCCGCTGCGCCACGACACCCCGTCGGAAGCAGCTGTACGTAAAGAGTTTGAAATGCCGTCCCACAGTGAGTAGAAAATCGTTCGGCTGTCAGTTGTGATTGCAGCTTATTGACGTCGAACCTTCCTTGTGTTTGTTGACGTGAGTTTTTTGCTGCACAGAGGCGGTTGCGAATCGTGGCTGCAACAAGAGTCGATATTAGGACCTCGGAGCGTACGCACGTCTAGAATACTGGAAGAGTGCTGGAATCTAGTACTACAGATAACCACATTTCGGGCTCCGGCGAAGTCGATCAGCCTCAACCCATTTGGGATGTTGCGTCATGGAAGCTGAATTCACCGACTGTAGTGCCAAAGATACCTTCTTTGCCCACCTTGGCGTTAAAGTCGCCAAGCACGGTTTTGACATCGTGGCGGGGGCAGCTCTCATAAGTGCGCTCCAAGCACTCATAAAAGGCATCTTTGGTCACATCGTCCTTCTCTTCCGTCAGGGCGTGGGCGCAAATCAGCGATATGCTGAAGAACCTCGCTTTGATGCGGATTGTGGCTAGACGTACATTCACCGGAGTGAATGATAGTACTTGGCGACGGAGTCTCTCTCGCACCACGAATCCAACACCAAACTTGTGCTCCCTTATATGGCCACTGTAGTAAATGCCACAAGGACCTACTCGTCTCTGTCCTTGTCCCGTCCATCACATTTCTTGGATGGCGGTGATGTCAGCCTTTATTTTCACGAGGACATCAACCAGCTGGGCAGCGGCACCTTCCCAATTAAGGGACCGGACATTCCAGATGCATGCCCTTAATTCCTAGTCCTTATTTCGTTTGCCATGGTCGTCATCAAAAGGGGGGTCTCTCAACCGAGACTTGTTGCTTTCTTTCATTGGGGGAGTGTTTTTTACGTGGCGGGTCCCAAACCCAGCGCACAACCCTGCGGAGGGGATGTTTCGCCTTCTCACTTTAGCTCGCCTTCAAACGGATGTTCTTAGGCTACGCAGAGGATACTTGGTCAAAGACCGGAAGTCGTGAGCTGCTTGAGTCATATGTAAAAGAATCGTTTCTGGCCACTCCCAAGTGAATGGCGATCAGAGAACTTTCCTCGTTTGCGTGAACTTCTACACATGACTCCATCCTCCTCTACACATGACTTTTTTCTCTAATTTTAGATTATTCAGTTGGGTTCTTATCTGTGTTATTAGGTGGAATATGAAAGGGTAGTTAGGGTTTTGCGGATTATTTCGGTTCCAATAGTCGCTTCTATATGGTCGAGTGTCCCCGTATATATTTCTATGTCAACTTCGTGTATTACCCTAAATGTTCCTGTTCGTAATCTAGCTGTTCCGTTTTCTAGTAGGGTTTACTTAGCTCAATTCCTAATATCCTATTTTTCTTAACAAATATTATTTGTTCTGGTAGAAATGCTTTTATTTCCCTCTTATTTTTATTATAATGGTTTGTTAAAAAAGTCTCGCGATATTTTTATTAAATTTTTTTTTATTGAAATTGAAATGAATTTTTGATGACTCATGCCCAGCTCTTGGCCGATGCTACGGCTGCTACTATGCCGGTCTCTTTCGACCAATTCAGCGATTTTATCGCAATTTTCGACGACAGGCCTTCCGGAGCGTGGCGCATCTTCGACCACCTCTACACCAGAACGAAAACGTTGAAACCATCGTTGTGCGGTGGAAATGGAAACTGTATCTTGTCCATAAACTGCACCAATTTTATTGGCGGCTTGATATGCATTGTTGCTCTTATCGTAGTAGTACTGTAAAATATGCCGTATTTTCTCTTTATTTTGCTCCATGTTTGCGACGCTATAACTCACGAACGACTTAAAAGAAACGGCAATCAATCAAACACGTGTTAGCGCGTAAAATGAGCTTTCCGAAAAGGTATAGCATGATCCGATGGGACGAATAAAACTAGAACTACGCCATTTCAGCGCCAACTAGCGAAAATACCGCAAGACTTTTTTGACATACTAATATTAACTACATTTGTTTTACCAGGTTTGTAAGTTAGTTCGTAGTTATAATCTTCTAAAATGGCTTTCCATCGCTTCATTTTACTATTTTTATTCCTATGGCTTAGGGCATATGTATGAAGTTGATGATCGGTGACACTTTTTTTTTTAACCGTATAGATAATTTCTAAGTGACCATATTATAGAAAGCATTTCTTTCTCATTGGTAGTATAGTGCTCTTCGGCTTTGCTTAAAGTTCTCGAAATGAAAGTGATTGGTCTACCGTTCTGCGATAGGACGGCACCCAATACAAAATCTGAGGCGTCCGTCGTTAATTCAAAATCTTTGTCGAAATTTGGATCCGCTAAGACTATATCTTCGGATACTAAAGTGTTTTTTATTTTATTAAATGCTTCTAAGGCCTCTCTGTCTAATTCTATTTCTTCGAGTTCCGTTTGGAGAACATGACCGGTTTCTCCTCTTAGTAGTGCTGTTACTGGCTTAGCTATTTTGACGTAATCCTGGATAAAGCGTCGGTAGTACCTTGACATACCCAGGAAGGATCTTAATTCTTTGAGAGTTTGTGGGACTGGAAATTTAGCTACCGTTTCTACTTTTGCGGGATTGGTTTTTATCCCATTTGAGTTGATTACATATTCTAAAAATTCTATATTTCTCAAGTGTTTTTCTTCGTTTTTGCCGATTTTATTACATCATCGATGTAAGCATAGCATCTTACTCCTATATGCTGACGAAGGATATCGTCTAGTGCTCTTTGAAATGTGGCTGCAGCATTTTTTAGACCGAAAGGTAAGCGGAAGAATTCATATTTTCCTTTGTTTATGGAAAATGCTGTTGTTTTTATATCTGGCTCGCGAAGTAGAATCTGATGAAATCATAACTGAATTGAGTTTACGATAATCTATGACCATTCGATACTTTTTTTCACCAGAGGCATCTGATTTTTATTAACGATCCATATTGGGGAGTTATACGGAGATTTCGATCTCGTTATTATTCCGTTAGCAAGAAGTTCTTCAATTTCGTATTTCAATGCCATAGGATGTAGACAGGTAGACAATATGATGAATTTTATTTTTCATACTGCTGGTCCAATCTACTGTATCTCCGCGCCTTGTTTTAAATTCGTAATAAGGCAGCGAAGACGACGCTAATCTAAAAAATCATTTTTACTTGCATTATCGCAATTGTTATGGTGGGAGAATTCATCATATGTTCCGTTCGGGGCTAATTCTACTGTGTTAGTAAAGAAATTGCGTTGTATTTTACTTGGAGGGTGAGTCAGTTGTGCGAAAATCGAAGCCTTCGGTGGTCGATTGCCCTGGAATGTATTGGGTCTATTCTGGTAATTAACCTGTTTTGATTGTATTGACTGGTCTACTTCCATCGGGGTCGGTGATTTAGGTGGTAAGCTCGGTCCGTTGTTAAAGGAGGTATTTCTTCCAGTAATATGAGAGTTGTTCGCGTTATTATTGAACCTCGACATGAATTCTTGATTATTTTGCATATAACTGAGTGTTGGGAATACCGATTTGGTGCACGACCGAATGCATGTTGGTCAATATTTCGTCTGGGGGAGTGGGAATATGTTAGTTCGGGGTAAACAGCTCTATTGCTATTAAAATTATTAAAAGTACTATTTCGGGGAGATCGTGGTTGTGGTTGAATATTGGTCTTGTATTGTCAAGTTTTTGACATAGATGTAGTGCTTGGGGCAAGGTTGTCGGTTCTCTCATGCTGAGAAGACGATGTAAATCCCCATTTAGCCCTCTAATGAATGTGTCGAGGGCTTTGTCCCTATATGAATTGGTCATAGTCCGTATGGACTCGTCGCTTAATTCGAGACATGAAATTTTGTCTAATATAAGGGAAGGGATTCTGGTAGAAGGGCGGAATGTCATCGTGGTGTTGGATCAGAGTGGTCATCTGGTATTCGAGGGTACCTACTTATGTCCCTTTTATCCGAGTAGTGCATCATAAGGAAATTTTGGTTTTGACTCCATTCAAGTGGAGTATTGTACGGCTCCAATGCGGTGTCGGCATCGCCGATTATTTTATGCCTGATCGTAGGGAGTATTGCGAAATAATTACGGGTATTCTTGACCCCCTCTTATGCTTTAAAAATTCTGTTCCTTCAGGAGTTAAATTTCCCTGGTCGTCCTGAAAATTTTCTAAAGCATTTAACCATGTGCGGAATCTTGTCTAATTCGTTATATGTATTGTTTGCGTTCAGTGTAACGCTGTGGTCGGGTTCAGTAAAGTCATTTATAGTCTGCGTATTCATTCGTACGAGTACTTCTCGAACTATTGTCGTTATTAGAGTGGGGTTAGGGGTGGGAGGGTTTGAAGGATGGATGGTTTGTCCGTAATCTAACCTCATCAGGTTTAGTTGTTCAATCAATTCTTCAGCAGTGTCTGGCATTATATTACACTTTTTATTTTTGTGTCAATTAATTGTATTTCTGTTTCTTTGTAATAGCACTCCATTTCTTTAATAATATTAGGATTTTTTTGTAAAATCTTAGAGTAATTTAAGACCTTTTTTCTCTCTTTTTGTATCAAATAATGAAATTTCTTATTCTTTGTATTAATAAATTTTTTTTAATAATATTAAAATATTTTGTAAAAGCTATTAATTAGTAGTGATTAGTAATTTAAGACCGTTTTCCTCTCTTTTTGTATCAAATAATTAAATTTCTTATTCTTTGTAATAATAATAATAATAATAATAATAATAATACCCAACGATTACCCTCCTCCCGCCCAACCGACGCGAGGGGCGCAATCCGCGAACGAATAATATTTTCTTTAATAATATTAAAACATTTTGTAAAAGCTTACAGTAGTGGTTTCCATCTTTCCATAGGATTTTTATGACGCTCCGGGGTTGTCCTTTTTTCTGATGATACTGGGGTTCCTCGAATTTGCCATGTTTGTGTGTTTTTGTTTTTGCTTTAATTTCTAATTTAGTACCGTTTGTCACTCGCCACTCACGTAGCCTTACTTTTTGGTTTTCAAGTTGTTTACTACATTTTGCGCGCTAGTCCTGCTCGGGCGTCAGTTAAAAAACTTTTATTTAATTTTTTATAAAAATAAATACTTTGGGAGCTATGCTCCTTTATTGAATTCTGAATTCTTGAATTGATATGCTATTGAACTAAACATTACAATAAATTACACTTAACTTTGAGCCTACGTTTGCCGCTCAACGGGTATGGAGCTTGCTGACGCTGCGCTTTCGACAGGTTGCTACTACACGTGTCGCACTGTCAGCGATTTAGTTGGTGTCGTATTCTATTGCTTTGTATCATATGATATTAATGCTTCATATGGATACTTTTAAATGTGTGGGTTTTTTTTTTTTGTTTTTTTTTTTTTTGTGTCGGAGGGGGAATCTTCCAAAAGATACTGCCTTAGACAGGCAGCATGCACGATTCATATTGCCCGCTAAAGATACACCTCTTTCGGGATCACGCCCAATTAGTACTATCTAACTGGACTTGCGTGGCAGTACGCCTACGTACTAAACCCTAACTCCGGCTGCGTTAGCTTGTATTTGGACCTGCGGGACCACCGTTAGGTATTACTTCGCAGGACCAAGCTGGGCAAGAATGCCTCTTCAGAAACTCCTTTCGTGGTTATTCAGCTGGTCTCAAGCTTCTTCGCTGTCGTTCTCTTATCCTGAGTTCATGGATCGCTATTGCGGCCCACTCTTTCATTTTCGCCCATACCAACTTCGATTGCAGCATGTGGCTTATAATGTTTCAGGCGTCATCCTTTGTTTTATTATTCCTTCGATGGTAGTTCTCTCCATTACGTATCTCGAACAGAAGAAGAAGATATGCTCGGCGTTTTCGTTGGCACTGCTACAAAATGAACATTTTGTGTCATCGTCGTGGCCGAATCTGTACAGGTATTCCCTGAAACAGCCATGGCCTGTCAAGAACTGCGTCAGATAAAAGTCTGTCTCCCCATGTTGTCTCTCAATCCAAGCTGATACGTTTTTTATGAGTCTGTGCGTCCATCTTCCTTTTTCTGCCGCGTTCCATTGTCTTTGCCACTCTTCGAAGCTAACCTGTCTCTCCTTTTTTCGCTCGTCAGCTGTTAGACGCCTATTCATAACTTTAGATTTTAGGTATGCTATAGGTAACTCTGAGGCCATTAGGTCCGGAGGCATAAGACCAGATATGATACTGGCCGCTTCATGTGAGACTGTTCTGAAGGCACAAGCCACTCTGATGGCGCATAGCCTGGTCACTGCCTTCGCCTTATTGGCATTAGTTTTTTGGCACAGTTCTTTTCCCCATATAGGGGCCGCATACATCAGTGTTGACTGGCTTACTTTAGCTAGTAGGACTCTCCTGCTTTGACTAGGGCCACCAGTGTTAGCCATTATTCTTGACAGGGCCGCTGTAAACGCAGCTGCCTTGCTACAGGCTTTTTCAATATGCGCTTTGAAATTCAATCTCGTGTCAATCATAACGCCAAGGTATCTCAGGGAGTTTTGCGTTCTGATGTTGTATCCATCGATATTTAGGGTGACCGTTTCTAATTTTTCCCTGCTCGTGATAAGCACCGCTTCCGTCTTTTCTGCAGCCAGCTGCAACTTAGTTTCAGTGAGCCAGTCCTTAATTTTTGCTGTGGTCGCATTACAGAATTTGAGAGAGCTCTTTCGCAACTATCGTCACAGCAATGTCGTCTGCATTGCCAATTATTTGTGACTCTTTTGGCAGCGGTAGGCGTAGCACCCCGTCGTATAGTACATTCCAAAGCAACGGACCCAATACGGAGCCCTGCGGTACTCCACCTGTCACCACGTAGCTTTTTGTGCCGGCATCGGTGTCGTACAGTAGCAGTCTATAAGTAGCTATCTGTCTGCTACTGATTATCCTTGGTCGATATCCCGGAGTGTTTCTTGTCTCTAAAGCCCTAATTATATGTGGCCAGGATGCAGAGTTAAAAGCATTTTTGACATCAAGTGTGACAACTGCGCAATATTTTTCATCGCCATGCATCCACCTGGTTCCCTCTATGGCCTTAGGCGCGATGTCCTTCAATTTTCCGACTGCGTCCATGGTGGATCGATGTCTTCGGAAACCAAATTGGTTTTCAGACAGGCCGGGCAGCTCTCCTTCTAGGTGTTGTTCCAGACGTTTACAGATCAACTTCTCCAATATTTTGGCCATCGTGTCGATCATACAAAGTGGTCTATACGCACTCGGCTCACCCGCCGGTTTGTTTGGTTTCTGGAGGAGAACCAGGCGCTGTTTCTTCCATACTCTTGGGAAAACGCCTTCGTTTAGGCACCTAGAAAAAATTTCCGCAAAAGCCTTCTTGCTGTGTTTAACAGCAATCTTAAGCGCCTTGTTTGGGATGCCATCAAGTCCTGGCGCCTTTGTATTGCCGAATCTTTCCGCCGCTTCTACCACCTCCTCCTCGTCGATTGGCAAAATTTCGACCACTGATGGCATTCTTCTGCTTGTATGCTGCTCTTGCGATGGGAAGAGCGTTTTCACCACTTTCTCTAGCAGTGTAGCACAGGTTGGTGCCTGGTTTTTACCCCCCTTGACCTTTGCCATTACTATTTTATAGGCGTCTCCCCACGGATTTTCATCTACCTTCTCGCATAGTTCTTTGAAGCTTAAGGTCTTACTTCTTTTAATAGCCTTTTTTAACTCATTCCGCTTTCTTTTAAAATATTCTCGCAATCTCGTTTGTTCTGGCGTACCCAAGCTTCTTTGGGAGAGGCGTCTCGCTCTATGACATTCGCTTCTTAGCGTGCAAATCTCCTCGTTCCACCAGTATGCGGACCTCCGGGGCGCGTTTTGACTTTTTCTACACATGGCCGCGTCGCAGGCTTTACTTATGTGACTTACCAGCATTTCAGCTTGTCGGTCTAAGTCGGTTGAGCTACCCATTTTTTCTTCCAGCATGAGGTCGAAGATGTTTTCATCTAGAGTTTCCATCTTCAATCCTTTTTTCCGAGGCTTTTTTAGACTGCCTTGGTTTCGCGGCTTCTTGCCGATTTCAAGCATAATGGCAAGATGATCGCTATGTGTGTAGAAGTCGCACACTTTCCAATGTGCAGATCCAGCTAGTGAGTTGCTGGCGAACGTAATGTCTATAATCGATCCGCGGCCATTCTTCTCGAAGGTATTTCTGCCTCCCGTGTTAAGCAGCACAGCGTCTAGTAAGGCGAACGTTTTGAGCAAAGCATTACCCCGCCGGTTTGTCTTGCTACTACCCCATTCGATTGCCCACGCGTTAAAGTCGCCTGCTATTACATTTGGTGTAGTAGTAAGGGCGTCCTGGACTAATTCATCAAGGATCCGTTCATAAACACCTTGTAGTACACTCGGAGGGAGGTAGCAACTGTAAAAATAGATTCCGCCTATTTTCGCTCGCGTATAATATGATTTCCCCAAATGTGTGGGGTGCTAACTTGAATCTGTATGTGCATGTGCCTGTACCTCTGTGCGGGTCGGTTTTGATGCGTTTTTCAGTGAAGAGTTGTGGTGTGATGTCTGCATGAGTAGTGTATATTCGTGCGTAGTAGTGTGTGGTGTCTTTATGTGTTATGTATTCATATGTGGGTCGCGTTGGTGTGGTGTGTTGTCGTCCAGTGACATGTGTGCAAGGAGGGAACACTAACTCACCTAGCACAAGTTAATAATGCAGAATGCTCCTCCAAAATTACCCTGCACTCGGTACCGAAACAGCAAAAAATTTCAGAAATAATTAACATATCACCAACCGTTGGGACGACAGCGTCAAGTCGAAATGAGTTATCCGACAGTACTAATAAGAAGACTGCATGTACTGAATCGTTTCCTGGTACATGTACTCCGTCAATATTGTAAAATAAATCGGATCAGCGCTGATCCAACTGAACGACTTTTATGAGAAGGTCAAAAGTATTTCATTCCACGATGGCTCTAAATTAAGGAAAATCACAGAAGCAAAAGTGAAATATATTAAAATGGACAACAAGCTATTTTCCAATGTGGAAGGAAAAGGATTTCTGCAGATGATGATGGTCCCGCTTTTTAAAGTTCCAAGTAGATAAACAATAAAATTACGAGTGGATGATAAATATGAAGCAATGTCTTCAATTTTCAAAGAGTATGTTCGTAAGTGCGACATTTTCTGACTAACGTATGACATATGGACGGAGACAATGAAAAATAAGTCCTTCCTTGGGGTAACAATGAATTTTTTGAACAATTTACGTTTGTTGAGTGGGACGTTAGGAGTAATCGAACTGTACGAAAGTCATAATACCAGTGATAAATTGCGAAAGAAACAAAAAGATGCCGGAGCTTCTACAAGAAATGCCAAGAAAATTATTATTGACATAAGAACCCGATAGAGTTCATGTTTTTATAAGTTTGAGAGATTTGTCCAGTTAGCCCCTATTTTAAGCGAAGTACTGCTCACTCGCCCAGAAGCACCCTCTTTGGTTAATGTCTCCGAGCTGAACAAAATTAAGGAGGTGATTGAATTATTAAAGTGTTTTGAAATTGTGACCAGAGAGATTTTTGCGCACTTATTTTCTCTGTGTACATACATATGTATTCAAGGAGAAAGAGTTTTGAAAAACACCAAAAATACAGAAAAAATATACTGCACGTTGAAATTAAAAAAAAATATATTATTAGCTCGTAAATGTCTCTTTGTTTATATTATGAACTACTATATTCAAACTTAACTATGCAAAATGGATATCTTTAACAAATTGAACGTCGAACCAATTTTTGTTAAACCCATATTATCCTGATAATGTTTATCATTAAACCTGCAAAAATTGTGTTCTGTCGCGTCGTATAAAAGCATGACAAATTTTAATGTCAAATACCCTAGTCACATGATTTCGTGTGACGTGGCAGCCAATGCGAGCTCAACGCTAGTATTATGGACTTACCACTTTGCTGCAGGAGTGAATGGTGTCCTCCCTAAAAGAGGCTGCACTTCGGAGAAATACAGTACATCCAATGGCAGCCACTTCTGCATGAAAAACACTGCACTGAACCAGTCGCCTAAAACAATTACCCTCCTAGCTTTCAACTATCTGTAAAAAAAAACTCACTGCGTCTGTCCTCAACATTGTCTTATCGCTAGTCGGTGTGAGAAAAAAAAGGCACCAGGAGTAGACTCTACGATGCAGGGCTCCAAATTTTCAGGAATACATTTGAAAATGGAGAGAATTTTTGAAGGTTCCTGTGTGGATCCTTTCATTAACTAAACTTCTCTGAGTGCTATATTCATCATTGCAGCAATGCCACTGTCGCCTATATCCCCTGATCTAACATGTTGTGTGTAGAATGGCATCACGCCAACCATTAAAATATAATATTTCGTATATCTGTGCATTACCCCATTTCGCTTCGACATTTTCCATGCAGAGAAGATGCTTGAGATTCAATTATATTCCAAACTTTTCAAGGGAATTAATTCCCACCTTCGGTCGGACATTTTTTATGGCCCCCATTGATGTCGACAAAGGAGCATATGGCATATTCTTTGTGAATAAGAACTTTCTCCAGCCATAACACACAGCGGGAAAGGTAATATCAACCGACTTACCTTTGCTGTAGTCCTTAACAACTTAATCCTCAGTTTGCCGCCCTCCATGAGTCTCCGCAACGTTTTCTAAAAAAACAAGAACAGGCTGAAGAGTCTGCGATCCTGACGCTACGCCTCAAGTACAGGGCTTAATATAGCACAGTTCGCTATGGGGGTCAACCAGCTGCATGACATCTTGATCATCCGCTGTAGCAGTGGCAGTATGCTGTTAAAAGAACCCAGGAAATTTAACGCATTTGAATAAACTTAACACCCACATGAGATAACGTTTATTCAGAAGTTCTGTCAAGTCTGTCTTCCCCAAGATCCCAAAATGGGTCTTCTTTAGCTAAAATTCATTCACCATCACCATTTATTGGATACCCCAGTGAAATAAGAGCTTACAGCTGATAAGAACACATTGTAAATTATTTATTTCATGAGCAGAACAGTGAAGTCATGAAGACATATGTAAACCAAAAAGTAAACATTCATCATGGATCTAATCACAAGTTCAACGCAAGGACCGCTTAAACAAACCAGTACCTATGGAAGTATCCAACTCTAAGATATACTTGACACCTAGAAGGATACCAAAAACCGTTCAAAAGACAAAAAAAATCCATCTTCAAACAATTTCAATCAACATAAATCCCCGTCTCTCACTTTAAACAATAATGTTAATACGAGAATACTCTTTTATGCGAGTGAACGGATTGGATTGGAATTATAGGTTTTCTCATTACAATCTTAGTCGACTACAAAAGCAGCAATGAATATTTTTGACTAGCGTTTTATGCATGAAAATAGAAAAAATACAATATGTTTTAGAAACCGAATGATTTCATTTAGGGTGTTTTGCAAACCGAAATATTTCATTCATTTGAAGTTTCTCTACATCACATGGAAACAGCTATTTACAGCAAGTGATACTGTTTAAATATTTTTTATTGGCTTTTTTAACTTTGCAGCATACTCGTATAATCGAGAAATATGTAGTAACACCACATATTAAGGCATCAGGAATACCATATTATCTGCGGCAAGGATCAGTATTACAATTTCTATATCACCGATTTAGTACCTGTTTAAATGAGTTAAGCATCCACACACTTTATCCGGAAAAACTGGCGCACCTTAATTAGACAGCTTAATTCACCACAGCTGATGACAATACATCACACCACAATTGAGAACATCACCACACCCAGCAAGTAGTCACCACATGAAGACATCGCATGCCGCTAAACTAAAAAAAGGGATTGGGACGTTTCGATTTCCTACTGCGCCGCGTAAACACTCCTTTCGTTTTAACCTTACCGCCATATACCTCGCTGTTAGCAGCTTTCGTTCATCATACAAAATTCGCCAGAACTCTACGTGATCCAACAACAATCTCGCACTGGGATAATTTAAGCACCACGGTTCCAATTCTGTTTCGATATATTGAGAATTGTATCGTATTTTAAATTTATCAAACATTAAAGTTATTTGTACACAAAATTACTCGCGCATTTTCATTTGTATGCTTAATAGCGGGTGTAAGTGAGTTGTGCATACCCTACCCAATGGGAAGTTAATCAGTACCAATAAGATAGTGGCCAGTGAGAACTTCTATCCATACGGTGAGATGAACGTCTTACGTTCCACTTTGGACCAGAATAATACACAAGTCTACAAATAAAAAGCGAAAAAATGCAACTGTCTTGGCTATGCGTGCATCGTTATCTTTGAAGGTTCCTAAGTTTGAATTAGAAGGTAAAAAAAAACATCACGAACAGTTTTCCAGTTACATCAAAAAAAGTCTCTTTGAAGAAATATTTGAAAAATGCCCTGTTGACTAATATACTGATAAAATTTAAAAATAAAAAAAATTTTTAACTTTATGTAAGACGTTTATTACATCGTGTAATAATTACATATAACTATTGAATCTGTTTTGTAGATTTCCTTTTTGCAAATGGCGATTTTTTCTTGTATTCTCTATTACTTTCTCTCATTAGGACCCAACAATAATCCCCCATCATTGCAGGATCCCAGCGGCCTTGTATCTCTGTTCTATTGTTAAAATATCTTGGTGGAACCTCTCTCCCTGTTCATCACTGACGGAACCCAAATTTTGTGGAAAAAAACTCAAATGTGAATGTAAAACATGAATTTTTAGTGACATTCTGCAACCCATTCTTTGGTAGTTTTCCAGAAACTCGTCGATTAGTTCCTCATACGTGTTAGACTTTTTGTTTCCTAAAAAATCCGTGACAGTGCTTCTGAATGATATCCAGGCTTTACGTTGAACGGGGTTTAGTTTATCTTCAAACTGCTTGTCCTTCAGAATTTTTCGGATTTTGGGTCCAATGAAAATTCCTTCTTTTAGCTTGGCTTCACTTAACTTCGGGAAAACTTCTTTGAGGTATTTGAAAGCTTCGGTATTCTTATCTAAAGCTTTAACAAAGTTTTTCATCAATCCGAGTTTTATGTGTAAAGGGGGCAGCAAAACCTTACGAAGGTCAACTAGAGGTATATTCTTGATGTTAGGTTCACCCGGCACGAAATCACCTCTTTGCGGCCAATCTTTTATTTTGTAATGTTTTTCTGTTGCTCTACTGTCTCAAAAGGCACAAAAAACAGCAGTATTTAGTAAATCCCCCTTGAAGCCCAAGAAGTAGTCCTATGACTTTAAGATCACCACATATCTGCCACTTGTATGTGTTGTAGTTTGTGCAATTCAAAATCAATGACATACTTTCATAAGTTTCCGTCATATCAACAGCGTGGGAAAGTGGAATTGAAGATTTAGTGTTGCCATTATGTAGCAAAACGGCTTTTAAACTTTTCTTAGATGAGTCTATGAATAAACGCCACTCTTCTGGATTATGTTGATAGCCTAACTTCTCCATAACACTTGCAGGATCAGTACAAAAGCAAATTTTATCTCGTAATATAAAGAAAGAGGCAAACTCTTCATTACGGAATCTAAACGCGGTGACCTTTGTACCTTTGGCCAGTAAATTCCACTGCTGTAACATTGACGCTAAAAGTTCTACATGTTGTTTAGATAAGTTAAGGTCACGCACTAAATCATTAAGTTCAGGCTGCTCGATCAAATGTTTTTTTCTTTCCTTCTTCATCTTCGGAAATCTGATACACAGGAGACTCTTTGCTTCTTTTACGGGATATAATATTCTCTTCTATAGCATCATCAACAGCACAACGTCCAAGTTCTGTATCTAAGTCCTGTGGCAATGGTGAAACGGAAATTGGTAAATTTTCGCCATGAGGAACGGGTCGTTTAGCTGAAGATATGTCGGGATATTGAATTTTGTGCTTATTTTTTTTTGAAAATCCACATACGTTTGTCATACAAAAATAGCAATCGGTAGCATGGTTTGTCGGCTCACACCAGATCATCGGAATAGCAAAGGGCATTGATGATATATTTCCATTAAGCCAGTGGCTTAAGTTTGACATACAAGTCTGGAAACAAATATGAGGAGTCCAATTCCGATCTTGATTCACTATAGGAAAACCAAAATACTTGAGATATGCTAATTCAGTCACTTTAGTTATTAATCTGGCATGAGATTTAGGTGTATACAAGCCACAAACATAACAAAATGAATCAGTCGATGTATTACAACCACGTTTTCGTACTTTAGACATTTTAATCAAAAAATCTCACTTTCCACGGCTATCGCAATAAATATACAACTACCTTCAAGTTTTAAATTGATAAACAAGAAAGAATACAGATAAGACATACGAAAAATGTCACTAATACTCTCGACTAACAAATAACTCAAAGTATATATGGATTTGGCGCAAGTAGAACGAAAAATTTACTTAATACCACGTAAAAAAATAATTTTGAAATTCTTAAAAATCTGGTACGGAATTTTTAAATATGAATTGATTATTAGTACACCTAATTTAATATAAAAACACCAATAGCCAATCAGTTGCATATTGCCTGTAGACTAATGATATCACTGTCGTACAAGTATTTGTTGTCAACTAACGCCTGCTGAGCTCATACAAGGTTTACAGATCCAGCTAAAAATGCAACAGGCCACCGGAGCGGAGCACTATTTCAGTAAGGGTAACAATTGTTGCGAACTAACCAGTTTTGCAGTTTTCAGCGATTTCGATTTCGATTTGGCCAGGCGCCCAAACCTATCTGATATTGAAATAACTTAAAGATATTGAGAGTGAGGTCAGACTCTACTTGAATAAACTTAAAAGGGGCGGGGTTTGCTTAAGGTTTTCTTGGTAAAAAATTACCTTTTTTGTGAATTTATTTCTTAAATATGGACTCAGTAATTTTATTCGGACCTTTTGTCCATTAATGAGCACATTTTTGAAAACATAGGGTAATTTTTTTTCGTCAGTTTTTATACTGTTGCAACCAGTTGCTACAGAGTATTATAGCTTTGTTCATCTAACGGTTGTACGTATCACCAAACACTAAGCTAGATAAATACAGCGTTATACATATATATATACATATGTATATAAATGATCAGGATGACGGAGGATCATTTTTATATATAACATATGAAGAAAAGTTTAAATCCGGTTGCCAGTATGTCTGTCCGTCCGTGCAAGCTGTAACTTGAGTAAAAATTGGGCGTATTAGGACTACTGTTACGCCCACAAATCGCCATTAACCGCAAACATATAAAGTGCCATAACTAAGCACTAAATTGAGCAACCAAATTTGATGAGTACAAATCATATAAGAACTCTTCCTACAGTGTGAAAATTTTTTAAATCGGCGGATAACCCCTCTCACTCCCCATATAACGGTACTGTTAAAAACTAAAATAAAATTGTTAAAATCCGATGAAAACTGTTCAAGCCCCTAGGTACCTGTGAGCACTCACACATGGCAACACTGTTTGTCAGTTATTCTGTGGGCACACAGACAAGACGTATCACATCTGGCAACACTGTTCGTCAGTTATTCATTTTCTGTACATTCTTGGAAATTTACAGTTTGAACTGAATTCTTAATTCTTAGTTTTTAGTTTTTAAGAAGCGTCACTCATTATACAGACGCCAACAAGAATACAAGTGTTCTTCAACACTTCTTCTTTGTAATTTTTATAATTGTGGAGTTTCATGTGCCACATACCGAATATTTAGACCCCGATACCTATAGTTTACTTTTGATCGAAAATGTCGGTTAATGTGCGGCATACATATATGTAGTATATAACTGAAACTAAGGGATAATCCTTTTTTTATAATGGTCTCTGTGTCAAAAATATGTTCCTTTAGCCCTCAAATACTTAATAAAAAATTTTCGAACTTCCGGGCGACTTTGTACCGCATATATCGGTCAAAATGTGAGTTATCGCAATGAAAATAAGAAAGCGTGTTTAACTCATAACAGTGTATCTTTGTGCCTAAAATAGATAAATTTGAGCGAAAACTTGGCCTAGCCCTTATATCACTAATGTCATAATTTTCGAACATCCGGATGATCTTATTCTATACCTTAAATTATTCCCCTGGCTTTGATTCTTGCATGTTGCAAGAGTTTACAATGTTCGGTTGCACCCTAACTTAGCCCTTCCTTACTTGCTCAGTTTACAAATTTAAAACGCGTTTTTCTCAATACTACTTTTTCAAAGTCCGTGTTCGCTTTTATTTCAAAACTTCTTGACCGATGCATTTCAAACTTTGTCCAGTTTTTGACGTATAAAATACCCAACAGTTTGAAATTTTTTTTAGCGTTAAGGGTGTTTTCCACCCACAAAAAGGCGGAATTTTTTAGAGCAAAGGAACAGTTTTCACTTTAAATGGTCGACAAAAATAAACCTCAAAAATAATAATATTTCCCCACTATTTAACGGATGTTATTATATTATACATATAAGCCTTCAAAATCCGTTGCAAAATTTTAAATATTTAAGGGTAAGAGGATATAGGATAGTAGAGGATGGGGTCATGTGTAGAAGTTCACGCAAGTGAGGAAAGTTCTCTGATCGCCATTCACTTGGGAGTGGCCAGAAACGATTCTTTTACATATCACTCAAGCAGCTCACGACTTCCGGTCTTTGACCAAGTATCCTCTGGGTAGCCTAAGAACATCCGTTCGAAGGTGAGCTAAAGTGAGAAGGCGAAACATCCCCTGCATAGGGCTTGCGCTGGGTTTGGGACCCGCCACGTAAAAAGCCTATCCCAATGAAAAGCGACAAACAGCCTCGGATGAGAAACCCCTCTTTTGATGACGACCATGGCAAACGAAATAAGGACTACGATATCAGGGCATGCACCTGGAAGGTCCGGTCCCTTAATTGGGAAGGTGCCGCTGCCCAGCTGGTTGATGTCCTCGCGAAAAAAAAGGCTGACATCACCGCCGTCCAAGAAATGCGATGGACGGGACAAGGACAGAGACGAGTAGGTCCTTGTGACATTTACTACAGTGGCCACATAAAGAAGCGCAAGTTTGGTGTGGGATTCGTGGTGGAAGAGAGACTCCGTCGCCGAGTACTATCATTCACTCCGGTGAATGAACGTCTAGCCACAATCCGCATCAAAGCGAGGTTCTTCAACATATCGCTGATCTGCGCCCACGCTCCGACGGATGAGAAGGACGATGTGATCAAAGATGCCTTTTATGAGTGTTTGGAACGCACTTATGAGAGATGCCCCCGCCACGATGTCAAAATCGTGCTTGGCGACTTTAACGCCAGGGTGGGCAAAGAAGGTATCTTTGGCACTACGATCGGTAAATTCAGCCTCTACGAGGAAACATCCACAAATGGGTTGAGGCTGATCGACTTCGCCGGGGCCCGAAATATGGTTATCTGTAGTACTAGATTCCAGCACAAAAAAATTCATCAAGCTACCTGGCTGTCTCCGGATCGAAAAACCAACAACCAGATCGATCATGTTGTGATAGACGGAAGACACGTCTCCAGTGTTTTAGATGTGCGTGCGCTCCGAGGTCCTAACATCGACTCGGACCACTACCTTGTTGCAGCCAAGATTCGCACCCGCCTCTGTGCAGCAAAAAAAGGCACGCCAACAAACACAAGGAAGGTTCGACGTCGAAAAGCTGCAATCACAACAGACTGCCGAACGTTTTTCTACTCGGCTTACACTCCTGCTCTCTGAGAGCACTCATCAACAACTCGGTATAAGGGAACTGTGGGACGGCATTTCAAACTCCTTACGTACAACTGCATCCGAAACCCTTGGTTTTCGGAAAGTGCAAAAGAACAACTGGTACGACGAGGAGTGCCGCGCCGCAGCGGAGAGAAAACAGGCTGCCTACCTCGCAACGTTACGATCGGCCACAACACGTGCGGGATGGGATAGATACCGAGAATTGAAGAGGGAAGCGAGAAGCATCTGCAGACAGAAAAGGAAAGAGGCCGAAATGCGTAAGTATGAAGAGCTTGATAAGCTGGTCGACAGGGGTAATTCTCGAAAATTCTACAAAAAAATGCGGCCGTTTACAGAAGGTTTCAAGACCGGAGCATACTCTTGTAGAACCCCCTAAGGTAATGTAGTGATCGATGCCCAGAGCATACTTAAATTATGGAAGGAACACTTCTCCAGCCTGCTGAATGGCAGTGAAAGTACAGCACCAGGAGAAGGCGAACCCGATTCCCCAATCGATGACGATGGAGCAGACGTTCCATTGCCCGACCATGAAGAAGTTCGAATAGCAATTACCCGTCTGAAGAACAACAAAGCGGCGGGGACCGATGGATTGCCGGCCGAGCTATTCAAACACGGCGGCGAAGAACTGATAAGGTGCATGCATCAGCTTCTTTGTAAAATAAGGTCGGACGAAAGCATGTCCAACGATTAGAATTTAAGTGTGCTATGCCCAATCCATAAAAAAGGTGACCCCACAATCTGCGCCAACTACCGTGGGATTAGCCTCCTCAACATCGCATATAAGGTTCTATCGAGCGTATTGTGTGAAAGATTAAAGCCCACCGTCAACAAACTGATTGGACCTTATCAGTGTGGCTTTAGACCTGAATTTTTAAAAGCATTTATGAGTTGAGAGCTAACAGGCTTAAACTTCTTTATTAAGTATTGAGAGTTCAAAAGTCAGTAGTTTTAATATTAAAAGGATTTAAATAGTCTACATATATATGAAACGACCATTAAGTAATTTAAGTTCCGAAAAATTCTTATTTTGTCTGATCTGGCTATGTATATATGTACATATTCCACATGAAAAACCAAATATACATATACAAGTATTAGCTTCATTTGCAAATATCCCAAATACGGCACGATTCCGATTACTTTGGCGCTCGGGTAAAAAAACGATTTTTTGAATAAATGGGGTACGTGCTTATAGGGGAGCTTCCCCAGAGGAGGAATACGCAAAAATATCAGGGGGATTCTCTTGCTCTTGCAAAATCTTTACACGGTGCAAGAATTGCAGAATTTTCCTCTTGGTGTAACGGCACAACAACAAACACAAGCAGAAAATTATTTGCAATGGCTGTAATATATGTCAGACCAAAACCCATGTTTATTTTCGTGCAATGATTAAATAATTGCAACATAAAAATAAATACATATTTTGTCGTTAAATTTTTGAGGAAGGTAACTTTTAAATAGATTTTTTAATTTCTATTTAAATTATAAAAATTTGTTACAGTTTTTTGTTAAGAATGTGTGCAGAAGGTGCGCCAATTCACAATAGCCATTTACAATAGTCATTTACAATAAATTGACCGAATCAGCCGTTCATGTATGACTAGATTCTGCAATGGGTGCTCTCGTGCCCTTGTATATTTCGGTATATATGTATTTTTGCAATCTGCAATCTTGCAAGAGCAAGAGAATACCCTTAGCGATTCTAACACTTATATTTTTTAAAATATTCCTGATTAAAAATTCAAAAATTTGTAATAATAACACATAGTATTTCTCAATGTTTCACTAAATTTTTTCAGATGTTTCAGTTTGTATATTTAAATATACACACTAAACATAATAATAAGTTCACAATTCACTTTTTTGTTTATATCTCTCCGTCTACATCAAAGTGACTTTTTACTTAGCTTTATATAATTATGATAAATGAAAAAATAATAATGTTACCATTAATCAAACGTTCCAGACTCCTCTCTCACGACCTTTGAAAAATATTTTTAAAACAAGTATGGAAGGGGTAAATTCGGGAGCAACCGAACATTTTATACTCTTATGAGAATCAAACGCTTGGAAATAATTTAAGTGCAAAGCTTAGTATCCAGCTCTCAAGAAATGTGAAAACTTCATATAAAATATTTCCTGCGGTAAATTTTCTTCAGCTCTAAAGAAATCTAATACTAATTTTTAATTAATTTTATATCCTGAACAGGGTATATTAAGTTGGTTAAGAAGCTTGTAACACCCAGAAGGAAGCGTCGGAGATCCTTTAAAGTATATGTATAAATGATCAGTATGTTGAGCTGAGTCGATTTAGCCATGTCCGTCTGTCTGTCTGTCCGTTTGTCTGTCTGTATATATACGAACTAGTCCCTCAGTGTTTGAGATATCGTTTTGAAATTTTGCAAACGTCATTTTCTCTTCAAGAAGCTGCTCATTTGTCGGAACTGCCGATATCAGATCACTATAACATATAGCTGCCGTACAAACTGAACGATCGGAATCAAATTCTTGTATGGAAAGCTTTCACATTTGACAATGTATCTTCACAAAAGTTGGCACAGGTTATTTTTTAGGGCAACAATGTAATCTCCGAAGAAATTGTTCAGATCAGTTAACTATAGCATATAGCTACCATACAAACTGAACGATCGGAAAAAAGTTCTTGTATGGAAAACTTTTGCATTTGACAAGATATATTCACGAAATTTGGTAAAGATTATTTTCTAAAACAACAATGTAATCTCCGAAGAAATTATTCAGATCGGTTATCTATAGCATATAGCTGCAATACAAACCGAACGGTCGGAATCAAGGGCTTGTATGAAAAACTTCGCATTTGACGTGGTATCTTCTCGAAATTTGACATGGATTACTGCTTAAGGTAATAATAAATCTCCGAAAAAAATGTTCAGATCGGATTACTATAGCATATAGCTTCCATATAAATTGAACACACAGTTACTAAAAGAAATGCTCCTGTGAAGGGTATATCAGCTTCTGTGCAGCCGAAGTTTACGTTTTTTCTTGTTTTTCAATAAAATGCGAATAATACATGAAATCAACAATTGTTTTTTGAAGAAAATTTAAAGTAATCATTAAATTCCTTCTACCATTAGTTAAAGTCATTATTATGAAATGTAGTTCATTTTGAAATTTTGTATAAAACCTATCAATCTGAATCCACATTCCTTAAATCGCAATAAAAATGTTTATATACTTACACATATAAGTTTATTTTCTCTGGCTCTTCTAATGTGGATGATTCACAATGCGTAAACAGCTGTCAAAATTACTTGACTAGAGAAATAAGGCGTTTTTTTCTTGAGCAATTATTTAAGAGCTGGATACGGACCTTAAAACGTCAACCAGAGGATCGAAATCCAAGTAATTTTATATATACAAATACTACATATAACTCATATAATGACAGACTTATAAGGTTTGTTAGGAAAACGAAAATAATTATATGAAGTATATGAGAGTTGGGATAGAACCGAAACGTTCTATTTGTTTTTTTTGATATTAGTTATGTATATAGGGACTGGGTCAAGTTTTCGCTATTGGCCGATATATACGGTACAAAGTCACACAGAAGTTAAAAAAGCTTTTATTAGTATTATAAATGGGGGCTTAGAGAAGTATACGCCCGATTCAGTCTATACAGACATACCAGAAAAAAATTGTCCCTGAATCTCAATTTTATATCTCACATATTGATCAATATTTTCGATCAAAAGTCATCCATAGGTAGTGAGGTCCAAATATTCGGTACCGAGGAGCTTGAACAGTTTTATTTGGATTTAAACAATTTTTGTTCAGAAGTTGTCAAACACTAAAGGCAATATTTGTGCCAAATTTTATCCCGTTATATTAATTGCTTCTTGATTTGTTTACTAGAAAGTGAAATAATTAATTGGAATTTAAAATTGTGCTATATGAGAAATAGGCGGGGTTGTGGTTCAATTTCGTCCATTTTCACAATGTCAGGGGTGATAGCAGAATTTAGTTGAAATTGAAATTGGTTGAGTAGGTTCGGAGATGTGTGATGTATAAAGTCCTCTTGTATCACTCCGACTGTAAAATTTATTGTCCCTGGCCCATTTAGTTATTGACTTATCGTGTTTTTAGTAATTTAAAAAAAAACTGTTATATGGGATCAGGACGATTCTTATAGGATTTGTCCTAATCGAATTTGGTTATTGTAGCTTTCTCATTTATTAAAGACTGGGCCATGTCCATTTATTAAAAATTTTCGGATCAATAGTGCCATTTACTATTGCAATCAGCTGTACCAAATACAGGTTTATATCTTAAGTGACCGTGGCAGTAGTCCAATTATGCCCATCACGACCGTGGCAGTTTCATTAAGTGCCACGTACGATTGGATGGGCGAACAGACAGACAGTCACCCCGCTTTCCACTCATCTCATCATCCTAAACATTTAATTATTCATAAATATATAGATAACACGATTAGAGTTTAAGAGTCGAATGTGGGAAAAAGACTAGCCAAGGAGCATCGTAGCAATCTCTTCGAACTTCTTTTTGTTATCATTTGTCAATATCATTATATATTGGCTAAGTATATGTAAACCCCCAAATGGGATGAGGCTGATTGACTTCGCCGGAGCCCGAAATACTGTGGTATTAGATTCCAGCACAAGAAGATACATCAAGCTACCTGGCTGTCTCCAAATCGAAAAGCCAACAACCAGATCGATCATGTTGTGATAGACGGAAGACACGTTTCCAGTGTTCTAGACGTGCGTACGCTCCGTGGTCCTAACATCGACTCGGACCACTATCTTTTTGCAGCGAAGATTCGCACCCGCCTCTGTGAAGCAAAAAACGCACGTCAACAAACACAAGGAAGGTTCGACGTCGAGAAGCTGCAATAACAACAGACAGCCGAACGATTTTCTACTCGGCTTGCACTTCTGCTCTCTGAGAGCACTCGTCAACAACTCGGTATAAAGGAACTGTGGGACGCCATTTCAAACTCCTTACGTACAGCTGCAACCGAAATCATTGGTTTTCGGAAAATGCAAAATAACAGCTGGTACGACGGGGAGTGCCGTGTCGCAGCGGAAATAAAACAGACTGCCTACCTCGCAATGTTACGATCGACCACAACACGTGCGGGATGGGATAGATACCGAGAGTTTAAGAGGGAAGCGAAACGCATTTCTTCTTCTTAATTGGCGTAGAAACCGCTTACGCGATTATAGCCGAGTTAACAACATCGCGCCAGTCGTTTCTTCTTTTCGCTACGTGCCGAAACGCATTTGCAGACAGTAAAAGAAAGGGGCCGAAATGCGTGAGTACGAAGAGCTTGATAAGCTGGCTGACAGGGGTATTGCTAAAAAATTCTATGAAAAAATGCGGCGGCTTACAGAAGGTTTCGAAACCGGAGCATACTCTTGTAGAACCCCCAAAGGTTATCTAGTCACCGATGCCCAGAGCATACTTAAATTATGGAAGGAACACTTCTCCAGCCTGCTGAATTGCAGTGAAAGTACAGCACCAGGAGAAGGCGAACCCGATTCCCCAATCGATGACGATGGAGCAGACGTTCCATTGCCCGACCATGAAGAAGTTCGAATAGCAATTACCCGTCTATTTAAATATGACGGCGAAGAACTGATAAGGAGCATGCATCAGCTTCTATGTAATATACTTTCAGACAATACCATGCCCAACGATTGGAGTTTAAGTGTGCTCTGCCCAATCCATAAAAAAGAGACCCAACAATCTGCGCCAACTACCGTGGGATAAGCCTCCTCAACATCGTATATAATGTTCATCCAGCATATTGTGTGAAAGGTTAAAGCCCACCGTCAACAAACTGATCGGACCTTATCAGTGTGGCTTTAGACCTGGGAAATCAACAACCGACCAGATATTCACCATACGCCAAATCTTGGAAAAGACCCTTGAAAGGAGAATCGACACACACCACCTCTTCGTCGATTTCAAAGCTGCTTTCGACAGCGCGAAATGGAGCTGCCTTTATGCGCGATGTCTGAATTTGGTATCCCCGGAAAACTAATACGGCTGTGAGCAACACCAAAAGCTCCGTCAGGATCGGGAAGGACCTCTCCGAGCCGTTCGATACCAAACGAGGTTTCAGACAAGGTGACTCCCTGTCGTGTGACTTCTTCAATCTGCTGCTGGAGAAAGTAGTTCGAGCTGCAAAACTTAATCGAGCAGGTACAATCTTGATATCATCGGCCTCAACACCCGCGCCGTTAGTTCTGCTTTCTCCAGACTGGACAAGGAAGCAAAGCAAATGGGTCTGGTAGTGAACGAGGGCAAGACTTTCACGTCACTGTTGACTTTGTAGAAGTTAGATAGTTTCGTATATACACCACCAACAATGTCACCCTGGAAATCCAACGCAGGACAACTCTTGCCAACAGATGCTACTTCGGACTGAGTAGGCAATCAAAAAGTAAAGTCATCTCTTGACGAACAAAAACCAAATTCTATAAGTCGCTCATAATTATCGTCCTACTATATGGTGCAGAGGCCTGGACGATGACATCAACTGATGAGTCGACGTTGAGAGTTTTCGAGTGAAGAGTTCTGCGAACGATTTATGGTCCTGTGCGCATTGGCCACGGCGAATATCGCATTCGATGGAACAATGAGCTGTACGAGATATACGACGACATTGACATAGTTCAGCGAATTAAAAGACAGCGGCTACACTGACTAGGTCATGTTGTCCGGATGAACGAAAACACTCCAGCTCTGAAGGTATTCGACGCAGTACCCGCCGGGGGAAGCAGAGGAAGAGGAAGACCTCCACTCCTTTGGAAGCACCAGGTGGAGAAGGACCTGGCTACGGTTGGAATATCCAATTGGCGCCACGTAGCGAAAAGAAGAAACGACTAGCGCTGTTGTTAACTCGGCTATAATCACGTAAGCGGTGTCAACGCCAATTAAGAAGAAGATATGTAACGTTTTGCAGATGATATTTCAGAAAAGAATTGCAGACCTTGCCATTCACCATAGTTAATTAAAGAATATGATAGATATGGAATTTTCGTTGGCTGGTAGTTGTTTTGAATTCAGTGGGAGTCAACACTTGAATTTCAGTTTTAAAATATAGTTTTTCGATTCGATGTTACAGATTATAATAGTTTGGTTCACTTATAGGTTGTTTGGATCATCTTAAACTAAGCGAGATATATATAGAGATTCAGAGCGTAATAAAACACGTGTTTGCTCTTCAAGATCCAAATGCAAAAAGGGACGATAGGCGTTTTTATTTTCTTTAACTAACCTATTTTCTTTAATTAACTTTAAGCTTGTGGTGTTGCCACATATATATGGATATGCATATAAATTACCAGGATAACGAGACGAGTTGAATTTCAAGTGACTGTCTGTTCGTCCATCTGTCCCCGAAAGCGACAACTTAAGTAAAAATTGGAATATTGTGATGAAAATCTGTAGACATATTCTTTGGGACCCAAGAGAGGTTTGGTTTGCAGATAGGTCGCGCCTACAAAACATTATTAAACGAAGCTTTGAAGTGTCATAACTAAGCAGTAGATTAAGATACAAAAAGGTTATTTAGTAAGCAGATCGCAGTAGCCAGGACCACCTGTGAGTTAAATATTTTTGTAAAGTGGGTATGAAAGCACTAAATGCTTTAATTTATATTTCTTCCAAACTTAAAGAGCTAAATCGACCAAATTTATTGAAAGGAAGTCGTTTTGGCCCCTCTTCACACTCTGTGAAAATGGGGAAAATCAAATAATAACCGGGTCGTTATTATGAAAACCACCAAAAATTTGATAATTCACTGAATAAAGACATTGCATTAGAATTAAATTTTACAACCATGATGGTATAGAAAGACTTTATAGGAGCAGTTGTAAAACTTAAACAATGAGCGTGGCACCACCCACCGTTACATGAAATTCTTTATACGCTAGTTCCGATATGATGGAGTCATGTGTAGAAGTTTACGCGGGTGAGGAAAGTTTTCTGAGTGCCATTCACTTGTGAGTGGCTTTTCTTTTACATATGGCTCAAGCAACTCACGACTTCCGGTCTTAGACCAAGGATCCTCTGAGTAGCATTTACCATATAAAGAAGCGCAAATGCAATATGAGATTTGTGTTGGGAGAGAGAATTCGTAGCCGAATCCTGGCATTCACCCGGGTGGATAAACGTCTAGCCACGTCCCGATGAAAGAGATGAACGATGTGATCAAAGATGTCTTCTATAAGCGTTTTGAGCGCACCTGCCACGATGTCAAAATCGTGTTTGGTCACTTTAACGCCAGGGTGGGCAAAGAAGGTATCTTTGGCGCAACGGTCGGTAAATTCAGTCTCGATGATGAAACGTTCCCAAATGAGTTGAGGCTGATCGACTTCGGCGTGGCTCGAATTATGTTTATCTGTAGAACTATATTCCAGCATAGAAAAATTCATCAAGCTACCTGGCTGTCTCCACCAATAAAATGGATCATTTTGTAATAGACGGAAAACACGTATCTAGTGTTTTAGAAGTGCATACGCTCCGAGGGTCTAATATCGACTCGGACCACTATCTTGTTTCAGCCAATATATGCAGCAACAAACACAAGGAGGCCCGACGTCGAGAAGCTGCAATCACAACAGAGAGTCGAACGATTATTTACTCGGCTTGTACTCATCAGCACTTCAGTATAAGGGAACTGTGGAACGACATTTCAAACTCCTTACGTACAGCTGCACACGAAACCATTAGTTTTCAGACAAGATAAACGAGAAATGAGGAATGCCGTAACACGGTGGAGAAAAAACAGACTGCCTACCTCGCAACTATTCGACCACAACGTGCGGTGGGGTATAGATACCAGAGTTGAAGAGGGAAGCGAGACACATTTGGAGATAAAAAAAGAGGCAGGCTGAAATGCATGAGAACGAAAAGCTTGACAAGCTGGCTAAAAGAGGTAATGCTCGAATATTCTACGAAAATATATTTTGAATAAGAGAAAGGTTGCAAGACCGGAGCATACTCTCGAAGAACCCCCAGAAGTGATGACCAGGGCACACTAAATTTATGGACTGCCGAATGGCAGTGAAAGCATACCACCAGACGATGGTGAATCCGGTTCCTCAATCGAAGATGATGGAGCGGACTTTTCATTGCCCGATCTTGAAGAAGTTCGAATAGCAATTAACCGTCTGAAGAAAAACACAGCGACGGGGTATTCATATACGACAGCCAAGAACTGATACGGAGCATGCATTAGCTTTTTTGTAGAATACGATAGGACGAAATCATGCCTGCCTATTGGAATTTAAGTGTGCTCTGCCCAATGCACAAGAAAGGGAGACCCCACAATCTGCGCCAGCTACCGTTGGATAGCTTCCTCAACTTCGTATACAAGGTTCTATCGAACGTATTGTATGAGTACAGTGTGGCATTAGGCCTGGAAAATCAACAACTGGCCAGATATGCACCATGTGCCAAGCCTTGTGAAAAGAGGACCGACAGACACCACCTCTTCAATCTACTGGTGGAGGAAATAATTCGAACACAATCTTTTATAAGAGTGTACAACTGCTGGCTTACGTTGACGATATTGATATCATTGTCCTAAACAACAGTGCCGTTAGTTCTGCTTTCTCCAAAATGAATAAGGAAGTAAAGCAGAGGGGTCCGGTAGTTAACGAGAGCAAGACAAAATATTTCTTGTCATCAAATAAACAGTCGTCGTACAAGCGACTTAACTCCTACGTCTCTGTTAACAGTCATAACTTCGAAGTCGCAGATAATTTCGTAAATCTAGGAACCAGTATTAACACTAACAATAACGTCAGCCTTGAAATCCAACGTAGAATAACTCTTGCAAACAGCTTCGGATTAGGTAAGCAATTGAAAAATAAAGTATTCTCTCGACGGAACAAAAACCAAACTCTACAAGTCACTCATCAACCCCGTCCTGCTATATGGTGCAGAGGCATGGACGATGACAACAACTAATGAGTCGGCGTTACGAGTTTTCGAGAGCAAGGTTTTGCGGAAGATTTATGGCCCTTTGCACGTTGGCAACGGCGAATATCGCATTCGATGGTACGATGAGTTTTACGAGATATACGACTTACTTGTGAAGTTTCCTCTCTTCGTAACACCGTCTCTAGGAATAAGAGTCAGAGAATAAAATTATGATCCTTTTATATACCCCTCTACTTCCGTAAGCAGCATTGTATGCATCACTAGATTGAGCGGTGCCTGGAACTTCGGTATTACTTCAGGTGCTATGGTTGGGCAAATGCGCATTGCCCCTGAAGCGCAGACGCATTTGGGTGTTTGCAGGTTCGATAGTTGAAGACCTACCAAACACTGCGCTCCATAAGTGCAAATAGGCCTTACGGTCATGGTATACAGCCTGATGATACTTGGCTTGCAGCCCCAGAATCTGCCGGCTTAGCGTCTGCACCCCTGACGCGAACGTGATTGCTTATTAGCATCTCAAAGTGCTCGTCTACTACTAGGCTACATAGTAGAAGGCAGCCCCATGCAGTACCAAGACGAATCTTTCTCTCCCTCACAGTAGTCTCACCTAGTACGTAGTCCAGTCGCTGCATACTGGAGCCGCCATGTTATTTTTCCCAGTGTCTTGATGACACATGCGTGGGACGCATGGCGTATATTGCCAGCGAATTTTGGAATTTTGGAGTAGGTGATCTTGCACACCTTGTTGCAAAAGTGCTGGAAAGATGCCGTCTACCCCTGTCGGCTTGCAGTTCGAAGGGGGGACCAGTGCCTACTAGATTGAGTCTGCAGTGAGAGAATGTACAGGCTTGTTTCCTGGTGGTCAACTTTAGTGGACAGTCGCAGTCCATTATGAACTGGTTAAGAATGAAATATATATGTATATTCATCCCTAGCGTTTCCCTAAAGACATCTCAGTTCGTATTTCTAAAGATACTAATCAGCGGACAATCCCTGACCACCCGCATCTAACATAAATATTTTCGAACTTCTGGTTCATTTTATACCGCATCTATGGGTCCATATGTAAGAAATCTTAATGAAATTCAGAAATAATCTCTTTCTAAAAATAGAGTATTCTCTTGTCTTAAATGGACACATGAAGATTTTTTCCAGGCAGTGGAAGAGTATCAAATGTTCGGTTACACCCGACCTTAGCCCTTCTTAACTTATTCCACTTTGTGATCAGGCTTAAAGGGACATATGACCTTATAATAATTTACAATTCACAGTCTTCCAAATTATTATCATCAAATAATTTTCTATATTCGCTAGTCTGAGAACTGCCATCAAAGTCCCTTAATGTTAATTCTATTGGTTTACAATTTTAAAATCCGCTGAACGCTGAAATTATTGTTTGCTTAGGCTAACTTTTCTGTTTTTTTTCTTAATATTATCATTGGTTAAAAAGCTCAGGACAATTTTATTGCAAATGAATGCCTTGTTAAATTTGCTTCGGTTATAAGTGATACTTTTTATATTGCTGGAACGATTTAGAGATTGGATTAACTACAAAACAAACGCAAATCATCAGCAGCGAGCACATTGTGTTCTGTCAAATTTGCAGTACGTCTCCACTTAGTTCTTTCCGAGCTCTCTACAAAACTTAATCTAAGACATTCTTGGCTTTGAATCAACGAAGTTGATTGTCGACTTAACTGTATATATTCATTTTGCGCAAGCCAATCTGATTTTTTTTGGCGACATATATCAAAAATACATGTGCGTGAATGTTGACAGGATGTACCTGTATATATGTATGTACATAGATCGGAATAAAACAAACTTTGATTAAATTATAAAAATGAAATGACGAACAACACGTAAAAAATCACAAGGTCGGGTATAACCGAACATTTCATACTCTTGCAATTTGCAAGGATTAAAGCTAGAGAAGTAACTTCAGGTGCCTATATATGGGGCTAAGTCAAGTTTTCGCCCAACTTTATTCATTTTAGGCAAAAAGATACACTGTGGAGGATGGAGTCATGTGTAGAAGTTCACGCAAGTGAGGAAATTTCTCTGATCGCCATTCACTTGGGAGTCGCCAGAAACGATTCTTTTACATATGGCTCAAGCAGATCACGACTTCCGATCTTTGACCAAGTATCCTCTAGGTAGCCTAACAACATCCGTTTGAAGGCGAGCAAAAGTGAGAAGACGAAACATCCCCTACATAGGGTTGTGCCCTGGGTTTGGGACCCACCACGTAAAAAAAAAATACACCCAATGAAAAGAAACAACAAGCCTCGGATGACTGACTCGCATTTTGATGACGCCCATGGCAAACGAAATAAGGACAACGATATCAGGGCATGCACCTGGAATGTCCGGTCCCTTAATTGGGAAGGTGCCACTGCCCAGCTAGGTGATGTCCTCCTGAAAATAAAGGCTGACATCACAAACGTCCAAGAAATGCGATGGACGGGACAAGGACAGAGTCTTTGTGGCATTTACTACAGCGGCCATATAACGGAGCGCAAGTTTGGTGTGGGATTCGTGGTGGAAGAGAGACTCCGTCGCCAAGTACTATCATTCACTGCGGTGAATGATTGTCTAGCCACAATCCGCATCAAAGCGGGGGTCTTCAAGATATCGCTGATTTGCACTCACGCCCCGACGGAAGAGAAGGACGATGTGACCAAAGATGCCTTCTATGAGCGCTTGGAGCGCGCCTATGAGAGCTGTCCCCGCCACTATGTCAAAATCGTGCTTGGCGACTTTAACGCCAGGGTGGGCAAAGAAGGTATATTTGGCACTACGGTCGGTAAATTCAGCATCCACGACGAAACATCCACAAATGGGTTGAGGCTGATCGACTTCGCCGGGGCCCAAAATATGGTTATCTGTGGTACTAAATTCCACCACAAGAAGATACATCAAGCTACCTGGCTGTCTCCAGATCGAAAAGCCAACAACCAGATCGATCATGTTGTGATAGACGGAAGACACGTTTCCAGTGTACTAGACGTGCGTACACTCCGAGGTCCCAACATCGACTCGGACCACTATCTTTTTGCAGCCAAGATTCGCACCCGCCTCTGTGAAGCAAAAAACGCACGTCAACAAACACAAGGAAGGTTCGACGTCGAGAAGCTGCAATCACAACGACAGCCGAACGATTTTCTACTCGGCTTGCACTTCTGCTCTCTGAGAGCACTCGTCAACAATTCGGTATAAAGGAACTGTGGGACGCCATTTCAAACTCCTTACGTACAGCTGCAACCGAAATCATTGGTCTTCGGAAAATGCAAAAGAACAGATGGTACGACGAGGAGTGCCGAGTCGCAGTGGAGAGAAAACAGACTGCCTACCTCGCAACGTTACGATCGACCACAACACGTGCGGGATGGGATTAATACCGAGAATTGAAGAGGGAAGCGAAACGCATTTGCAGACAGAAAAAGAAAGAGGCCGAAATGCGTGAGTATGAAGAGCTTGATAAGCTGGTCGACAGGGGTAATTCTCGAAAATTCTACAAAAAAATGCGGCCGTTTACAGAAGGTTTCAAGACCGGAGCATACTCTTGTAGAACCCCCTAAGGTAATCTAGTGATCGATGCCCAGAGCATACTTAAATTATGGAAGGAACACTTCTCCAGCCTGCTGAATGGCAGTGAAAGTACAGCACCAGGAGAAGGCGAACCCGATTCCCCAATCGATGACGATGGAGCAGACGTTCCACTGCCCGACCATGAAGAAGTTCGAATAGCAATTACCCGTCTGAAGAACAACAAAGCGGCGGGGATCGATGGATTGCCGGCCGAGCTATTCAAACACGGCAGCAAAGAACTGATTAGGAGCATGAATCAACTTCTTTGTAAAATATGGTTGGACGAAAGCATGCCCAACGATTGGAATTTAAGTGTGCTATGCCCAATCCATAAAAAAGGAGACCCCACAATCTGCGTCAACAAACCGATTGGACCTTATCAGTGTGGCTTTAGACCTGGGAAATCAATAACCGACCAGATATTTACCATACGCCAAATCTTGGAAAAGACCCGTGAAAGGAGAATCGACACACACCACCTCTTCTTCGATTTCAAAGCTGCTTTCGACAGCACGAAAAGGAGCTGCCTCTATGCCGTGATGGCTGAATTTGTTATCCCCGCAAAACTAATACGGCTGTGTAAACTGATGTTGAGCAACACGAAAAGCTTCGTCAGAATAGGGAAGGACCTCTCCGAGCCGTTCGATACCAAACGAGGTTTCAGACAAGGCGACTCCCTGTCGTGTGACTTCTTCAATCTGCTGCTGGAGAAAGTAGTTTGAGCTACAGAACTTAATCGAGCAGGTACAATCTTTTATAAGAGTACCCACCGGGGGAAGCAGAGGAAGAGGAAGACCTCCACTCTTTTGGAAGGACCAAGTGGAGAAGGACCTGGCTACGCTTGGAATATCCAATTGGCGCCACGTAGCGAAAAGAAAAAAACGACTGGAGCGCTGTTGTTAACTCGGCTATAATCGCGTAAGCGGTGTCTACGCCAGTGAAGAAAAAGATACACTTTCGTTATCAGTAAAACACGATCTCTAATTTTCATTGAGATAACTCACATGATGGCCGATATATGCGGTATAAAATCACTTGGAAGTTCGAATATTGTTATATAGTATTAGTTATATGGAAGCTAAGGGAAGTATTGACTTGATGCAGCAGATTTGTGACACCCATTCTATTCACACCCAGATTTGTGAAACATTCTATTGTCAGAAAAATCAGATGGTTTTTAAAATTGAGGTATATGGCAAGAAGGCGTGTTGTCTGATTTCGCATATTTTGAGACTGAAATTTAACATTGTTAGGAGACTGCCACATACCAAATTTGGTTGAAAACGGTTTAGTCCTTAGATATGTGATTTTACCTAACGGTGGGCGGTGCCACGTTCATCTCCCGATTTTGACTACGGCTCGCATAAAGTCCACTCATAGCACCTGGGGGGTAAAATTTAATGTCTTTGGGGTACTTAGTTATTAATTTATTCTTTAGTAATTTTTAACATTAACGTTATATGTTGAGTGAGCGGGGTTGTCATTCGATTTAAGCCATTTTCACTCTGTCGTTAGAAGTTCTTATAATATAATATATAATAATAAATTTTTGTTAGATGTCGAAGACCGCAACAAGTATAGATAAAAATAATCACAGTAAGGAGTTAAATCAGTTTGCCGCTTTCATCTGTCTGTATGTCCGTCCGTTTGTCTATCTGTGTATCTACTGGAACTAATCTCTCAGTTTTTGACATATTGTTTCGATATTTTGCACAAGTTCTTTTCTCATTTTGTATCCAGCTCTCAAGAAATGTAAGAACTTCATATAAAAAACGCATAAGAAATGGTCAAGAAAACTTCATGCGGTAAATTTTTTTGTGCTAGTATGCAGCACTAAAGAAATTTAGTACTAATTTTTAATACACTTTTTCAATAAAATGCGAATATGGCCAACCTGGTTTGTGAAGAAACATGAAATCAACAATTGCTTCTTGAAGGAAATTCAAAGTAATCGTTAAATTCATCCTAAATTAGTTAAAATCATTATTATGAAGTAAAGTTCATTTTGAAATTATGAATAACATCTACCGATCCTTGTCCACATTCCTTAAATCGCAATGAAAATATTTATGTTACTATACAAATGCAAGCGTACATATTACACACAAAGCTTGTTTCTTCTCTCTTGCTCTTCTAATGTGGATCATTCACAATGCGTAACTAGCTGTCAAAATTACTTGAAGAAATAATAAGAAGATTCTCTTGCTCTTGCAAGATTGCAGATTGCAAAAATCCTAAACCGAAATATACAAGAGCACGAGAGCACCCATTGCAGAATCTGGTGCTATATGAACGGCTGATTCGGTCAATTTATTGTAAATGACTATTGTTCAAGATTTAAGTTCTTTACAATGCAGTCCTGCGCATAATTAGTAAAGACACAAACCAATACCAGTCAGCAAATTGCTGAATGCTGAATGATCAATATAATTGTATCCTCTTTTTAGCGTTGTATTCGTAGACTAGTAGTTTCACTCTAGCTTAGTGAATGTAAATGTAATTTTACCATATTTCAACTATAGACATACCTATATGTATGTAGATATGTATCATGTGGCGTGATGCTACAATCCGTTAACCAAATATGTATTTAATGAGAAACTCAATAAAGAAGCGGCCTATTTCGTGACAGACTGCTGTAGCAATCATCCGAGCTTTGCAATTAGCGGAATTTTAGGACAAATCTTATACATCTTTTTGGTGCCTCCTGTGAGGAACTTTTCGATCCTGTTTTAATGTACAGATTTTAATGATAGCTGTTTGAATCTACGTACTTCAGCGCATGCCGCAATTGTGTGCATTGGCAAAATGACTGAAGCAGCTAATTACGATCCGGACAGTATGGAGTGCGATGTGATTCGCGCACAGTTGGACAAACATTTTGAAAGGTTTATGGAGTATCATACGGACCTGGTGTCTTCAGCACAATCCAGCGAAGTGACCACACATGACGACTTCTTGGCTGCTACGGAGTTACTCTACACGCAAATATGTATTCGACTACGTCGTATATGTGGCGCTGGTGAAGGTGATATTTGTGTGGCGAATCAATTGGACATGCGATTAGATCCAATTAAGATTCCTGTTTTCAATGGTGATCCAGCGAATTGGCTGCCTTTCAAAGATTTGTTCGAGGCACTAGTTCACAATCGGAAGGATCTGAATTCCAGTTACAAATTAAGCAAGTTACGCCAACATGTCAATGCAGACAGCGTACCATTGGTCGGTGGACTTTATACAGGCGGTTATGAGGACATGTGGCAGGAGATGAAACGGCGGTTTGATAATCCACGTTTGTTAGTGGAACCTCACGTGCAGCGTATACTGAATTTGCCCAACCAACCCACCGAATCCCAGAAGGGCTTGCTTCGACTAGTTGACACCGTCCAAAATGTGATGCGAGCTTTAAGCGTTATGGGTCTTCCGGTAAATCATTGGGACGCCCTCTTGGTGCCACTTTTGCTACCGAAATTGCCCACAATCACCATGTATGAGTGGGGGATGAGCCTTCAGACGAACAACATACCAATGGCTCAGGATTTTTTGACATTTATTGAGAATCGTGCCAACAATTTGCCTCAAGGAGCTACGAACAGTACATCAACTCTTCATCAGAGACCAACCCGTCCCGTTAAGGCTAACGTTGCAACGGTAAACTCATCTCAGCCGTTACATTCAGTGAAAAGGGTTACGGTATTTTGCCAACTTTGCGCAAACGGACACCGAATACACAAGTGTCAACGGTTCGTTAATCTTTCCATACCGGAACGGTGGGATACAGTTTTAACTGCATTGGAAGTGATCATGGATCTCGTGATTGTACATCGCGGGATTGCTTAAGGTGTCATCATCGCCATCATACGATGCTTTGCAAAATCAACGTTGCGAATAATTCACCGGCTACGGAGGAAGACACCAACAGTCACATAATCGATCGGAATATACCCGTGGACACACCTTCAACACAGGTGCCACAGGTATACCCACGACAGCAGTGACTTTTGAGGAAGGTCCGGTCATTTCTCATTAATGGAGACCGGACCATTTTACTAGCGACTGCGAAGGTCATCCTGACTGATCACAATGGAGGACAATTCGCGTGTCGTGCGCTCTGCGACCTGGGCTCTCAGGTGAGTCTGATTACCGATGCTACTACAAAACGTATGTGTCTTCGTAGGCGTCCAGGGGAGATACGAATTGAAGGAGTTGGTTCTAGCGCTGCAGTATACAGTAAAGGTCATATAACAGTACAGATGCAGGCTGCCTTTGACAACAACATTAACTTCAAACTCGAGGCTTATGTCGACAATAACCTCAGTAACGCCAGATACGCATATAGACGCAGAAGCTTGGAGCCATTTAAAAGATTTACCACTAGCTGACCCAACGTTTGCCACTCCAAGTCCGGTGGATCTTCTACTTGGTGCTGACGTACTAACGGGTCTCTTTCAGGAGGGTCTCATCCAGGGTTCTCCAGAGCAACTTTGCGCTTTAAACACTCGTCTTGGTTGGGTAGTATTTGGACCAGTCACAAGTTCTGCTCACTCCACTTTACACACATCTCTTACTGCGAAATGCGTCAACGAACAACGACTAGACACGTTACTTAGAAGCTTCTGGGAACTCGAAGAGCCCATACCATCATCCGAAATACACGTGGATGACTGTGAGACGATCTTCAACGACACAGTTACCCGTACCTCAGACGGCAGGTACCAGGTGCAAATTTTATTTCGACCAGATGATCCTGCTCTTGGGGAATCTCATCAATCGGCAGTCCGCCAGTTTCTACAACTCGAGAGGCGGTTGATGAACGATCCCTGTCTTCGTGAGCAGTACATTACATTTATGCGCGAATATATTGCTCTCGATCACATGGAGGTTAGCAAGCAAACTTTCGCCAATAAAGAAAATGGTTACTTCATACCTCATCATGCGGTAACCACAAAATTTCGCGTAGTTTTCAACGCTTCAGCGAAGACATCGAATGGGACATCCTTAAACGATACTCAGTTTTCTGGACCACAACTACATGCCAATATTGTCGACATCCTTCACCGTTTTCGCAAATGCAAGGTAGCCATCACTGCAGACATACAGAAGATGTTTGGACAAATCCTGGTAGACAGACGACATCGTAAATGGCAACAAATACTTTGGCGCGAATTGCCAAATGAACCTCTTCAAGTGTACGAATTGAAGACGGTAACTTATGGAATGGCTTGTAGTCCATTCAACGCAATACGCGCACTGCGTCAATGTGCGAATGACAATTATGAAGTCATCTATGACCCAAGCCGGGCTGCCGCAGCGCGTCATAGCATACTTTATAATTTCTACGTTGATGACTATTTGGATAGCGTCGACAGCGATGAACTTGCTATTACCCGTGCTCAAGATGTAGCGACTATTTTGAAACAAGGACAATTAATATTGGGAAAGTGGAATTCCAATTCTACACACGTATTATCCGCGATAACCGGTACAACACCTTCTGCATCCGAACTAGAGTTGAACAACTCAACAACAAAGGTATTGGGTCTTTACTGGGATCCAGTTAGCGACGAGCTCTTCTTCAAGGTAGGCTTAGTTGACGACACTTCAATGCATACCAAGCGAAAGGTTTTGAGTGACGTGGCGAAATTATATGATCCAACTGGGGTATTGGCACCCGTGGTCGTGGTGGCCAAACTATTCATACAGGACTTATGGAAGGCTGGTCTCCCATGGGACGCTGAACTTCCTCCAGAACTACTCAATTCATGGGTCTTATTCCGCAACAGTTTGCAAGATATTACACAACTTCGTATTCCTCGTTGGCTAGGTATACGAGTGGGCTCTTTGGTGCATTTACACGGCTTTTGCGATGCTAGTCGTAAAGCGTATGCAGCAGTCATATATGTTCAAACGATCGATAAAGGTGGTACATCACGCACAGCTCTTGTTTCAGCGAAGACGAAGATAGCACCAATTAACGATGTGACGATACCACGCCTCGAACTGTGTGGTGCTCATCTTCTAACCAAGGCGATGGGCAACGTACGTCAAGCCTTAGGCCTACAGGACGCCCCATGTACATATTGGAGTGATTCCACTATTGTTTTATGCTGGATACGTAAACCACCATCCACGTTCAAACAATATGTATCCAATCGGGTAGCTTACATCCAAGCCAATTCAGACATTAACGCTTGGAAGCACATTCGCTCGGAATCAAATCCAGCCGACTGTGCAAGCAGAGGCCTATCTCCCGGCGTCTTAGCAGATCATCACCTTTGGTGGACCGGACCGACGTGCATTCACCATAGCGTGGGGGAAATGTGCCTACCTTCTTTGACGGAGGAGGAGGAGCACCTCTCCATTGCTGAATCTCGTGTGGTATCCATCTTCGTTTCTAGAGCTAATTGCCAGTGGATTATGACATCCACGAAAGACAACAGGATACCTCTCATAGAGAAATTTAGCAAATTGAGTCGTTTACTTAACACCACTGTTTGGTTAAGGCGATGGTTACCGAAATATCGCGGTTACTGGAACGATATAGTTTCTGTCGCAGATCAGCACTGGGCTTTACTTCTGCATATTCGACAAGCACAAGGTAATCATTTTAAACAAGAAATTAAGGCTCTTGAATTGCATTCCAGAATTGCGGGTCGCAGTGAAATCTTAGCACTCAATCCTTTCTTGGATGCAGACGGCATACTGAGAGTAGGTGGTCGACTCGCAAACTCCGACTTAAGTGAAGATCAGCGACATCAAACTATAATTCCGCGTGGGGCTCTGGCTTATTTACTAGTCGCCGATGCTCATACACGTTGCTTACATGGTGGTATACAACAAATGCTTCAGTTTCTTAGACAACGTTTCTGGCTTATAGGCGCACGGGCGCAAGTAAAGTCTTTCATCTGGGCCTGCACTACATGTCGTAGGCATCTTCAAATTATACAACGTCAACAAATGGCTTCGCTCCCGAAGGAACGTGTACTAGTGGCCCCACCATTTTCTCGTAGTGGCTTGGATTACTGCGGGCCATTCCATGTACGTGTGGGAACGCATCGCGCTACCCCGACTACAAAAACCTATGCTGCCATATTTATTTGTATGGCGTCACGAGCGGTTCACATTGAGCTGGCAGAGGACTTGAGTACACAGGCATTTATAGATTTTTACGATCGTTTTATTAGTCGACGGGGTATCTGTACCACCTTATACAGTGATAATGGAACACAATTTGTAGGGGCTAATCGTCAAATGCAGGAAGACTTAAAGGCTTGGGTAACAGCACATGCTCAACAACATCTGGCAGCTGAAGGTACATGTTGGAAGTTCATAACACCTTCCGCACCTCATCACGGTGGTCTATGGGAGGCAGCAGTTCGTTCAGCTAAAAAGCATCTGCTGAGGATAATGGGCAGCCAGACATTGCGTTACACTGAATTTTCTACTCTCCTGACTCGCATCGAGGCGTGTCTTAATTCGAGACCACTGATAGGTCTCTACGATGATCCTGAAGGAGGGATAGCTCTAACACCGGGTGACTTCCTGATCGGACGACCACTCAATTGTCGTACAGAGCCTCCATTGCCTGAAGCTCCAGAAAATCGTCTTCGATATTGGCAACGCCTCCAGAAAATGTTGGAGCATTTTTGGCGCCGCTGGCAATCCGAATATCTAAACCCTCTTCAGACCCGGAACAAATGGACTAGATCGGAACCCAATGTTCAGCGTGGAGATGTAGTTCTTATACGTGGTGAAAATTTGCCACCATCGGTTTGGCGTATGGGACGAGTGATTGACGTTCACCCGGGCAGTGATGGGTTGGTGCGTACCGTGACGATAGAGTACAATACCAACCAGACATCATCAAATGGACTTCCTATTAAGCAGCGGTGTCAGCGACCGGTGCAGAAGTTATGCCGCCTAACAGGTCCTACAGAAGAATTACTGAACCGCGAGGGTTCAGCCGGGCAGGATGTTCAAGATTTAAATTCTTTACAATGCAGTCCTGCGCATAATTAGTAAGGACACAAACCAATACCAGTCAGCTGATTGCTGAATGCTGAATGATCAATATAATTGTATCCTCTTTTTAGCGTTGTATTCGTAGACTAGTAGTTTCACTCTAGCTTAGTGAATGTAAATGTAATTTTACCATATTTCAACTATAGACATACCTATATGTATGTAGATATGTATCATGTGGCGTGATGCTACAATCCGTTAACCAAATATGTATTTAATGAGAAACTCAATAAAGAAGCGGCCTATTTCGTGACAGACTGGTGTAGCAATCATCCGAGCTTTTCAATTAGCGGAATTTTAGGACAAATCTTATACAACTATTGTGCATGGCTATTGTGAATTGGCGCACCTTCTGCATTCATTCTTAACAAAAAACCTGTAACAAATCTTTATCATTTAAATAGGAATTATAAAATCTCTTTAAAATTTACAATCCTCAACAATTTAACGTCAAAATATGTATTTAAGTAAAACTACAGCTAGCACAGGTTTGCAATTAGTTTTTTACGCGTCATTGCATGAATATAAACCTGGGTTTTGGTGTGACCTATTTTACAGCCCTTGCAAATATTTTTCTGCGTGTGTTTGTTGTTGTGCCGTTGCATTAGGGGGAAAAATCTACAATTCGTGCACCATGCAAGGGTTTTGCAAGAACAAGAGAATACCCCTAATGTATTTTTTTCTTGAGCAATTACTTCAGAGCTGGATACGGACCTTCACAAAGAAGCTGCTCATATGTAGGAATTGCCGATATCGGACAACTAAAGCATATAAATGTCATACTATTTGAATGATCGGACTCAAGTGTTTACATGGAAAAGGTTTTCATTTGAAGAGATATCTTTAGAATTAAGTTTTAAGTTTTAATTTTAAGAAAAGTGTGTATGAAAAGTAAATTAAATAAACTACAAAGGAAACAAAAATCTAAGGAAACAAAAAAAATGTATACAAACAATTATATAAAAAGCAAGGCATATGAATTCACCTGGCAATCGACTTCCCAAATCACAAACTACGTCCATTATTTCCATTAAATGGAAAATATTTGAAACAAAACGACTATTATAACAAAGTCAGATATTACAATGTTTTCTCTTAAGAAATATTAAACGATATGAAGATATCTGCTTTATTGGAAGTGAATGTAGTCTAAATTTGTGAATAGATTTACCGAGCGATTCTGTACTGTGATACTGTCACAAGTCTCTAAAATTGAGATTTTAAATTAGAAACAATTTTTGTGACTTGATACGGATTTGCATTTCAATACATGACAGTCACAAAAATCTCTCAATTGAAAACGAAAAGGTCTAATCAGTTCATACATTTCATAATTTAGAGATGTATTTACACTTGAATGAATATAAACAAAAATGAAATTTTGTATAACATAATCAAAAAGCATAATTACCAATAAAAATAAAAATAGATGTTGACTTTATTTCAGAATATTTACTAAATTTATGTGAAAATTATTTATTTTTAACTTTTTCGTGTTTGAATTGCTTAAAAAATATAAAAAGCGACAATCGATTAATAACTATGATGATCTCTATTCAATATATTCAAAATGGCAACCAGAACTCGTTGTACTTTTGTGACCCTCTAACTAACAGGTAACAAATTTGAGACAATATTTTGTGACTAAGTACTTGAGAATGTGTTGTAACTAGTCACAAATTGAGACTTTACTACTGCCACCACCACAAATCGCCATTAACCGAAAGCATATTAAGTGCCATAACTAAGCACTTAGTTAAGATATGAAATTCTAGTTTGGCACAGGAGATCGCAGTAACAAGGGGCACCCGTGGGTAAGTTAATTGTACATACTCCTAAACCACTAAAACTACAACAACCAAATTCACCTAGTGCGGATATTAAAAGAACTCTTACCGAAAGTGTGAAAATGTATATGTAGGACGTTCGTGTGGGCACGTCCTTATACGACGAGTTTCCAAGAAGAAAGAGGACGATCTTCGAATTTTATTCATAGCGAAATGTCAAAGTAGCAGGTAGAGTTACCATGCTCAATACAATTATAATTAACTTCGAAACGATTCGCGATGCTGCCACAGTACTCCCCTCCTAGTTGGGATCTGCGGCGGTGTAAGCAGGTTTCAAACGGTCGATAGAAATGTTGACTGCTTTATCGTTAATGTCGACGGTGAAGTATTTTTGATAGCGATGAATAACCTTGTAAGGCCCTTTGTAAGGAGCTGATAATGATGGTCGTACCGACAAATCACAGATGAAAATCTTGTCGCACGTTTTTAAATCTGTGTGCACAAAAGACTTCTGAGCAACAACTTCAGTCTCATTATCTGGTACAGGACCATCGATGAAGAGTTCGGATGGTAAGCGTAGCGTCGTCCCAAAAACTAACTCGGTCGGTGATGCTCCAATATCAGGTTTGAAGGATCAGCGAAGTCCCAAAAGAATTATCGGTAGAAAATTTGTCCAATGTTCCTTCTCGTGACAAAGTATGGCTGACTTGAGGGTTCGGTGCCAACGTTCGACGATCCCATTGGTTTGTGGATGGTAAGGCGTAGTTCGTAGGTGTTTGACACCGATACATTGGAGTAAATGTTGAAAAAGTGTACATTCAAATTGGCGTCCAGGTCTGACGTTATGTCGGTGGGGATTCCAAAGCTCAATATCCAGCTGTTGATTAATGCTTTAGCTACTGTTGGTGCGGTGCTGTCTGGAATCGGGAAAGCATCTGGCCACCGGGTGAAACGGTCGATTACTGTTAAACAGTAGCGATTACCCTCGGACAGCGGGAACGGTCCCACGATGTCAGTGTGTAAATGGGAGAAGCGTTCGCTAACGCACGTTCGGCGTTGTAGAGGAGTGACGTTGTGTCTGGTGACCTTATTACGTTGACATTGTAGGCAATGTTTTGTAAAATTCCGACTGTCGCGATCGATTTCGGGCCAGATGAAACGTTTTCTCATCATCTTTGATGTTGTACGTGTACCCGGGTTCGAAATGTTTTGGATTGTCCGCAGTAGTGCTTGGCGGAATCGTTCGGTGATGAACGGTCGGATGCGATCGGTCGAAATATCACAGTACACCTTTTTTGTGCTAGAAGGAAGAGCATACGAAATTAGTTTTAAGGAATGGTTCACTTGCCTATTGAGGTAGGATTGGAGCTCTTCGTCTGTCGCTTGATCGGTGGCCAAGTCGTCGTAGTTGACTGAGTGAAGAGTTGTTTCCGATGCGAGACATCATATCGGCAACAACATTTTGTTGACCAGACACGTGACGGATGGCTGTGGTGATTTGGGCGATAAAGTCTAGTTGTCGAGCTTGACGGTCCGAAGCTTTTTCTAGTTTTTGATGAAATGCGAATGTGAGAGGTTTGTGGTCTGTGTAGACGTGGCACTTTCGTCCTTCAAGCATAAAACGAAAATGTGGGATACCGAGATACATAGCTGTGAACTCCCTGTCGTAAGTACTGTATCGCTGTTCTACTTTTGTAAATTTTCGCTAGAAGAAACCCAATGGTTGGAGCGTGTTGTTAACTACTTGACCTAGCGCTGCACCGGCTGCATAGTCGGATGCTTCAATCCACAATGAAAGCTGCGCGTTGGGAGTGGGATGTTCTAGCAGCGTACATTTAGCTTGGTCTTCCTTACAGGCTTCGTAATGTTTTATATTTTCTTTGGTCCATACGAGAGGCGAGTGATCATTGCGCTTGTTAACCGGAGTCATGTTAAATAATGGTACTTGATGTTGAAGAGGATTTTTCAAAAAAAGTCCATAAAAAATTACCATGGCGAGGAAACATTTTAGATCTTTCGCAGTAGTTGGAAGTTGAAGATCTGTGATAGTCTTGACACGATTTGGTAATGGTTGTATGCCGTCTTGGGTTATAAGATGCCCAAGGAATTCGAGTTTCGGTACTCCGAGTATCGACTTTGCGATGTTTATTGTCAAATTGTGATCTCGCAATCGTTAAAACACGTGTTGAAGGTTTTTACGGTGCTCCTCCGTTGAGGTAGAAGCTATGCAGATGTCATCCATCATTGATGACTCTTTGAAATGTTTGTGCGGCGTTACGTAATCCTAAGGTCATGTGAGCGATCTCGTACAGTCCGAAAGGAGTTGTAATGGCCGTTTTGCATACATCTTGTTCATGTATACGGATTTGGTGAAAAGATTTCTACAGGTCGATTTTTGAAAAAGTTTTGCCTGATAATATGGGAGTGAAGTCGGGGAGAAACGGAATTGGGTACCTGTCCGGTAAAGTGACAGCATTCAAGGTACGGTAATCACCGCAATGTCTCCAAGAACCATTTGCTTTGCGTACGATATGCAGGGGGCTCGCCCAGTCGCTACTAAACGGCCGACATATGCCAAGTTTCATTAAGAGCTCGACTTCAGCACGTGCTGCAGCAAGCTATTCAGGTGATAACCGCCTTGGTCTGCTATATACAGGTTGTCCGGACGTAATGATCCGGTGGACGACTGTAGATTTTGTTAAGACTTCTAGAGGAGGTTGATGAGTTATTTCCGGAAATTTTAACAAAATATCCGAAAATGGCATATTTACGTTGATGGTTGAAATATTCAGTGTATTAATTGACTTTATCGAGCACATTGTTTTTAACGCGGTGCGACGGACAAGTAGTCGATGTCGGTTGAGATCTGGTAGTAGATCGAAAAATGATAGGAATTCTGTGCCTATAATCGCCTGAGAAACATCGGCAATTACGAACTTCCACACGAACTCTTTACGTAAGTTGAAATTTAATTTAAGTAGGACTTCACCAAACACTTAAATTGGTGAACCGTTAGCAGCAAACAATTTGGTATCCGATTTAAATACTTCAGGCAAACTTGAACACTTCGGTATAGTCGACACCTCTGCGCCGGAGTCGATAAGAAAACTTTGAAATTTTTGAAGCAGTGTCAAATATGTGAAGGCGTTTGTTCGTAAGTTTTTCAGAATGTTTGCCTGATTCTGAAAAACAGTTGGCTGAGCAAGCCTAATTTGAGTCGGAAGGTGGCTGAGGATGAGCCATTTTGCACGGCTCTCAGATCTTGGTCGGTAAATTGTTGTACGATGAACAATTCGCTGCAGTTTCCTTGGCGCAATTTAATGGACTCCGTAATGGAATCGGCGATTTTCAATTTTTCAACGATTGGCACATTTGTAGCAATGATTGCCGCCTGCGTATATGTAGTTAACCGAGTAATCTATAAGTCGTGCAGAATGCTCTCGCTTAACGTGGTTCCCGCGGCGCGCTTCATTTCATTTTAAAGGTCGCTTGGGCGCCGTTCGCCCAGGGACATCTCGCGAAATAAACGCTGAGGGCGCCGTTGCTGGCTTTCCGTGAAATTTTCAAACAGTTTGTCCGAATGTAGCCGAATTTATTCGTGCGCTGAGCACCATCAACTATGGTGCGCAGTTCCAATAACTTTGATGGTGGAACACTTGCCAAAACGATATTATACTTTGTTAATTTAGCCACGATACCCGCTGCATCGAATCAATATTATCCTATCGCATCTGGGGCAACGGCAGTCGTGGTACAAAATGCTGCGTTGTAGCATTTTCTAAAATGTTCCCTCCCTCAGAAACCAACTGACTTTCGTCGAGACTCATAATAAAAAATTAATATAATTGTTAATTAAAAAGTAAAAATGTGCGGAGTCACCGTCGTCCTTATACGACGAGTTTCCAAGAAGAAAGAGGACGATCTTCGAATTTTATTTGATATAAAAGGAAAAGAAAATCATACATAGCAAAATGTCAAACTAGCAGGTACAGTTACCATGCTCAATACAATTATAATTAACTCCGAAACGAGTGGCGGTGCTGCCACATATCTTCTTCTTCTTAATTGGCGTTGACACCGCTTACGCGATTATAGCCGAGTTAGCAACAGCGCGCCAGTCGTTTCTTCTTTTCCCTACGTGGCGCCAATTGGATATTCCAAGCGTAGCCAGGTCCTTCTCCACCTGGTCCTTCCAACGGAGTGGAGGTCTTCCTCTTCCTCTGCTTCCCCGGTTGGTACTGCGTCGAATACCTTCAGAGCTGGAGTGTTTTCGTTCATCCGGACAACATGACCTAGTCAGTGTAGCCGCTGTCTTTTAATTCGCTGAACTATGTCAATGTCGTCGATATTCGCCGTGGCCAGTGCGCAAAGGACCATAAATCGTTCGCAGAACTCTTCACTCGAAAACTCTCAACGACGACTCATCAGTTGATGTCATCGTCCAAGCCTCTGCACCATATAGCAGGACGATAATTATGAGCGACTTATAGAGTTTGGTTTTTGTTCGTCGAGAGATGGCTTTACTTTTTAATTGCCTACTCAGTCCGAAGTAGCATCTGTTGGCAAGAGTTGTCCTGCGTTGGATTTCCAGGGTGACATTGTTGGTGGTGTATATACAAAACTATCTACAACTTCTACAAAGTCAACAGTGACGTGAGAGCCCAGTCGCGAGTGCGACGACTGTTTTGTTGATGACAGGAGATATTTCGTCTTGCCCTCGTTCACTACCAGACCCATTTGCTTTGCTTCCTTGTCCAGTCTGGAGAAAGCAGAACTAACGGCGCGGGTGTTGAGGCCGATGATATCAAGATTGTACCTGCTCGATTAAGTTTTGCAGCTCGAATTATTTTCTCCAGCAGCAGATTGAAGAAGTCAAGCGAAAGTCGCCTTGTCTGAAACCTCGTTTGGTATCAAACGGCTCGGGGAGGTCCTTCCCGATCCTGACGGAGCTTTTATTGTTGCTCAACGTCAGTTTACACAGCCGTTTTAGTTTTGCGGGGATACCAAATTCAGACATCGCGGCATAGAGGCAGCTTTGAAATCGACGAAGAGGTGGTGTGTGTCGATTCTCCTTTCAAGGGTCTTTTCCCAGATTTGGCGCATGGTGAATATCTGGCCGGTTGTGGATTTGCCAGGTTTAAAGCCACACTGATAAGGTCCAATCAGTTTGTTGACGGTGGGCTTTAATCTTTCACACAATACGCTCGATAGAACCTTATATGCGATGTTGAGGAGGCTTACACCACGGTAGTTGGCGCAGATTGTGGGGTCTCTCTTTTTGTGGATTGGGCAGAGCACGCTTAAATTCCAATCGTTGGGCATGCTTTCGTCCAACCATATTTTAGAAAGAAATTGATGCATGCTCCTTATCAGTTCTTCGCTGCCGTGTTTGAATAGCTCGGCCGGCAATCCATCGGCCCCCGCCGCTTTGTTGTTCTTCAGACGGGTAATTGCTATTCGAACTTCTTCATGGTCGGGCAATGGATCCTCTGCTCCATCGTCATCGATTGGGGAATCGGGCTCGCCTTCTCCTGGCGTTGTACTTTCACTGCCAGCAGGCTGGAGAAGTGTTCCTTCCATAATTTAAGTATGCTCTGGGCATCGGTGACTAGATCACCAACCTTGAAACCCTTTGTAAGCCGCCGCATTTTTTCGTAGAATTTTCGAGCATTACCCCTGTCGGCCAGCTTATGAAGCTCTTCGTACTCACGCATTTCGGCCTCTTTCTTTTTCTGTCTGCAAATGCGTCTCGCTTCCCTCTTCAACTCTCGGTATCTATCGCATCTCGCACGTGTTGTGGTCGATCGTAACGTTGCGAGGTAGGCAGTCTGTTTTCTCTCCACTGCGACACGGCACTCCTCGTCGTACCATCTGTTCTTTTGCATTTTCCGAAGACCAATGTTTTCGGAGGCAGATGTACGTAAGGAGTTTGAAATGCCGTCCCACAGTTCTTTTATACCGAGCTGTTGACGAGTGCTCTCAGAGAGCAGGAGTGCAAGCCAAGTAGAAAATCGTTCGGCTGTCTGTTGTGATTGCAGTTTCTCGACGTCGAGCCTTCCTTGTGTTTGTTGACGTGCGCTTTTTGCTGAACAGAGGCGGGTGCCACTCTTGGCTGCAACAAGATATTGGTCCGAGTCGATGTTAGGACCTCAGAGCGTACGCACGTCTAGAACACTGGAGACGTGTCTTCCGTCTATCACAACATGATCGATCTGGTTGTTGGCTTTTCGATTCGGAGACAGCCAGGTAGCTTGATGTACATATGTATAATTGACGTTTTGCCCTTATCCCTTAAAAACCTGATAACTCCGATTCATTCTTAAAAAAAAACAATAAAAATTTCTTAAAAATCATTTTTTAAGATATTAAAGGGTGTTTTATTGGTTGATCCTTTGAGAAAACACTAGGTGCTCAATAGAGAAACACACTTTAAGTACATATTTTTACAAAAATTCATATTTTATGGAAATTGCATTAAAATTATTATTAAACTGACAAAAGATACATTAGTATGGAAACCCAGAGAACAATTTTGCTGTGACGATAAAAAAAGATATACCACATTTCACACGTATGCAATGAATTTGCGTTTTTAATTAGAACTGACAAATGTTGTGAACCTAACCGAGAAAACAGCCTTAAATTTGTTATTTTTTCTGTTGACCTTTATTTGTATGAACTTATTTAAAATCAAACCTAAAGTTAATCACTTGTGTTTTTCTACCGTCAAAAACGGTTTCGCCTTAATTCGTAAATGAAATTTTCACTGAATTGAATAGTTTATTATATGTGTTTTGTTGTATGTGGCACCTTTTTCGCACTCATCGTATGATTTTTTACCCAAATTGTGATTAAAAGAATTCGTTTATACTTCACTTCAAGTGGTTATTAGTTTCGAAATTTATTATTTCACAAGGTATAAAATATATCTTTAAATTTAGCAGGCGGAAGGAACGTTAAAATTTATTTATGAAGATAAGTATAAAAAAACTTTATGTTAACGAGATGTTCGCGAAAGAGGTAGCCAAAACCGGAATCGTGTCGATCGGGTCGATGTCGTAGCGCCAGAATGTTTTTTTTTTTTTGATCAGTTGTCTGTCCTTTTGTACTTTTGTTCGGCGAAAGTAGATGATGGTGTGTGATGTCATTGTGTGTGTGTTAGAGCGCGGTGTGCAGCGAAGAAAATTATGATGAGTGTGGGGAATGTGGCGTACCAATGTTGCATACCAGGATGTGTGGGATGGTGTTGACGGGCAGAAGTGGGAAGGCTGATACTCATTTAGCCAATATGAATAATAGTATAAAATGTATATCACAGCATGTTTATCACAGCGTGGCCAGATCCACTAGTATACTTGCAAATTTCGCAAATGATATTAGCCTTGTAAAATTTTTGAAAATCTTATGGTTCCGTTGTTAGTTGTGTAGCTGTGTTAGGGATAAAGAGATACCCAACTTATTCCATTGCGAGAGCGTCTCAAAATTATAGCAGGAACGGCGAAAAACGCTACTCCCTTCCTCAGTTCCCTTCCTTAGCGAGCAAAATGTGTCAAAAGTTGAGCCCGTGGTAAAAACGCAGAAAACCGCCATATGTTTTTGTTTTCATTTGAACAATGTTGCCATTGCTCAATACGCATATATAGTTTTGATCACATCTATGTTTTCAATTACAATTTTTCATATTATAAAATAACAAAACCGACAAAAACTTTATAAAATAGTTTATATATTTATAAATAATAGCATTCGACTCTGAGTTTGAGTTAGTTTAAGAAAATTTCAAACACATTGAAGATAACTTTTATAATTACTACAGTACATCGAGATTGGCAACCCTGCGTTGTGAGAGAGCAATCAGCTGACACGTTTCTACGGCAAAAATACAAATGCCGTGGAAATCTATGACATCCTACGGCAAAGAGGAAGGGAGTAGCGTTTTTCGCTGATCACTTACATTGCGCTCTCATAAGATAGGTCGTATCAGCTGTTTCGGCTATTAACGTTTCTTATAACATTTCCCATTATGGCCAGATCGGACAAAATAGTTGAAAAAATTAAAAGAACCAACATTTGTAATGATTAAAAATTACTACATAGAGGTCGTTTAATATATAGAGAAACTCGATCAAAGTTCGGGAAGTTTTGACGTTTAGCAATTGCTCTCTCAATTCCAGAGAGACTAGTTAGGCATCTCTTTACCTCTGCTTGTGCAAGGCTTTAAGCAGAAAGGAACTGGCACTGTCACTATTTCTACAGATTTATGTTGTCTGATCATAACCAGGGATTAAGAGATGTCCAATTTATTTCAATGTGAGTGCGCTTCAAAATTAGCGTTTTTTATAACATTTTCTATTATGGCCAGATCGCGCAAAATAATAATTTTTGGGCATTTAAATTAAAACACTCAACATTTAGTACGAATAAAAATTACTATATAGTAGTTTATTAATATATAGAGAAACTATTTAAATCTTTATATGGTATGTATTTAAACGGGGGCAATAAAAAAATACTGTTGTTAGTTGGGGTGTATATAAATTTAATTAAAAACGAGTAATTTTGACATTTTACACTTAAACATTAGAAAAAAATATGTAAATGCACTCGTTACATGCGATTGAAATTCCACGGCGAGGAGACGAGATGAGAAAAAATACGTGCAGGATTTCGGTTGAATCAAATGCTGAACGCAGCGCGCAAGATTCATCCGATCGATGTAAAATATGCGGAAGGTGTCGACGCGGCGCAGTGTAGAAGCGAATCTGTGTATAGCGAAAGTCTTGCAGATGAAAAGTTATGTGCTGATGGGCGAACTGCTGGTGACGAATGTGTCAGCTTCCCCGTTGTCCATTTCTTTTGTTGGTTGGGTTGGTGCGAGTACGGTGTGTTATATTGGTGTTGTGTTGTAGTGGCATCCTGTGGTGGATTGCGCTATTTTATTAGTATGCGCCAGTTTTACCACGAAGAAGGCGTTGATGCTTAACTCATTTAAACAGTATGTTAAAACAACTGACTTTTTACCTTTCAATACCCAGAAAAAGGATTTAAGCTTTTTACTTCTTAATCAATAAATGTTTTTAATAATTTTCCGTTAAAAATAATACTATGATGCTTGACATTACGAAACGTTTATCAAATTACATCATCGTTCATCAATCAACTTTTAAATTACGCAAATTTATTAAACTTTCATTGCTTTATATTTTTATAAGGCTTGAACAATGCAACAAATCCCTCCGTTTACATATTTTTTGGTAAGATTTCAATCTGGCCATTGCTCGTTTCCAATTGCTAAACGTCAAAACTTCCTGAACTCGATCAGCTATCAAAGTTCATGAGGTTTTGACGTTTAGCAGTTGCTCTCTCACTTCCAAAGAGATATGAGTTGGGCATCTCTTTATCTCTGTCATAACTATTGAAATATCCTTTACCAGTCCTCGTCGTCCCTCTCCAATCTACAATTTGACGCAATAAATTTTTTTTCATTTGAACAGGCCTTACGCCGTATATTCTCATCCAATATTGTCAAATCTATTGACGTCAAAATGGCAAAATATTATACACGCCCATACACGAGCACACAAGTGCGTTCGATCGGTTTTGTGCGCTTGCGGTTTATCGTGTATGGGCTTGTTCGCGTACTGATCCATGTTCGCGAAAATGTTTGATTTTTTACGATCGGTGCGCGAACATGTTTATCGTGTATGGCGTTGTCGGCGCACAAAATCTCATTTCTCTCGTGTCGCCGAACAGTGAAGATCGCGGACAATGGCAAGTGTTAAGGGGAGAGCCTGCTTTCGACGCTTCAAAAAATCGATTTTTTGAGGATTTTTTTTGGAAGGGGAAAGAATTAATTGATTGAAGCGAAATTTCTAGGCTTTATAGTTATATATTTGAACATCTTTCACAAATTTTTTGGATACGAAATCTTTGATATTCTGCCTTTGGGAAGCAATTACCCGATGCATCTCGCATGTACATTTTTCGGACGGCGGGCAGGATGCAGGTCGCAATTTCTATCGGAAACAAAAAATTCAAAGAGATTCATATTTTTTATTAATTTATCTTCTAGTTAAACTAAGAAAATTCCAAAAAAATGTGTAAAATTTAAAATTTTATTAAAAATTGAATAAATAGTGGCTTCTGATCAAAAAAATTTTACTTTATGCTGTTTAAAAATATGTTAAAACTTGACTTTTCTTAATATTTTTTTTAGTTTAAATATAAGATAATTTTATGTCAATGATAATAAACTTTGCCCTAATTCCATACGACTTTTAGTTTTTTTCCTATCCTGCCCGTCAATTAAGAATAATCGTAAAAATTAAAAACCGAGAAATCACGCTTCAAAGTTTTCGCTTTTTGCCTAAACGGGCACGATTCCGATTACTTTGGCGGCGGGGTAAAAAAACGAATTTCCATATAAATGGGGTATGTGCGGATAGGGTAACTTCTCCAGAGGAGGAATATCCAAAAATAATGTAAAAATAACTAATATTTTTTGAAATATTCCCGTTTAAAAATTCAAAAATTTGCACTAAGAAAACATGTTATTTCTCTATGTTTCTCTAAATTTTTTCACATTTTCCTCTTGTTATATTTAAATATACACTTTAAAGATTGAAATAAGTTCACATTTCACTTTTATTTTGTAATATTTTACCTATATTTATTAATTTAAAAATCACTTAGAACACTCATCGTTGCAAAGGCTAGATTGTTTACAATTATGAGGAAAACGAGCGTTGCCACATCTCAAACACCAAATTTGTAGGATTCTTAACGATTTTTCTTTGTTTGTTCTTTTGCGTGATTATTTTTTCTATATTAATTATAATAAAAAATACTTTCCAACAGTTTTCAAGTTATAATATTGAGTTGTGAAAACTTGTTCCATATACACATGTGTATATACATATGTATACATATATACTATACATATGTATGTATATGTATAATATGCGATTTATGTTTAATAAAAATAAAGAAGTAAAAATCTATAATAATATTGTAAAATTTATATCATATCGGGGTGACTGAAGTACTTTCGCGTAGTACTGCTTTCTGCGTTGGCGGCCTTCGGCCGCGCTTTAAAAAAATAACCCTGGTCGGGCGAATACCCGGGGTCACTGAAGTACTTTCGCATAGTACTCCTTTCTGCGTTAAAATAAAAAAAATATATTGAGGTTCGTTATGAAGTGGTTATATTTTTTGGTTATCTTGCACTAATATTCAAACAAAGTTTGAGTTTTCATTATAAAATGGTTAAATATTATTATATAATATTAGTATATAATATTACATATTTGTTTATTAAATTAAATAAAGAACATATTCATATGAATGGATAGAGGAATTTTTGGGAAAAAGTCATTTCAGCGAATTTCCTTATTATCACATGGCAGCGCTCCATTTCGTCGTAATTTTAGCACACACATGATGTTCACTACGAGTGTAAAATGTAATTTTTAAAATAAAGATTTCTTCGGTAAAAAAAACTGTTAAAAGTGTAAAATGTGGATTTATTAAAAAGTTTATAGTTTAAATTAATTAATTTGAAGTGAAAAATGTGAGTAAAGTGTGTTAATGCGGTAAAATAGCTTGTTGAAATGCTCGAATTTTTGGGAATTTTTGAACTTTAAGGTCGAATATCTCGTAAACTAAGCGTTTGCGGTACCTATAACCCTTAATATTTTTTAATCAGGAGGATTTCCTCTTTCCAACGGTACCTTCAAATCGCGGCGCCAAAGAAATCGGAATTGTGCCCCTAAACGCTTATACATATATGTACATATTTAGTGTAAGAAAAATAAAAGTTGGAATAACTTATTAACGAAATACAATGAAATAGATAAAAATGCTACATTAGAAATAAATTCCAAGAAATGTTCCGCTTGCATGTCGCATATGTTAACTCTGTGAAGAACGAACGAAAAATGGATTTGTGTGTCGTGTATGGGCAAACGAATTCATACCGATCGAACGCACTTGTGTGCTCGTGTATGGGCACTATAAGGGAATTTGTTATCATGACAAAATATTTTTCGAAAAGTAATTGCCAAACATATGTAGATAACATGCGGGGGCCATATTACGATAAAGCTTTCTCGACAACGTCAATTGCTGGTCACTGTGCTGTGTTATTGAAGAATCCATACTCCATTGAAAGCATAGCAGATTTACTATCTCTAGTTCACGATTGTTAATATTATATTCTATTCATTTCGTAAGGTAGTATTATTCAATAAGTTTTGCGTAATTACGTTAAAAGTTGCAGTTTTTGCTTCTTAAGTGTCAATATATTTGAACTTTCGAGTAATTATAAACATAACCAATTAAATCATTGAATTACTGTTTTAATAAATTAACGTTATGTAACATTTTTCCTTCAGAAATTACAATGGCCAATGCTCCAGCTACTGTAAGTGCAACTAAGCCGGTTTTACGTGGCCTGCATAATGCAACCATTAAGAAGAATTTGACTGTTGCCATTGCCCTAACTGCAGTCGTAACAGTTGCCTGGAGCTTTCTGATTAACAGTCCTAAAAAGGAGGCTTATGCTCAGTTCTACAAGTAAAAAAACTCGTTGATATTTCTCGTACAAGTATTCAAATTCTTTTTGTTCCTAGGAACTACGATGCGCAAAAGTCTTTTGAACGTATGAAGGCGAACGGCCGTTTCCAAGGCTGTTAGATAACTTGAATGATATACTATGTTGTTACAAATAACTGTAGCAATTTGGGTGAAAATATAGTGATTTATAAACAAACAAAATTTGTTTTCTGAGTTTATTTATTAAGCATCAAAAAATGGTATATATGTATCAATTTATATATCCTAAAATCTAATTGCAAAATCCTTGTAATCCAATCGATTAAGAGTTGTGGTATTTTGCAAAATACATTTCTCAATTTGACAACCAGGAGATCCTTCCTTTGAGAGCCAATCAATCCTGAAATTAAAAAAAACATGGTTTTAGAGAAGCGTCCCCGAAACAAAAAGTTTTAAAATGGGTACGGCTGCAGGTAGTTCTCCACTTTAAGGAAATATATAAGTATTTCGCTGACTTTTAATTATTGAGGTGGAGTTTATTTTATTTACGTATGTATGTATATATATAAACAAATAAAAAAAGTTCGGAATATCATCCCCGGATTTAGGGGATAAAATGGTTACATAGGAAATGCTAAAACCAGAACAATAATATATATACATATATCCGCAATAAAGTATTTTACAAACAAACAACAACTGAAAGATTGTAATGAAAATGCCTATATGTACATATGTATATATTATTTTGCTGTTGTTATTGTTGTAGTGCCAGAATAATGCCGAGTTGACAGTCATTGACCGGATAAAAATCCGGCTCCATTCCGGTTACGTAGACCCGACTGCCCTGGGAACCAGGAATAATGGGATGCCCAACTTATTCCAGTGTGAGAGCGCCTCAAAATAAGCGTTTTTTATAACATTTTCCATTGTGGCCACATCGAACAAAATAAGAATTTTTGGGCATTTAAATTAAAACGCACAACGTTTATTACGATTGCAAATTATTATATATTGGACTTTTAATATATGGCGAAAGCACTTAAATCCTTTTTTATGATTTTATGATATATTAAAACAACTGACTTTCGATCTTTCAATACTTAATAAGGTGAATTAAGCCTGTTAGTTGTCAATTAGTGAATGTTTTTAATCATTTGAAATAGAAAATGATCTCTATTATGCATCAAATTACAAAACGTTTCATGAAATATGTTTAAATTTCGCAGTTTCTTTGATTTTTATTGTTTTAAATTTTTAGTAACGATCTTGAACGGCGTCAACAAATTTCTCCGTTCACATATATTTTGGTATAATTTCAATCTGGCCGTTCCAGTCATTCCAATTGCAAAACGTCAAAACCTACCCAATCCAGTCAACTGTCAAAGTTCGGTAGGTGAGCGGCTCTCACATTTCCAGTGACAGGAGAGTTGGGCATCCCATTATTCCTGCTGGGAACTATCAGCATGGATAACAGGGATAATATGATACGAGACTCTCGCATTGGCTCTCATTTTTCCCTCAAACGCGTTCCCTGATTATTTGACAGCCAAGGAGATCAGGGAATTTTTGACAGTTGATTTCAGAAAAGGCGGGATGCCAGAAGTAAAGCGCTGTAATTACTTGACAATATTAGTGTGAAATGAAATTTCACTGAACTGTGCGAACATATTATGGCAAAATAAATGTTTATGTAAATTTATTAATGATTTTGCATTTTAGCTTTTATATATGTATGCATTTTCAAAGTGTTTTATTTAGTGTTTTGTATAATTTATTACATACTCAATATAATGTTTTTCAGCAGTGGCATCATTGACAAATGTTATAAAAAATGCGAGTTTTGACAGCTCTCTCTCGAATCAAAGAGTCTCGTATCGTATTATCCATGCTATCAGGGGTGTTGTGGAATCCAAGACAGAATTGCTTAGCTGTCAGAATTGCAAACCAATTCTGATTTTCAATGGTGTCACAGAATCTGATTGGATTTTTGTCTTTTCGAACATACGCAAAACCAATATTCGAATCAGCTGTTTACTAATGTGACAAAACTAGCAAATGAATACATTTGGAAGCAATCCTATTAAAGTTTTTAAAAGAAAGATTTTAAGAGACAACATTTATCGAATGAATATAGACGCATTTGGGTGTTAAGTTATGTTTAATACGTTTTGTAAATTTTCTTTAAGGGAGGAATTTTTTTGCTTAATTCTCTTTAAAAATTATCTAAGAATATACCCCCAATGTTATATATGGGAATTTGAAATATTGTCGAAGCTAGAAGGGAAATAGTGACCGAGCACTGGTAGATATGTACATACATGTATATGAGCGCTTGGGCAGAAAGCGAAAACTTTGACACGCGATTTCTCGGTTTTCATTCTTACGATTTTTCTTCATTGGCGGACAAGATAGAAAAAACTAAACGTATGGAATTGGGGCAAAATTTATTATCTTTGGCATTATATTATCTTATATTTAAACAAAAAAAAAAGCTAAGAAAAGTTAAGTTTGAATACATACGTAAAATTTTTTTCGTCAAAAACCACTTCTTTCTTCAAATTTTAAAATTTTTTAGAATTTAACACTTATTTTTTGAAATTTTCGTAGTTTAACTTGAACAAAGTTATTAACAAATATGAATCTCTTTTGAATTTTTTGTTTCCGATAGAAATTGCGACCTGCATACTGCCCGCCGTCCGACAAATGCACATGCGAGATGCATCAGGCAACTGCTTCCCTAAGGCAGAATATCAAAGAATTCGTATCCCAAAAATTTTCGGGTGATGTTTAAATATATAACTATAAACCCTAGAAATTTCGCTTTAATCAATTATTTCTTTCCCTCCCAAAAAAAAAAAAATAGATTTTTTAAGCCTATAAAGCAGGCTCCTCCTTAAATATCCGCATTTTTTTTTCAAAACTCAATAATTAAGACATTACGTGTTTTGTTCTTATGTTTTCTCCTATAGAAATAAAGATAAATTAATTCGTAACAATAAATTAACATGAATTTAAGAAACTTACATTTCAAATCTGTGTGCGAATATCTTCTTGCTTTGTTTCTGACAGCAAAACCGATAAAATTGGTTTCCGTGACACCCAAAACCGATACAAATTCTGTTTCGAATATCAAACCAATAATGTCTGAATTCATGACACCTACTGCTTTTTTTGATCGGTTTCAATTCTGATTCCGACAACTATCAGATTACACAACACTTCTGTAAATTTATTTTGTTGATTTGATGATATTAATAAATAAATAATTATAACAAATGCTCATATTTGTATTAATTTTAACTTAAATTTCATAAATAACTGGGTATTTTGCAATTACCATACTACCACTGAGGTATGCAAATAGGTGTTAAACATATTATTTAAGGTTCCCCAGTAGGTTCATATCATCCATACAAGAATGATAGAAACAAGATTGCGCAATGCGCATGTTTGCTTTCAGTCAGCTGTTCTTGCTGACGTCACGGTTGACTTATTATTCGCCCGCGCTTTTGAAAGTGAATTCGATTGTGTTTTCAAGTGTTGAATTAATTGGGAAATTTTATATTTTTTAAAATAATGGTAAAAATTGTGCTACGAAATGGAGATTTTTCCATTTTTCTAAAGATAAAACAATAGTAAAACAATGGATTCATTTTTGTCGTCATACGGACAAAATTAATGTTAAAAATGCATGTATTTGTGAACTGCACTTCGCGCCAGAAGCCTTCGAAAGAAACTTGCAGTTTGAAATGGGTAATTATAGCATAGCATTATAGCCAAACACTCTTGCAGGTTTAAGTTCGCGGAATCCAACTAAGTTGTTACCTAGCGCTATTCCCACGTTAACCACTGCTCCTACAGAGGCTAATGCAAATGGCAAATGCAAATATGTACTAACATACAAACTAAGTTTTTGCACTGTTTATAATCCTAATAATAATAATAATCTTAAGTAACAATTTATTCCATTTATTTATACGCCTGTATGTATGTTTATTATATTTTTGCAGGTAATATTTTTCAACGGGTCAGTTGATCTAAATTCCACTGACCCAATTGAAAAAAATGATGCCTTGGAAATTCTGAACAACGACGGACTTGAGAATTTGGCTGGGTACAAACTCGGTAAAGACAACCCCGAAATTTGTGCCAATTCAGAAAATTGTTCGTCTTATACTTGGGTGGATCACCTTTCTGAAGGAGGACTCTCAAAACCAACAGATATGTTGATGGAGCATATGAGAGCCTTGCAAGCAGTATTTGACGATGTAAATGGTACTGATTTGCATATAAGTATGTACAAATTACGTCCAGAAACACTTAGATTTAAGTGATTTTGTAAATTGTAGCTCGAAAGTAAAAGAATTGTTTTTCAGAGCAAGAATGTACTTTAGGATTCGTTCCTTAAATAAAAACTTTATCGAACATACGTATAGCAAAAAAAGAAAATTAAATAAGACAATAAATTGATACTTGATATCTTTTATTAATATTCACTTACATTGATGTTAACTTTTAATGATATTCATGTTTTTGTATGCCTACAATACAAAATTGATTCTTATTGCAAAGAAAAACAAGCAACTGAAAATCAGCTGATTGTACGTTGGTCAACCGTGACGTAGATGTGGAGAACGAACAAAATTTGAACTCGTCATTGCGCAATCTTGTTTCATTCTTGTCATCCATATATATAAAAAATTTTACAAACAACCGACATCTAATTCTACAGAATTTGAACAACGCACTAATTTTGGCAGTTCGATTTAGCGGTATTCTTCTGGCATCCCGCCTTTTTCACTAACTGCAGATTGACGGGACACTGATTGTGTATTTTTGCCAGCTCAGAAAAAAGATCAGGGTCCGCTGCCAGCTGACAAGCGAGAGAGTAAGAAACGAGTTTGTAATCATTTTATCCAGGAATAAAGGAATGTCCAACTTATTCCAGTGTGAAAGCGCTTCAAAATTAGCGTTTTTTATAACATTTTCCATTATGGCCAGATTGAACAAAATAATAGTTTGTGGGCATTTAAATTGAAACACCCAACATTTAGTACGAATAAAAATTACTATATAGTGGTTATTTATTATATGGAGAAACTATTTAAATCTTTTTAAAGTTTATTAGAACAACTGACTTTTGACCTTTCAATGCCCAATAAAAGGATTTAAGCTTGTTAGCTCTCAATTTATAATAATTTTCCATTGGAAATGATACTATGATGCTTTAAATTACAAAACGTTTCATCAAATACCTTTAAATTTCACAAATTTATTTAATTTTCATTGTTTTTAATTTTTATAAGTGGTCTTGAACGATGCAACAAATCCCTCCATTTACATATTTTTTTGGTAAGATTTCAATGTAAACTTTTGTCCCTTTTTCAAAATCAGAGGCATCTAGCGTACCTTGAGCAGGAATAAAGGGTTGTTAAACTTATTCCAGTGTGAGAGCGCCTCAAAATTAGCGTTTTTTATAACATTTTCCATTATGGCCAGATTGTACAAAATTACAATTTTTGGGCATTTAAATTCAAACACCCAACATTTAGTATGAATAAAAATTACTATATAGCGGTTATTTATTATATGGAGAAACTATTTAAATCTTTTGAAAGAATATTATAACAACTGACTTTTGTCCTTTCAATGCCCAATAATTGGATTTAAGCTTGTTAGCTCTCAATCATTAAACGTTTTTAATCATTTTTCATTGAAAATAAAACTATGATGCTTCAAATTACAAAACGTTTCATCAAATATCTTTAAATTTTACAAATTTATTTAATTTTCATTTTTATAAGTGGTCTTGAACGATGCAACAAATCCCTCCGTTTACATATTTTTTTGGTAAGATTTCAATCTGGCCATCGCTGGTTTCCAATTGCTAAACGTCAAAACCTCCTGAACTCGATCAACTGTCAAAGTTTAGGTGGTTTTGACGTTTAGCAATTGCTCTCTCACTTCCAGTGAGAGAGGAGTTAAACATTTTTTTATCTCTGCCTTGAGTGCTGAGCCGAAGAAGTACAGAATTCATGCCATGTTGTGGTGTAATTTTACCACGAACAATAAATTTTTAATATGTTCTGTATCCCCATCTAGCAGTTTTCGCATGTGCGACTGAGAGAATAATTTGGTTATTTACACCGTGTCGTTTGTTATGTTAGCAAGGTTTGTTAAATTGTATGTTTTAAATAATCAAGTTGCTCCCATACCAGTAACTCTTCATCAATTACCGGGGTATAGTTGGAGTGGGAGTAGTAGTAGTGGGAGTAGTCGATAATCCGACCATGTATGTATAACCCCCAATACTAATAGGATTGCAAGTCCAATCCTGTAAAAATAAAATAAACAAATAATATTTTATATTATGCAATTTTTACTTGAAAACAACATCTATTTGAGGTTGGCCTTATGGGCCACCCTTCCTCTAATAAGAACAGACGTTCCCAGGTCTGCTTGAATAGATTCTTATGTGCAAGGGGGTGTTAGCTTATTTCTTAATCTTCTATTGTTTTTTTCGCCTACCTTAAATACCCTGTCTATTCGGGTTGGATCTTTCAATGTTATTGAGCTGGGCTTTAGCAATATTATTATTGATGGCCTACGCAGGAATAAAGGGTTGTTAAACTTATTCCAGTGTGAGAGCGCCTCAAAATTAGCGTTTTTTATAACATTTTTCATTATGGCCAGATTGAACAAAATTACAATTTTTGGGCTTTTAAATTCAAACACCCAACTATTTAAATCTTTTTAAAGAATATTATAACAACTGACTTTTGTCCTTTCAATGCCCAATAATTGGATTTAAGCTTGTTAGCTCTCAATCATTAAACGTTTTTAATCATTTTTCATTGAAAATAAAACTATGATGCTTCAAATTACAAAACGTTTCATCAAATATCATTAAATTTTACAAATTTATTTAATTTTCATTTTTATAAGTGGTCTTGAACGATGCAACTAATCCCTCCGTTTACATATTTTTTTGATAAAATTTCAATCTGGCCATCGCTCGTTTCCAATTGTTAAACGTCAAAACCTCCTGAACTCGATCAACTGTCAAAGTTTAGGTGGTTTTGACGTTTAGCAATTGCTCTCTCACTTCCAGTGAGAGAGGAGTTAAACATCTCTTTATCTCTGGCCTACGTATGTTCGCTAGACTCTGGGTGTATTATGTCGATGAGTGTTTGGTTAGTGGCCGAGTGTATGGATCAGGGATAATGGGATGCCCAACTTATTCCAGTGTGAGAGCGCCACAAAATAAGCGTTTTTAATAACATTTTCCATTGTGGCCACATCGAACAAAATAAGAATTTTTGGGCATTTAAATTAAAACGCTCAACGTTTATTACGATTGCAAATTATTATATATTGGACTTTTAATATATGGCGAAACCACTTAAATCTTTTTTTATGATTTTATGATATATTAAAACAACTGACTTTCGATCTTTAAATACTTAATAAGGTGAATTAAGCCTGTTAGTTGTCAATTAATGAATGTTTTTAATCATTTGTAATAGAAAATGATTTCTATTATGCATCAAATTACAAAACGTTTCATGAAATATGTTTAAATTTCGCATTTTCTTTGATTTTCATTGTTTTAAATTTTTATTAACGACCTTGAACGGCGGCAACAAATTTCTCCGTTCACATATATTTTTCGTATAATTTCAATCTGGCCGTTCCAGTTATTCCAATTGCAAAACGTCAAAACCTACCCAATCCAGTCAACTGTCAAAGTTCGGTAGGTGAGCGGCTCTCACATTTCCAGTGACAGGAGAGTTGGGTATCCCATTATTCCTGTCAGAGATAAAGAGATGTTTAACTCCTCTCTCACTGGAAGTGAGAGAGCAATTGCTAAACGTCAAAACCACCTAAACTTTGACAGTTGATCGAGCTCAGGAGGTTTTGACGTTTAGCAATTGGAAACGAGCGATGGCCAGATTGAAATTTTACCAAAAAAATATGTAAACGGAGGGATTAGTTGCATCGTTCAAGACCACTTATAAAAATGAAAATTAAATAAATTTGTAAAATTTAAAGATATTTGATGAAACGTTTTGTAATTTGAAGCATCATAGTTTTATTTTCAATGGAAAATGATTAAAAACGTTTAATGATTGAGAGCTAACAAGCTTAAACCCATTTATTGGGCATTGAAAGGACAAAAGTCAGTTGTTATAATATTCTTTAAAAAGATTTAAATAGTTTCTCCATATAATAAATAACCGCTATATAGTAATTTTTATTCATACTAAATGTTGGGTATTTGAATTTAAATGCCCAAAAATTGTAATTTTGTTCAATCTGGCCATAATGGAAAATGTTATAAAAAAACGCTAATTTTGAGGCGCTCTCACACTGGAATAAGTTTAACAACCCTTTATTCCTGATTCCTGTTATGGATCGATTGTAAGCGATTGTTGCCCTTGTTTTAACTTAATCCTCTGCAACTGTATAGTGGTAGTGCGTTCACAATGTCGACGTCGAACCCGTTTTCCAACAGTGCCCTGATAGTAAATAAATTCAACAGCTAAAATTAAACGGTTTTACATTGTGCGAGACACCAGTGGCTGTGCTGTGGCGAATTTTGAGAATATGGCAATGCAAGTAACAACGATATTCTTGTCAATGTGGAATATTTCTTTAGCGTATGATGGAATAAGTGTCTCCCTAGGTATTTGTTTTTTGGGGCGCCTTTCGTATTTTGCCTTAGTGCAAATCTTGCAATTTATTATTAATTAATGGTATTAATGATACCATCTTTAAGAAACTGTTTGAATGGCAACGCCTCGTTAGAGGTCGAATTTCTTTTATTCTTTTCAATATCACGCTTTTGAATTTTATTTTGATGGATGTAGGCACTACTCGTATTATGTCATCCGCTTATGTGAAGTTTACACTGATTTGATTTTGTAATTAAAAGTGTTGTTGTCTAAGTTTAGCGCTATATTTGGTAGTGTTAACAAGTCGAATCCTATAATTGCATCAAATGAAGTGAATGTATGTATATAGCACGAAGAATAGAGAAATTTGACCAACAATTTTCATAAGGCACTTACTGGTTACTTTGCTCGAACCATTTAATGAGCGTAAGATGAAAAGGATTTCGACAAAAAATACTTATTGTAGATCTGTTCCGGGCTTAATCTTTTTATATGTTCCCACCCAGCTGTCGCTTGATATATGGTTTGGTAGCGTTATCTAAAAAATTCAATAAGTCATTATAGCATCACTCCCTGTCGACTTCGATTTCGATAACAGCGGCTTATGCAGACTTTTGATACTCTGGCTCTTGCGAATCTGGGGCACTCTGAATAACATTGTTCAGTCACTGCCGTCTTGGTCCTGTTGCCCTATCTGACGTATTGTAACTTTTTGGGCCTGTTTGAAACTAGTTTTGGGCTTTGGAAAAGTGGTGGGCTGTCTTAACTAAGGAGATGAGTCAATTTCAATTGGCTGTGGGGCTTGTCTTTGGTCTTATTTTTTGTTCTTATCTTAGTGGCTGTTATTATCCTGTTACCTTTTGACGAAATGGGAGTTTCTCTCACCATCCCGTTCCTCTTTATTGTTTTTGCCTCACTTCGAGGGCTTCGATTTATATTATTTTCCTCGCCTGTTCTCTTTCTGCAATAGCTTTGTCGTAAGATGTCGAAAACGTATTGCGCTCTATGCTCGAATCTGCTTCTCTGGCTATAACTGCTCAACGATGAAGTCAGGGCAAATGCACTCCACGCCTTCATTTCTGGCTTCTCTGCCAATGCAGACACTAAATCTTTCGACTGTACCGGAAAAACAATGGCTTTAAGGGGCTTTTCAAGCCATAAATGAAGGCGTTGAGTGCATCTGCTCTGACTTCATCGTTGGGCAATTGTAGCCTGCTCTGCCAGTACATTTGTTGTGTTCAGAAATTTGGTTTCAATGATGATCATAGATAGAACAGAATTTTCTATTTCCGATGGAGCTTCTTTTTTTAAGATAATTTTCTTATTTCTGGCAAAAAGCTCTTAAAAATGTTGAATCGGGTTCGAGTCTGGTGATTATGTCGGAGCATTCCTTTCCTGAACCTGCGGTGTGCTTAGGGTCGTTATCTTGTTGGAATATCAAAGAATATCACGGATTCATCAGAAACAGGACTCTAGTCCAAAAATATTCATCCATATTCTTGTATTTGTTGGCAAATTCAACTCGAGTTGCCTTATTTTTCTCAAATACGAGAGGTTTTATGCTGGACTTCTAATTTGATAGCTATTTTCCCGTAAATCTACAGTTTTTGGGTGTAAATTGAATGTTAACTTTTGTCTTTGACTATATAATGAACACTATATATTATGGACGGGGTTGATGTAGAGGAACATGAGGAAAAGGATTATTGTCCTCCGCCTATGAAAGTTCTCGAATTTTCAATATACATACACGAACATATTTTTATTCAGAAAACAAGATTTTAAAAAAATTAGGGAATTCGTGGGTACAACAGTTCACATAGTTGTGATGTGAACACGCAAAACTGTAAACGCCATTAGCCATGTGTGCATTTTCTAAAAAGGACTCTTTTGGTAAGAAAAGACGAAGACCTACTGGCTCACCTAAATAAAGCGTTGAGTGGCGCGTATTTTATCCCTCAGCGCCATCTCTAAAAAAGTGGCAACTTTACATCAAATTTACACTTAAGTTCTAAAATTAGTACCAAAGAAATTAAATGCAAAACGAATTAAATTATTAATACGCAAAATATTTCACGCAAAAACTACTTAACCGATCATCATGAAACTTTATACATATACTCTTGAAGGTATTTACGAAAGATAAAAAAATTGTTTGTCAAAAAACGTCAAATTTAGCTACTTCAACGCCATCTAGCATTACAGTAATGAAGTTTCAACCCTGAATACTGTAATAGCGTCCCACTATATTGCCGGCGGTGACGACAATATCTAATTCAATTGAATATAGTTTCAACTGCTTTTAATTTTTCTATGTTTATTGTTATTTTCTTCCGTCGTTACATGCAGTATAAAACTATTCAAATTTTTGAGGTAATCCGTAATTTTTGTGGTTAGCTGTCACTTTATTATTTTAGATCTTACTCGCTGATGTTAATTCTTACTCTGCTTTTCTTTGAAAATGCCTCGGAAGCGAAAATCTGGTCTATCCAAAAATTCATCGCAGGCCCCGCCGCAAAAGTTGCACGAAATCAAGAAACTTTGGCTCACGCAGAGCTGAGAAAACAATAACAAGCAGAGCGACAAAGAGTTTTGAGAGCAGCTGAAACGCCTCTTCAGGCACGAGTTCGTTTAGAAAGACAAACTGCACTGCAGACAACTAGAAGAGCGTTAGAAACACCAGAACAATCGCAGACGAGAAGAATTCATAATGCAGACACGCAGACCACGCGCCGCCGACATTTCATGCGTAATGATTGGGCTGTGTTTAATGGTACTGGGTTTCAATATGATCCTTCAAATGAATATCATAATCATCCATTGATTGTTATTGGCTCCATGAATAAAAAATGCGATGCTTTTAAATGGAAAAATGAAACTGCTGGAATGTGCTGTTCCTAAAGTTTCACTTCCATTACTTGGTGCACCAAAAGAGCCTTTGAAAACTTTATTATTAAATGTTACAGATGAGTCAAAGGAATTTATAAGTGATTTCCATTAAACCCTCCCAGTGATTCAGAGAGGGACACCAGCAGATGAAATTCAAGTGTGCATTAAATCATCAAGCTTATGGTCGACAGTTGAAAAACTCCGCCTGAAAACGAATATGAGAGTGTATCTTCATAACGACGTGGATTCAGGACTTTACGCAAAATGTTGTTGAAAATTGGTGATGGTTGTTTAGATGTTAACGCTGAAGGCTATATATTACTGTCAAGAGAATTTTGTAATTTAGTAGAAAGTGATGTGGATCTCATTGCTAATGTTTTTCCGGAATTGCAACAAAATTTATGTAGTGATCAGTGGTTGTGTGCAAGAGCAATATTAGCACCAAGAAATTAAACAACACTGACATTTTAAAAGGGGTTCAAGGAGAAATGAAGGAATATTTGTCAATGGATACAATTATAGATACGAAACTAAGTACTTCATATCCTGTGGAGTTTTTAAATTCACTTGAACTATCGGGTGTACCGTCACATAAACTTAAATTGAAACTAAATGTACCAGTAACGCTTATGCGAAATCTAGATGATCCTGGCTATGTAATGGATCAAAGCTTCGGATAACAAAATTGGGACAGAATATACTTGGCGCTACTATTTTAACAGGTGTCGGAAAGGGAAATAGTGTTATAATACTTAGGATACCAATTATTCCCACTGACCTTCTATTCCAATTTAAAAGGGTTCAGTTTCCCGTCAAGCTTAGCTTTGCTGTTACTAGGCACAACGACAAACATTACAGGTAGCAGGAGTGCATTTAGAAAACCCATGCTTCTCTCATGGTCAACTTTATGTAGCCTGTACACGTATATCTAATGCCCGGAATTTACACATATTTGCACCCGACGGGAAAACTTATAACATTGTCTACATAAATATCCTAGATTAATACTTTATTTATATTTTATTTTAGTTTTTTAAATTGTTAGAATTCAAAATTATTTATTTTTGTTACGGTGAAATATATTTTAACATTTGTTGTTGCATTTCAATACGCATATTTTAAGCTGTTAAAACTTCATTGTCTGTAGTAATTTTTAAAAATTGTTGATCTCAGCCAAGCAATAACATTTAGTTATCATATTGACTCATTTCTATTATTATACTCTTACCCTTTATCTCTCATATTTACTTAACGGCTCCACTGCGGGCGAAGCCGCTGGTTAAAAGCTAGTACATTTATGTTTGTCATTTGTTTGTTTGTTTTTGTTTATTGATATTTCAAAGTTACGGTATTTTAAATTCCTTTGTACTCCTATAAATACCGGAGGACATGTAAGTATGTACAAGCTTCTTCTCTGATTGTAACTCAGTGCTGATGGTACTCATCTCAATAAAGCGTTAAGAACTCTACCCGCTGGTAAATTACTTAATTTATTTAACAATACTTACATACATTTCTACAAGTATTAAACATCGCGCGACAAGCCATTTTGCAGAAAAATTGCAATTGCCTCGTTTCTCTAGCCAACTTGAATTCTTAATTTCTTAAGAAATTTTCATTGTTAAACGTTGCCGCCGTGTTTATTTAGGTTTGCATTATACAAAATATGTGGCTATGAGGAATTTTTGACATTAATATGCTTATCTGAATGCAAATATGCATAATATATTATATAATGATAAGAAGCGCAAAAAAGTCTCAGTCTGAACACCCTCTATGCAGCATTTTTTTCTTAAGGATTTTACAACTAACATCTGTCATTTCATGCTCTGTTTAGAAAGTAGCCAAGATCCCATCTTTCCGTAAAGTTTAACTGTTCTTGTTGCTAACAAAATATGAGAAAACCATTCTCCAACAATCATGTTTAATCACATAACGAGAAAACGGTCGTAACAAATAATTTGGGTTACTTTCGATATTTCGATAAGCAAACTGCGCAGTATGTATGATGCACTCAGTTCAAAGAACCAAACTTGGTTAAAATTGAAGGTTCGAAAGAGAATCACTGTCAAAGCTGTTGCGCAAAAAGAGACAAAACTTGCATTTTTTTTGAAAAATGGTTGCACAAAAAATTACACCAAAACCAACTGTGATAGCATAAGTGCCATTGTAAGTTATCTATGCTATATATAATTTTAATATTATTGTTTTATTACATTTATGGATTTTTGTAAATTTCATAGGATACATAGTAGAAAAAATTGTGTCAAGTGGACTAAATCTTTAACTTTTCTAATCAATTTTTTTACAGGATTCATTCACTTTTTGTACTTTTCTAATAGAGAACGAAGATTTTTGCTATCTAACGCCTTAGTGGGAAACATTTATTTTTGAAAATTCAAAATTTCAAATGCGCAGGTTTTAACCAGCATAAAATCTTTAGTGTAAACTGTGTGTAAGCTGTGTTGCCAGTATTTACTGCATTATCGAAAAACACTTTATCTACATGTTTTACAAAGGTTATAAAGGAAATAAAAAAAAAACAGATTATACCTCAATTGCAGAAAACAAATAACATAATAAGTTGTCAAAAAAGTCTTGCGGTATTTTCGGTAGTTGGCGCTGAAAGCGCGTAGCACAGTATATACAGTAGATAACCTTTTCGTGGTAGCTTTCTGAGGGGTGAATAGCGGCCATCTTGGATTTTCAGAGGTAGCAACGCAGTGCTGTATATATTGAGGCAGTAAATACTTAGTAAATTTATTCTATTAAATAACAAAAACTATAAATATTGTTGCTTAATATAAAAGGAAATTATTTATTAATGACATATATTTACTAATATTTGATTTAAACGCCATAGTGTGTCATGTTTCGCCCATAAAAATATCATTTACTGATAGTCAGATATTCTTTATGTAGTGAGTTCGTATTAATAAAAAGCAGCCCTGTTCTTAGATTTCTCGGTGGTGAGTTTTCTTCTGAATGTATTTGTTTTCAATTGACAGACAGAAAACATAAAACGGTTTGTATTCGTAAGTTTTTGAAATATTATTACCAATAATTTTAATTTGGAAAGAAGATATTTAGGCATTTGAAGCTGAATTTTTAATACATCGTTCTAATTCTCATCCGTATACTATTTTTGATAATTTATTTTTGAATATTTAAGTTTTGCATTTTCCACACCACCCCAGAGGTTTGCAATAAAGCGCGTTACAGACTTTTTTAGGTGTTCGGTTCTCCGGTAGGCCTATTTTCACCTTTTCAACTTAAAATAAAAATAATTAATAATTTACATAAAATTTAATAAAAATATTGCACAAAATAATTTAATAATTAATAAAGATTTCTAAGCCCTCACAATAGATGCATCCAAAATCCTACAATTCTATTAAATATATTAAATTTTATTTTGGAAGGGGGAGGTAGTTACCTATGTGAAATGCTCAAAAATTTGATGTGCCGAAAATGAGGGCTGGCTGCCTGCCTATTAAAAATTCTTAAAGAAAAATATGTTCTAATTCTTATAAAAAGTATTTTAAAACGTCGGGTTGTGAATTTTCGTAGCAATAAAAAGGCTCTACAATTTTTAATATAAACTTTATTATTAACACTAATATGTATTCTTATTAAAAACTTCGACATATCTTTCATTTCAAACTCAATTTCCAATTGATGTTTTCCTATAACGGCTAACGAGTTGTCAATTTGTATATGTCAAACGACAAATTACCACCCAGGATTGTATCCTACTGCATGAAAAAATTTGGAAATACTTGAAGCGTGTTTAAAAATTCCACAAAAAAAAAACAACTGATTTAACATTAAACAACAACTAATATCCCAATAAAATTGAACAGATATGCAAAGTAATTCAATATAATCACTTAAATAACGTAAAAACTTGCATTATTTAATATCTTTTAAAGTCTCGGTCATCAAAATTTAAAATTTATATGTACATTTATATGTGTAGTTTAAATGCTAACACAACACCCTGATTACCATGAAAGTAGCAAAAAAAGTGTAACACAACACCCTAAGATTTTCTAGAGGTGAGTATATGTATGTAAACAAAGAAAAGGTTTATTACTGTATATACTGAGGCGCGTAGTTCTAGTTTTATTCGTCGCATCGGGTCATGCTATAACAAGGAATATAGGGATGTTAAACTTATTCCAGTGTGAGAGCGCCTTAAAATTAGCGTTTTTTGTAACATTTTCCATTATGGCCAGATTGAACAAAATTACAATTTTTGGGCATTTATCAACCCAATACCCAACATTTAGTACGAATAAAAATTACTAAATAGTGGTTATTTATTATATGGAGAAACTATTTAAATATTTTTAAAGAATATTAGAACAACTGACTTTTGTCCTTTCAATACCCAATAACAGGATTTAAGCTTGTTAGCTCTCAAACATTAAATGTTTTTAATCATTTTCCATTGAAAATAAAACTATGATGCTTCAAATTACAAAACGTTTCATCAAATACCTTAAATTTCACAAATTTATTTAATTTTCATTGTTTTACATTTTTTATAAGTGGTCTTGAACGATGCAACAAATCCCTCCGTTTACATATTTTTTTGGTAAGATTCAATCTGGCCATCGCTCGTTTCCAATTGCTAAACGTCAAAACCTCCTGAACTCGATGAACTGTCAAAGTTTAGGTGGTTTTGACGTTTAGCAATTGTTCTCTCACTTCCAGTGAGAGAGGAGTTGGACATCTCTTTATCTCTGCCGATACATTTCCACCGCACAACGATGGTTTCAACGTTTTCGTTCTGGTGTAGAGGTAGTCGAAGATGCGCCACGCTCGGGAAGGCCTGTCGTCGAAAATTGCTATAAAATCGCTGAATTGGTCGAAAGAGACCGGCATAGTAGCAGCCGTAGCATCGGTCAAGAGCTGGGCATGAGTCATCAAAAATTCATTTCAATTTCAATAAAAAAAAATCAATAAAAATACCGCAAGACTTTTTTGACAACCTATTATTATTAGTTTTTAATGCAGAATTCCCATTTACAGTGGCGGCCTCCTCGCGCTCCTAAAAAATGGCCCTGGTTGAACCAAAACGGGGTATTCTCAGTTCCTTCGCGTGGCTCTTCTTTTTGTGTTGGTGTTCTTCGGCCGTGTTTAAAATATACCTGGTCAATCCTGAAAAATTTTACGTTTACACGATTATGAATTTTGTATTGACGGTAAAATATTTCTTTTTTTTTTATTTTAATAAGTTTAATAATTAACTTCAGTTAAATCAACGGTCAATACCAAAAAATTTCAACCACGCACGCCAAATGGTAAAAATCCAGAAATCCTAAAGTGCAACAGATTTTTCACACTGAACAAAGAGCCCAACGACCATTGTATAAATCTACAAGTAACAAATCCTATCATTTTCACTCATACATACACAGGCGAAAGCTTATAGAATGACAGAAATTGCATTAAGAGGCCAGGCACTTCATTAGGATTTCCTAAATATTCTACTACTAAAACGGCCAAATCTTAGAAAAGGCAAGAGTGTGTTGCCGTGTTATGCTATCCAATTTATCACTTTAAGTACGTTTTTGTTACATTTTTAAATATATTTCGATAATTTAAATTCATCAAGATGTAATTTACCTAGTTTTGATTGAATTTTTATTTATTGTAACAAAATATTGGTAAATCTTTCCTATTTTATTAAAAATATTTAAAGAATATATCTATTTTTGTTTAAATTATTCCAAGTAGTTTTGTTTAGTATTGTATATATTATATGGGTGAAAATAGGCATCCTGGGCAACCAAACACCCAAAAAATATCGGTAACGCGCGTATATAGCAACCTTTTTACTATTTTTAAGTCCTTTTACTTAAATCTCTGTGCCGAAAAATCAACTATTTCGATCAGTTGACCTCAGCTGTTGACGACCATATGGTTCTTTTCTTACTTGTATGATTCTACAATGCTAACGACGATGTATCTTGGTACTACCACAGTCGTGAAAGCCAAACCCTTTCCAATCTATTTGCGTTAGCGCAGCTTAAATGCGCTTGTCTCAAAACTAAGCAATATAATAGACACAAACAATTTTCACATAGTGCCCTTTAAAAAAAGCTAACATACAATGTAGATAAAACAAAAATTCAAACATACACTGAAAAAAGTTTCATGGATGTTGTAAAATACTTGTCTAACAATAACAAGAATTACTGCTCTTACCAACTGAAAAGCTCAAAAGGCCTAGTTGTTGTTATTAAAGGTATAAAGTCCTCGGTAGACTCTAACGATGTTAAAGAAGCACTCGAAGAACGCGGTTTTAGCACTAAATAGTAGTAAATATTTTTAACGGAACCAAAGACCCACATCCAATGTTCAAAATAAAATTGATGCCAAATTCTAACTAACTTTAAAAAAATGAAACACATTCCGTTTACAACCTAAAATATCTGCTTCATCGCAGAATTACCGTTGAGGAACCACACAAAAGAAATGGTCCAGTACAATGCACAAATTGTCAAGAGTATGGACACACAAAATCATATTGCACCCTATACAGTGTCTGCGTGGTGATTTACATCCCACATCAAAATGTATTCTTCAGAAATATGATTTAAATAAAGAATGTGGTATTTGGGGGGGGGAATCACACTACTAGCTATAGGGGTTGCCATGTATATAAAGACCAAAAAACGAAATTGTCTGTCGGAATTCAAGCACCTCGTAATCAAACGATAAATATTCCTCCTAATGAAAATATTCAAATTCATGCCTATGTTTTACAACTGGGTACTATTAAAAATAATGCTACACAAGGGAGCTATGCAGTTGTGGTGAAATGCAACGGCAACACTGCAAAAATGCAATTGCCTTAAACCCAACCAAATGGAAGCGTTGAAACTATAATTTTCAACCTTACACAATGTATGATACAATTTATGTCTGCAATGCAAAATATGATTCAAGAGATAATCAGATCACAAAACCAAATGTTGTGAACTTTTTAAGTAAAAAATTAGTATATTGAACATTTGTATATGGAATGCTAACGGTGTTCACAAACAAAAATTGGAGCTTATTAGATTTCTGGAAGAAAATAATAATAAAAACAATTCTTTATACCGGGATTTAGAATCTATGTTACAAATCACCCAGATGGAAAGGCACATGGTGGAAAAACAGGGTTGGTTAGAAAACTATTAAATCACCACGCATTAGAATCTCATGCTACAGCGCAGTTACAAGCTAGAATAATATCTATAAAAAATCGTTGCGTGGATTCAACTTGACAGCTATGTACTGCCCAACTCGGTTTACAATTACAGACAACCAATTTAAAGAGTTTTCGGAACGCTGGGTCATAGATTTCTAGCGGGTGGAGATTACAATGCAAAACACATGTATTGGGCTCACGACTAGTTAACCCGAAAGGACGATAGCTGTATCAAACTGTTATAAATAGGCACAATAACCTTGAAATAATATCTCCTGGTAAGCCGACATATTGGTTTAGTGGTCGTAACAAAATACCAGATTTAATTGATTTTGCTGTAATCAGAAATATATGTAAATAAATCTCACATAACATCTGATACATACATATACTGATCTATCTTCTGATCACTCTATTGTACTAATAAAGTTACGTGAAACAGCTTCAAACAGCTAACAATGTTTTAAATTTAACCTTTGAGGATGACACAACTTTAGTGAGGCGTAACAATTGCCACATTTTAGCATGAAGAATATTAGCAGAGCATTTAAGTTCTGTTGAAGAATGGATAGCGAACTGGCGTATAAATGTGAATGAACAGAAGTGTAAGCATGTTACAGTAAAAATGAACAATATTTCAGTACCCCAAGCGAACGAAGTAACATATCTTGGTATTCACCTAGATAGAAGGCTCACGTGGAGAAAACACATCTCTAGTAAAATAACATGTATGAAGATTAGAGCTGCCAATTTAAAGCCAATTTAACCTAGACACCAAAGTGCTTTTATACAAAGCGGTCATAAAGTCGATTTGAATATATGTCATTCAACTGTGTGGTACGACTTGTGCAACTAATATCGATATAGCACAAAAGGTTCCAACCGAAAATGCTTAGAACAATCACGTATTCAACATGGTACATGCGTAATGAAAATATTCATAAAGATCTTGGTATTCCTATGGTAAAGAAAGAAGTAGAAGATATCAGAATTAAATATGTATCTAAATTCCGAGACCACCCAAACCCTTTTGTTTATCCTTTGGTACATTCCTGCGATCAAACACGCCTTAAAAGAAGAGATATGCCTGCGTTCTAAAGAGCAACGTCTCACCTAAACTGTTCAATCACTTGCTTGAGCTTGTCTAGATTTTAAATAGATTTCAGATTTTATAACTTATTGTTAGGCTTAAAAAAAGCAGATCCAATAAATAAAATAATATTGAAAAAAATACGTTTGCCAAATATGTGGTAAAATTTAGTTTAGAATAGAATTGAATAAAAGTTAAATATTGAATGAAAGTTGATCAGAGTTCTTAACAGTTCTTAACGGCTATAAATGTAGATGAGATAAGATATCATATTACAAATATTCATGTGAATTATTGACATCATATACAGCCAGCGAAATATTTATAGAGCCACTTTCTTTTTGCTCAATAATGAAAGAAAAACTTATACTTTGGTATTATTTATTATATTTTCGAATAACTATTTAATTAAATTAATGTTATAGTTAGAATTAACTAAAAATTGAACATAATTTAAACAAGCAGAATGAAATAATTATAAAACCACTTTGATTATGCATTATATTTTTAATATTTAAGAGAAAATTAAAATGTTTAATAAGATGTATGATCTCCATTGTTAGTAGTAACCTCTTCCAGGCGTCTGATCAATGAATTAATTAAATAATGGATAACGGTTTGATCAGTTGTTGCTAATTTTTCGACGACGGCATTTCTATTTATTACTTAGTTATTTTACGTTATCAAATGGTCGTCCCTGTTCGAAAACCTTGGCTGATAACACAGATCAAAAATTTTCAATAGGATTTCGGTCGGGACTAATTGCAGGCTAATCGAGAAATTTTATATTCCGAGCCAGCAAGAAATCAGCTGTTATCTTGGAACGATAAATCGCTTGCTGAAAAGTAAATTCCTCTCCGAAGTCAATTAAAACTTCATCCAGTAATTTGGGGTAGTATTCCGATTCCATTTTTGGTGTTACAAACCAAACTGGAGTTTTCCCTCTGTAGGTTATCCAAGCCGAAATTCTGAGTGATCCGCCGCCAAAATTTCATCGCTTACGTTTCTGCTTTGGAGACCATCTGGGCCATCTAAATTGAATTTTTTTCGTCAATAAATATAACGGTGTTCCTCTCGTCATCCCAAAAGCGATATTTTTCGGCGACGAAGCCTGGCTAATTTGTGTTTGTCGGTCAATGACGGTTTGGCGCATTTTTTGTCGTAAATACTATCTAATTTACATCTAAGTATTGTTGTATTCGATGTACTCCTATCACCAAAATATTTTGTTGCTTTATTTGTCTCTCACTTACATTTTCCTGCGTAATAAGTTGTTTAATGGAACGTTTTTGCCTTTTGTTAATTTTTTGAGGCCTCTAACTTCTCTTATTTTCTCCATAATTGGTTCCTAATTGTAAAAACTTTCTTACAATATCCTTCGACCTATTTAATCGTCTTGAAATGTCTCAATTTGACAAACCCTCTTCATAATATGCTATTATTTTTCCTTTCTCTTTTTCTGTCAAAGCTTTCCCGCTTTACGATTTCGAAAAAAAGTTAAAACATATAGATAATTAAATTATTTATGGCACAATAATTAATAACTCATATGTAGTCTTATTTTTCACGACTAAACAAGCAATAGAAGCAAATAAGCGCCCTGTGGCTTTATAAATATTTCGCTCAGAGATAACGGTTCTTGTTAAATATTCACCGTCTACTGCGATTAGAAAAACAAATGAATATGAAATAACTCAAATGTCATCCCGTAAATTTAAAATGCAGGAAGCTTACACCAATTTATCCAAGAAAAATATGAAAATATTTGACGGGGGCTTTATAAATATTTCGCTGGGTGTACAAATGTACTCTTAAGCATAGATATGTTACGTATGTATATATCAATTACCAATTTCTATTAAAACTTGAAATTAAGGGTGTGTTCAAGATGTCAAACGCGACAGTAGTGTTGTAAGTTTGTCAAAATAGCACTTTCTTCGGGTATGTTTGGCAGCACTTGCAACAGCTTCGCGTTGCATTAATGAACTTCAATTGCACATATCTCAAAAACAATAAGTCAGCATCAACTATATATATATATGTACATTCATATATATATACATATATATTCTTAATTTGGCGAAGCTGTTGTATCATACCCATTTTAACCCCGAATTCGTGGGATGCTATTCTATATCCCATTCAAAACTTGTTGTTATTAAATTAAATTTAATATTTACATCCTATTAACTTCCTCTTTTGGACCCTGTATTTTCCCTATTATGGTCCCTTGTTTGGAGTTCTTAACCCATCCTTTTATTCCAGCTTTAGTGCAAAGATCTCGAGTATATTTTGTGAAGTAACAACCTGTGGTAAAATAGAAAAAAAATTACTAATATATTATTATTGTTTTTTTTACAGATGTAGTTTATTAACGTTTAAAATAATCGAGATACATATAGGGTTACATACAAATAGTTCAGGATGATGAGACGAATTGAAATCCAACAATTGCTTGTCCGTCCGCCCGTACAATTGATAATTTATGTAAAAATTGATATATCTTGATCGAACTTGGAATTGCAGATCGGTCATATCTGGCTGTTGTTACGCTTTACTACAGCCGATAATCGAAAAAGTGTAAAAGTTTAAGGCACAAAACTCTACTTTAGGTAAGGGCTTTAAAGTAAGTTGGAGTATCTGTAGTTTAAAATTTTAAAAAGCGGCCGTGACCCGCCCTAATTAGTTTAATGTAAATATCTCAAACCACTAAAGCTATGATGACCAAACTTGTCGCTTCTTTTATAGCCCTGACAGACGAAAAAAATTAATACGCATTAAGCAACGGCAGACTTGTGCATTTAGACAGCTGATAGTGAAATTTGTTTATTTATCTAAAAAAAAAAAAAGTGAAATGAAAATCAATAAGAGAAATTATTAATAGAAATTTTGGTATTTTTGGAAAATCAATATAAATTTAACGAAAAATTCGTTCAAAGATAATAGAGTTAAGTTAAAAGCAATAACTGATTGTAATGCGAAAAAAGTGTGGGAAAAAGTTAAAAATATTAGAAAAATGGATAGCAAACTGTGCGTTGCTTGTTTTCTGCCATCTAAAAATGTTAAAATTTGTTTTTGTTAATATACTTGCACATAATTTAATTAGCAATACTGCTTACCTTTGATGCTGTAAACGCAAAGGAGGCGGCAGACTTCAAGCGACATCTGTCAAAAAATAGCAAAAATCGGCCATTTTTGAGCTATACGCACGAAATTCTTGTGCATTACAAACTTGCATTAACATGGGTCAAATGCGCAAGTAAATGTAAATTAATAGCCCTGACAGACGAGCAAAATTAATGCACCTTAAGCAACGCTAATGCGCATAGCAATTTTATGGTGACAGACGGCCGACTTGTGCATTTAGACAGCTGATAGTGAAATTTGTTTATTTATTAAAAAAGTGAAATAAAAATTATTAATAGAAATTTTTGTATTTTTGGAAAATGAATATAAATTTAACAAAAAAATTCCTTTATTATTAACTACGTTCAAAAATAATAGAGTGAAATTAAAAGTAATCATTGACTGTAATGCGGAAAAAGTATGCGAAAAAGTTTAAAATAATGGAAAAATGGATAGCAAACTATGCGTTGTTTATTTTCTGCCATCTGAATATATTAAAATTTGTTTTTGTTAATATATTTGCACATAATTTAATTAGCAATATAAAACTGCTTACTCTTGATGCTGCAAACGCAAAGGAGGTGGCAGACTTCAAGCGACATCTGCCAAAAAATAGAAAAAATCAGCCATTTTTGAGCAGTGTTACCTACTCAAATTTGGTAAATTCAGCTAAATGCACAAAATTCTTGTGCATTACAAACTTGCATTAACATGGGTCAAATGCGCAATTAAATGTAAATTAAGCCCGCTAATGCATATTAGCGCTGTCGTCTGTCAGGGCTATTACACAAGTGTATCCAAATGAAAAACATTTAATTACTAATAACGAAAATGTATTTATCAGCAACATGGCAAAGGCCGTTTACACTCGACTATATATACAACATACTGCCACACCATTAAATCACTCGACATCTAACGCTCAAGTAGAACGGTTGCACAGTACGTTGATTGAAATCAGTACCAGTTTAGCTAGTGAAAATAAAACGACTCCAGGTGAAGAACTTTTTAACGCCATCCGACAGTATAATTCTAAAATTCACTCGTCTACAGAACTCAAACCTGAAGTAGTTTTCTTTAATCGCGAAAAGTATTCAGAGATTAAAGAAATCCTTCAGAACAATCAGGAGAAGCTATTGCCATACCACAACAAAGGACGAAGAAACATCACGTATAAACAAGGAGATATCATATATTCCAAAACAGATCGTAGGAATAAAATTGCTAAACAATATAATCAGCACAAAGTTAAGGAAGATCGCGGGGACACGATCCTTACTTGCAGCCGCAAGCAAGCCACACAATGCGATCCGGCACGGTATTAATTAATCTGTTTTTATTATTTATTGTATCCCATTCCGATCTAATCACAGATTTTAAATTCAAGAAGTATGTTTTAACAGAGACAGATCAGACCGGATCTATTTGAAAATACGACTTATCTGTACCACGTAGCAAACTTGTCAATTATCCTACGTCCATATGAGAATGTCGTGAAATTCAAATACGTTGTAGAAGAAAACAAAGGAGAAATAATTCTTATTAATAAAATAGAGGCACTTAAGGCACAGCTTATACGTTCAAATCGTAGACTCCAACGCTCATTAAACTTTTTAAGTTCTATTCTCAAGTTTGTCACCGGTACTCCTGAAAAATTCGAAAAAATACTAGAAACACTAGATCCAAAGTCAATTACTGAAGGCTTAATTATTACAGAAGTTTACAAGGAATTAGAAGCAATCACGAATACCATTAAAACCGGAAACTTTTATTCTGGTCTCCATTGAAGATTTTAACATACTACAGAAGTTTACAAGGTATAAGAAGCAATCGCGAATACCATTAATTTTGCTAAAACAGGAAACTTGTATTCTGGTACCCTAAACCTCAAAGATATTCAAGAAATTGTCTCCAAGAAGATTTTAACATACCCATAATTAATATTTTAGAATATTCTGATATTCATGTATACATGTACAAAGATGCTATAATTACAACATACAAATATCCCGTAATAAATAACCGCTGTAAATTATATACACATTAAGCATAGAAACACGGCAAAGTCCGACTGGACTGTCATGTTACAAAATGTAAAGCGAATTTCAAAAGATCTTCCAAATGTAAAAATTATCTGGGATTAAATATTAGTAAACAGGAGTCTCCCGACAACTGTACCATCCCATTGCTTGAAAATAGTAAGGCGAAATGTAATGTTATTCAAGAAAATAATAGACCACTTATTGTATTAGATCACGGGGAACATTTGTGGAACGGACAACGTGCTAACGGTCCAAATCTGTTACAATTTAATCACAGTACTAATTTAGATAATAAGGTTTATTTCAAGCACAAGCAGAAAATTAGAAGTTCTAAAAATGTATAAATTAGTGATTCCTATTGAAGAACAACTAGGAAAGTTCGTATTGTACCTGATACTTGTTGTAATACCTTTAGCTTTACTAATCTATGCTGCTGTAAAATTATGTGAATGCTATCGAGCACATCTAGAAGATAAAAAAGAACGATTATTCCATCAAACATACGAGATCGAACTTTGTCGACTCCAAGCCCCACAGAGGAGAGTTAAAGAAAATTTCATTAAACAGAAATAACTAAAACATCTCTTGTTTATGCTGAACCACGCATAAACCAATAGTGATAAGCAATTTCAATATATGCTGCACACATGGTGTGAAATAAAAATGGTATCACACATAACGAGTGTTGTCTCCTACACGCTATCCTCTCGGGACTGTTTGTAATGACAAACAATCGACCGTAGATAGTGTGTCTATGTGTATTAATAAAAGAACTTGCCCTGACGGTGCAAAAGATACAATAACTTCATTCAATTGTAATTAACTTGGTCGGAAGCCGAGTATCGAACGATCGCAGCGACTTACTGAACAAAATTTTAGAACCTCAAAAGTAAGTGGCGAGAATCGATTATAGAGGGATCTCAGCGGCTAGCTTTAAGCCCTTCAAACATGTGCAACGGGACGAGGCTGCTTATTAAGGGATTGAAGCAGAATTAAATTGTAGCAACCATTATCACCGGCCCAGCACCTGGCCAACTCGCTCTTATACCGAAAATTCCGATGATACTAAGTGATCTGCGCAAATCCCATTTAAACTTCTTCAATTTCCGTTGAAAACATCTTTCGTCCTAACTATAAACAATTCCCAAGGCCAAACTTTCGAATTAGTAAGGATTGACCTACGAAAAGAATGTTTTACTCATGGCCAACTTTATGTTGGTCTATCGCGGGTCGGAGGTCCTGAAAATTAATTTATATTGCTGCCACAAAATAAAGTAACATCAAATATTGTTTACATAATAACTTACTTTTCAAAGAAAGTAAAATATATAGTAAAGGCAATACAAAAAGTAGAAAAAAACTTTTAATAATACAAAAAAATATACTTTCATGTTCGAATTTTCTTCATTTTACTCATTTTTAAAGACGAAACGCAAAAACGAGAAAGTATGTGTGGGAGAGTGTTTACAAAATTATAACTTTTGAAATGATTGTTTAATACCTGTGCAAAGCTGGTTCGGGCTGCTAGTACTAAAGATAATTAATTTTTTTATTCTCGCAGACTTTATGCTGAACACTCTAAAATGTGTGAGTTATGTTCATAAATTGACGTGGAAACATGTTTTCTAGTAAACTTCAAAAATGGCAAAAGTTAATTAATTTAAGCTCTTTGGTTGAGTTTATATCACATATGTATGTCCATACATACATATATCTTATTTGAGTTAACTATGTTGAAATATAAATACATATAAGACCTTTAATTTAAGTTAATAAGATACCAAATATGTTTGTAATCCATCTACACTGTTGAATTTTTAGGCTACATTTTATAATATAAATTTTTGGCAGCACCTGAAAGTATTTTCCCGGATAATTTTGTTATAATTTGGGAGAACTACTAGTTCTGTAGTGGATCCAATATTATTTTAAGGGAAAATTAAAAAGCTGATCCGCTTCAGTTGCTCACTAAATTTTTGATAAAGGCATATTCTTTCATCAAGTTTTTATTTCTTTTTAATTTATTGCTTTTCATCTAAGTATTAAGAGAACTAAAATATGGTATTTGTGAATTCTATAAATAGATTGTGAATACGAGGCAACTTAATACAAAGGCCAAAATTTTAATTTATAGAAACTATTTTAATTCTTTTTTCCACACAATTTAAATTATCAAATTTATCTAAAGCTTACCTTGGACGTGGCCAAATACTTCAAATTCCACTGAAATGAGCATTCGGATATCAGGAATGCCCATGCTTATTCTATTGCCGCTGCTTTCTGATTCTTTGCAATTGTGATATAATCGTGAAAAATTCCACTTATGGCACCTTCTATTGATCTATGCATATAGATTATAATATGTAAATTTTTATAGACATATTTTTCTAATAAAAACACAGTAATGCATTTGCTTAATATGTATATAAAGTTGGTAAGAATAAGTAATTTTATTTAAATGACTACCTTCTATAAACTAAATTTAATGTCCAACTTTAAAGTGGAATACGATGAAGAAATACGATTGCTTTTTCTGAACGAATTGGTTTTTTTTTCTTTGTTACCGAACCCTACAATTGGCTAATTGAATCCAACACAATACTATATATTACAGTATTAAGTAAGATATCAGTTTGTAAAATAAAAAAAATAGACAAAAATGTCTCGAAAGTCTTATTTACGAATAAAAAAGAAATTCAATTCGTTCTTTCCTTTCATGGAATTGGAATGTGTTCCAAATCCATCATAAGTAAAAAACAATTAAATTAACTTATATATATATTATGTCCATTAAGTAATACTTGTATAACGAGTTTTTCAATAAGAGCGTTTAAGTTTATTTTTTCAAGAAAACAAAAACAGTTTGAGATATCAATGAAATTCTTTATTCCCGCGAAAGTACGTTCGATGCCATTATGTATGGAATTTTTTTTTTTTGCATGGCCACCACGGCACGCTTGCAGAACAGACGCTGAACCCCATTTTCGACAGTTTTCAATCATAAATCGGTCGATACTGCTGCAATTTCACGTTTTATATTCATATGAAGTTCATCAATAGTAGCTGGCTTGTTGGCATAGACTAGACGTAGTCCCACAGGAAATAGTATAACGGCATGAAATCGCACGACATATAACTGCATTTAAAGTGTTGCCATCGTAAGTGGGTCACTCTTAGTTTTTCGTTCAAAAATGAGATATTTTAAAGTTTTCCAATTAAAAAAACTAAAATGGGTTTATTTTTGTAATTTATATTTAAATACGTAAAATATATGTGACTAAACTTATGGTATGTCCCTGTACAAGTTGTTGTATGGTTCACTATAAATATGTTATGTATGTATATAAGATTATTGTGTTGCAATAAGTATGTACATTATCATTTAATTTAGTTCATTCAAATACTATTTCTTCATACTCTAATAAGCAATAAAATGTTTAAAAGTTTTTAAACAAAAAAACACACACAGAGTCTTTGAAAACGTATATGTAACGTATATATGTATTATAAGATAATGATAAATAACACTGGTCTACAAAATGTAACTTTTTGTGTGCCTTTCAATTGAATACTTTATTTTTATATTGCTTTGAGGTTACTGAATAGGAAAACAAAAATATGTTTTTTGAATTAGCTCTTATTTTGGAAATATACCTAATATACAAAATTTGGCTTTTAGTACAAAACATTTTATAAAAAAAAACAGTAATAATTATTTACTATTATTTTTTGCTTTTTACTTATATAAAATTGGAAATATTACAATTTAAAAAAAATAACGAATTTGATTAAGATTTTCACTTCTTTTTCGTTTGTCTTTTGTAATCAGTGTTAGGGGTATCTCTTTCCAAATTCCAGCAGTAGTCCGCTAACATTGACGCATCCCATCGGCCCTGCTATCTCTTTTCGAGATATCTTGGTGGAATCGTTCACCATGTTCGTCACTTACATCACCGCAGTTAGAAGGGAAGAAATCAAGATGAGAGTGAAGAAAATGAATTTTTAGCATATTGCATACCCAACTGTTGATACTTTTGAAGGAGATTGTTCACAAGTTCAACATAATTTTCATTTCTCTTATTGCCCAAAAAACCATGAACGACGGCTCTAAAAGATTCCCATGCTTCTTTTTCAAAGCCCTGTAAAACTGAATCAAAGTTTTGGTCCTTTAGAATCTCTCTTATTTAAGGTCCGATAAAGATTCCCTCTTTAATTTTGGCGTCGCTTATACGTGGAAATTTACTTTGCTGGTATTTGAATGCTGGTCCATCCTTGTTGAGAGCCTTCAAAAAGTTTTTCATTAGTCCCAATTTATATGTAAAGGTGGTAAAAGAATTTTTTGGGAATTAACTAGAGAAAGGTGCTGGACGTTCTTTTCTCCAGGATTTAGGCTTAGTCTAGCATTCCAATCTTTTTTTATGTAATGTAAAGATCTAGCCCGACTATCCCACTCGCACAAAAAACAACAGTACTTGGTATAGCCCATTTGTAAACCCAACACCATTGCTATGACTTTTAGATCACCACAAATCTGCCATTCGTGCTCTGAGTATGATATAGCATCTAAAATTAATTTCATATTTTCGTATGTTTCTTTAGTATGCACAGCGTGGCATAACGGAATCGATGGTTGTGTGTTACCATTATGGAGAAGAACAGCTTTTAAACTTAATTTTGAGGAGTCTATGAACAGCCGCCATTCCTGTGGATGGTATTCAATGTTCAAAGCGTTCATCAAGCCATTTACGTTGTTACAGAATGCAAGCTGGTTTTTGGATTTGAAATAGGGCATCATGTTCTTCTGACGATATCTGTATAAACTGATTTTGACATCCGGTTGAAGCAAATTCCATTGCTTAAGTCTCGATCCTAGTAATTCCGCTTATCTTTGGCAAATTTAAATCTTGTATAAGGTCGCTGAGTTCATCTTGCGTAATTCTATGAGGTTCGTCACAAAAAATATTGTCACCCACAAACTGTGGCGATTGTGAGGTTGTAGGCACATTGTAGTCAACTTTCATTGAATTAATCGCTTCTTCAGATTCTTGCTGGTATTCTTCGGGAGGTCGAGGAACAGGTAAATCGATTCCATGTAGTACAGGTCGCGATACAGAGGCTACGTCAGGGTATACTACGCTTCGTTTCTTTTTTCGTGATATACCGTGCTGGATGGGTGGAGTCAAGGTAAAGTAACAATCATTTGCATGATTGGTAGGTTCCCTCCACATCATTGGTACACCAAAAGGCAATGAATGTTTCTTTTTGTTTAGCCACTTAATCAGATTTGTGGAGCAAGTTGTGCAACTAAAATGTGATACCCACGATTTGTCTTGGTTTTTAATTTTAATTCCAAAATTATGGAAGTAAGCAGATTCTAAACGTTGTGTTATTGAGCATCTTTGGTTAGTAAGGGTCACCTTAGCACAAATGTAGCAAAAATTGTCTGCACTATTAACACATTTACGCGACATAAGGAAAACTGTAGATTTTTCACTAAAAATTACAAAAAAACGGTAACAATTTCACCTTTTAACTGTTGATCAAAACACAGTCAACGTTAAACACAACAAACAAATGTGAAATAATAAAATTTCCGCGGGTAATCACTAAATATTTTGAGTTATCATCATTAATGTGATAAATCTGTCGCGCTACCCTCTATTATATTTATGAGGCATAAATGCACAATAAGAGCTAATTCTGAATTTTAACTTGTATATTTATGATCAACGAGTGAAATACAATTAATATAGTATATTTTAATGTAGAAGGCAATTTTGATGTAGACCAGTGTTATTATATTTTTGTATTGAATCATATTCAATATTATTAAATTATATTAAAAATATTACATTTTTGTTTTCGTTCGTAATTTATTGGACAAGTACTGTACATATATTCATACATAATTGTTAAGGATGTCTGTTGTATTGACTTCTATCAGTTGCAAATACATTAAAATAGATATTTCAGATACCGAAAAAATGCAATCACAAATATAGTGTGATTACACTGGTCTGATGAGCCAGGCGTTGACGGTTGTTGAGGCTGGCACGGTGATGAAAATGAACGGAATTGATGAGCCAGGCGTTGACGCTTGTTGCGACTGGCACGGTGATGAAAATGAACGGGATTGATGAGCCAGGCGTTGACGCTTGTTGAACCTGGCACGATGATGAAAATGAACGGAATTTATGAACCAGGCGTTGACGCTTGTTGCGACTGGCACGGTGATGAAAATGAACGGGATCGATGAGTCAGGCGTTGACGCTTGTTGAACCTGGCACGATGATGAAAATGAAGGGAATTTATGAGCCAGGCGTTGACGCTTGTTGCGACTGGCACGACGATGACAATGAACGGGAGCGAGCACTGGCATCACCAAAGCGTGATGCCTTTTCTACGCAATGCCTGCGAAGTGCCTCATTCTATGGCAGTCATTGCGAGCACTGGCATCACCGAAGCGTGATGCCCTTTTCTGCGCAATGCCTGCGAAGTACCCCATTCTACGGCAGAGTCATTGCGAGCACTGGCATCACCAAAGCGTGATGCCTTTTCTGCGCAATGCCTGCGAAGTACCCCATTCTATGGCAGTCATTGCGAGCACTGGCATCACACCGAAGTGTGAAATATCTACTTCTACGAAATGCACTTACCCCTGCTTACTGCTATTTTCCTGCGCGATGCTGGGCGACCGTCCGGTTCGGCGAGCTAGAGCAAATGATCGCATTTGGTGTAAAGTGCTTGCTTTTATAGCAGCATCGCGCAGCTTTCGTCACCGTAGCAAGGTAAGTTGTATGCGAATCAAAGAGTCTCGTATCATATTATCCATGCCTAATTCTCTCACTCAAATTCTACTTGCATTACTTCCTGAACACATAGAGAGTGACACGGCATTACTGCACGACAGTGAACCGTAAATGGCGTCGGGAAGGCTTCTACATAAACATTTGTAAGAAGGCAGCGACATAACAATGGCCGGCATGTACACAAAACAGCTGTCCATTTTATAAGTACACAATTTCGTTGTGCCATACTAATACCTCTCACTTCAATGAAATTTTAATATTTTGTTCAAAGTGAAATTTTTAATGCAAAAAATAACTAAATAGAAAAAATTTATTTAAAATGATATAACAGAGCTATTTTATGCTTCTCTTTGTAAAATAACGTCAGGTTTGTTAGAGCTTGAAGAGAAACGTTTCATCAAATATCTTCAAATTTCACAAATTTATTTAATTTTCATTGTTTTAAATTTTTTATAAGTGGTCTTGAATGATGCAACAAATCCCTCCGTTTACACATTTTTTGGTAAGATTTCAATCTGGCCATCGGTCGTTTCCAATTGGTAAACGTCAAAACCTACTGAACTCGATTAGCTGTCAAAGTTCAGTAGGTTTTGACGTTTAGCAATTGCTCTCTCACTTCCAGTGAGAGAGGAGTTAAACATCTCTTTATCTCTGATTTGCCGGTTAGTGTATGAGTTGTATAGAGTATATGCAGGAATAAAGGGATGACCAACTTATTCCAGTGTGAGAGCGCTTCAAAATTAGCGTTTTTTATAAGATTTTCCATTACGGCCAGATTAAACAAAATAACAATTTTTGGGCATTTATCAACCCAACACCCAACATTTAGTACGAATAAAAATTGCTAAATAGTGGTTATTTATTATATGGAGAAACTATTTAAATATTTTTAAAGAATATTAGAACAACTGACTTTTGTCCTCTTAATACCCAATAAAACGATTTAAGCTTGTTAGCTCTCAATTTTTAATAATTTTCCATTGAAAATGATACTATGATGCTTTAAATTACAAAACGTTTCATCAAATACCCTTAAATTTCACAAATTTATTTAATTTTCATTGTTTTACATTTTTTATAAGTGGTCTTGAACGATGTAACAAATCCCTCCGGTTAAATATGTATTTTTTTGGTAAGATTTGAGTCTGGCCGTCGCTCGTTTCCAATTGCTAAACGTCAAAACCTACTGAACTCGATTAGGTGTCAAAGTTCAGTAGGTTTTGACGTTTAGCAATTGCTCTCTCACTTCCAGTGAGAGAGGAGTTGGACATCTCTTTATCTCTGGTATATGTTTGTGTAAAATTGCTTATATTCCGATTTTCTGGTTGATGTTTAACACCTTTAGGTATTTCCCTGGCTTTGATTCTTGCAAATTGCAAGAGCATAAAAAGCTCGGTTGCCCTTTATATATTGTTAGTCTTAAATTTATTCTTATAATACTAAGAAAATTCATACAGCCCACTTATTTTAAATAATTACTTTCTTTCCTTCGGCAATATGTTCAAATATATTGAACATACATACATCTGTAGATACATAGCTATCCACATAAATATACATGCATTTATATACAATAGGCATGTACTCAACAAATCAAATATACCACAATGCAAATATCCGTATAAGATATTCATTAGGTTAAGATGTACGCTATACATATGATAACATAGTTAGTTATAGTTAGTAATACATTTGACCAATTGAACCCTGCCAATCATGAGCGGGTAAAAAACCAAATAATCAGTGGGTAAGAAAGAGGGTAATCCATAGGTTCATCATGTGTACTTTGCCATAGGCTGAGCGAAAATTTTACCCACTCACGTACGTATACATGTGATCATATATCTTTGTTGCTCTCATTTAGCAGTGTCATATAAAAAAGTATATCTGTCCTGCTCTAATATCCCCAATCGACGGCTGATGCAGGGTTGCATTTTTTAATTCTTACTTTTAAAATTTAAAAGAAAACCTTTCAATTTTTAAAATTTTTATTTTATTTTATTTTTTTACATTTTTACATAAAATTTATTATAATTTATATATAAATAAAAATATATTTAATTTAAAAAAATAATTCATATCTGAAAAAAGATTAATTAAGGAAAAGAATTATTACAACCTGAAAATAAAATAAAGATTATTAACACCTGAAAATAAATAATAATTACATTGAATTTGTAATATCTAAAAAAACGAAAGATTAATTGTATAAAATGATAATAATATCTGTAAAAAAGATTAATATTCTCTGAAAGAATAAAATATATTAAATACAAATAGAATTTACTCTGAAAGCAAAGGTTAATTAAATAAAAATAGTGATAAAATCTGAAAAGAAAGAATAATTAAATAAAAATCATAATAATATCTGAAATAAAAGATTAATATTATTTGATTATTTAAAATATAAAGCAAACATTTGTTTTCACATATTGTTTTGGATTGTGCAGGCCGCCTTAAACGCATAAAATACATATGTACATATGTATGTATTTATTTTTGCGTATTATATTGGACTGCGCAGTCCAATATCAAAGTACACACACTTTTTTCACATACTTACTTAACAATTGATATTTGCCGTTTCTGATGATATAGCTGCTGCTGCTACTTCCAATTCAGTTCTGATTTCCAAAGCTATAAAAATAAATGAACTAATTATTATCAAAATATTGTTAAAAAATCACACAAAATTCATTTACTTACCTTCTTGTTGTATGAGCCTCCTTTACGATGGTATGATCACGAACGACATGTGTCTTTCAATCGTTTTTTTTATTACCCCTTTGGGATTTTCTATTTTCACTATTGACAATAATGTTTTCTCCTTCGCACTCATTCAAATAAATCAAGAAATGAAAGAATTTTTTTTTCATCGCATTTAGGTAAACAAAAAATAACCCGAAAATGTGCGTTGGTGTTAGTGCATAGAGAAAAAATGTGTAGTTGTATTGAAATATTTGACTCAAGTGGGTAGCCGTGGTTGGCAGGGAATATGGTACAATATGTTACATACATACAATCATACATATATATATGTACATTTAGTTATTTAAGATAATCTCAAAAATTGTATATAAGCGAGGAAATTACTCAAATAAAATTAGAATGAATATATAGTATAGTATTCTCAGTTCAATAAAGATCTTTATTTTTCCTCCACCAGCGATAAGAATTTAAAGATTCTTTATTGAGTATTTATATATATATATATTGGTATTAATTTGATCGCATTAGTACGAAACTAAACGCTGTGTAATAACTGTTATTCAATTAAAAATTTAGCGGCTGAGAATCGAGGCATAGCAAGGTCAACTAGGCGACCAAAACAATTACCTTCAACGATTTCTTTGAAGACTAAAAACAGTTTGTTCAAAAAAAATAATTAAAAATGTCGAACACTGCGGTCTTGTTACAACGCCAAAAGGTGCTGCAAAGAGAAATTTCAGCACGGTGCCATAAAGATGGATTAGAGACCATTGAAGTGCTATAGAGTGAGTTCGACCCACAGCAACCATACAAAGATGACAGGGAAAGTAGCACCGAACCACGACTACTTCGTTTGTATACGAAAGTTTGCAGCAGGAATGCGAAGCCGCATATGATAGGAAGTGAGTCGAGGAGCAACTTGAAATGGAACATAGGGGCAAGAGCAAATAGCCCAACTAATAAAATAATAGACCTGCTAGAGTAGGCAATAGAAAAAGAGCAGAAAAACATCGATTTATTATTGAAGAGGCAAAAAAAAAAAATTTAATACTGCCGACTAAGCTAAAATTGAAGGTTATGAAGACCGAATTTATGGAGCTGAAAGGAAAGAAATATCGACGAACTGACTGATACAAGATCTTTTGAAGTTACTGACATATGCGATTATTAAAAAGCAAAAAGAAATAAAAACAGTTGAAAAATTGGAACTACCAGCGAAATAATTACAAAAATTATCATGTGAATTCAAAGAATGGCAACCAAACTCTTCGAGGAGTATGTTCATAATATTAAAGTCATTGGTGACTTCAAAAAACTTAGTTATTTAAAATCATGCCTTCAAGGAGATGCTAGACTAGACTAGCTGCAAATCACAATACCGCTTGGGCGTTACAGTCACGCAGGTATGATAACGAGCGCAAACACATCAATGATAATGTAGAGAGACTAGTAGAACTACCACAGCTGACGGATGAGTCAGTTAATAAAATGAAAAAGTTATTGAACGTCACGAATGAATACCTCCCTATAATCAAGAAAAAAGGAACATTAGGGGACGTGTTAGCACAGCTGGTGTTAAGAAAATTTTCCATACAACTATTTCGAGAGTAATACCGTTCGAAAACCGACTAAAATATAATCAAACGCAATGTCAAACGCAATTTTATTTCTGGAGCATCAATACGGCACACAGAATTGCATGCTAGATTCACATAGATATCTATTTCGAGGAATAAACTGGCAACAACCAAACTAAATATAAAATCCCACAACCGCAACAAACAAACAATAGTGAAAGATAAGTTCTCGACAAAATAGTAATGGCTTCCAAATGGCAGGGCATGACATACTTCGATGCGACAAATTCCAAAAATTAAAATTAAATGTTGGGGCAATAGGCAACAAGAACTTGCTTCAAAACGTGAAAAGGTATAGTATGCGAAAAATCACACATCACTTTACTACAAGAAGACAAACCAAGTCAAAAAATATCGTCAAATATGGTCAAGCATAATGGAGAAGAAATATTTTAAGCAACCGCAATCATAAAGGTGGTAACGCCAAAAGAAGCTTTGGAACTAAGGGCCTTAATAGACAGCGGTTCTCATTTCTGAGAAAGGAGTTTAAATGTTAGGATTACCGAAGATAAAGGTAACAACCGAAATAAGCGGCGTCTTATCAGAATGCGTAGAAGTTTCACGTCATAAAGTAAGAAATAAAACCCAGATTTAACAGCAAGTTTGTAGCAGAAGAAGAAGCTCTGGTGTTCTCTAAATAAAAAGATTTGAAAAAAAGGCCTATATACGAAAAAAAAAAATTACTAACGGACCCGAATTAGAACAAACCAAGTCCCATTGGGTTGGTAATTGGAAAGGAATATTACTTGCCCCATCAAACAGTAATTAAAAAAGAAAGCACAACAAAACTAAGAGCTGTCTTTGACGCATTTGCAATAACAACAAATGGATACAGTTAGATGTACTACTTTACGGGGCATCTCGACAGGATAAAATCTATGTCTTACTAACTGTATTGCACTGCCTATTGCCTGTGGAGACTTCACATTGCTTATAGCTTACAATATTTGGCAAACTAATTAGTATGCCATATATCGTAAGCTATAAGCTGTCACTTCAGCAGTTTGACAGCGCAGTTTTCATTTCTTTGAAAATTTCGAAGAGGCAACATATCCCATTTGCACATATGCCGACGTCATTTTCATTTCGGTAATATGAAAATTAGACGAGCTAATATTAAGACGGTTATGTTATATTATAAAAATAAAGTACATTTTCAAAATAACATTTTTTCAAAAAATTAATATTTAGTTTAATATTGTTAATTTACAGAAAAATTATGCAAATTGGGTTGGGAATAATCGAAATCTTAAATTTAATAAACTTATACAAGCAAAAATCAAAATATCATTGCTCATTTTAAATTTATTATTTGAATTGGTATATAAAATTTATGCCACAATTATTATATAGTAGTCTAAAAATATGAATTCTTATTTTTCCCAGAAATACATTTGTAAACAAAAGGATCTTTATTCTTTTTTTGTTTTCCACATAAAAGATTTAAGGAGTTAAAGAGCTCAAAACGTGCGCTACATCAGCTACCTACACGACGGCATTTCGCAATGTGATAAAATAAATTTTTTCAAGAGCTCAAAGCATGCGCTACATCAGCTCGAACCTCCCAACCCTACCCTGCAAGACGGGTAGCTGTTAGCAAACGTGTAAGCGACTTGTTATTGTTCACTTTTGCATTCGTTAAAATATTTGTTACTTCTGTTCAGAGAGTGGGAAAAAATAACACATAGCTATTTGATGTTCAATGGTTATCCCGCTCTAACCAATGGCAAATATCACATGCTGCATTGTTCTAACAGAATACATGCATTTGTTAGCAAATCTCTTCACAGTATGTTACGGGTAACAAATTCTTTTGTTAGCGCATAGCTAACCTATGTGTTATGGATAACAAAAAGTATTTGTTACCCGAATATCTGTTATTGTTATTATTTTCGTTATCAGTTTGTTACCTATAACATATAAGCATGTTAGCAAGAACAAGCAGTAACAAGATTACCTGTTACCCACTTGTTACTTCTAGCAAATTCAATTATTTTTAATAAAATTCAGTTTTTTTTATTATTTTGCTTTATTTAATAATAATATTAAAATCAGATATTTAGTTAAATATAATAAATATAAGTAATATGCCTATTATTATTGTATTCGGCAGAAAAATAATACAAGTTATTTCAGTATAAAAATTATAATTCTAAAAATTCATATTTGTAAAAGTAAAATAAGAAACTTAAACTTAGAACTAATATTTACAACGTAAAACTAATAGGTATAGTACAACTTAGAACTAATATTTACAACTTAAAACTAATATATATAAGTAATAATAAGAAAACTTATATTAATTTAGTCTTTAGTTTAGTTTTTTCTGTTTAAAACGATTGTGGCTTAAGGCCACAAATCTCCGGAGCTCCCCACATATAGTGTTTTTGTCTTTGTCAGGAAATATATCTAAAATGAAACGTAATAAGTTAAAGCATTCAAATATATACCAGTAAAAAAAACCTACCAAAAACTAACCCTACGCACTTTAGTTTTAGTAGGGATTCCTTCTCCTTGCGCCCCTCTAAATTGTAGTGGTACATTAGGTCGTCAGAAAACATGCCACGCAGTACGCCGTCCACACTGCCTTTTGCGCCCCTTGACCTCAATATGGGCCGCATCTGTAAAAAAAATTACAGTAAATTATATTACAATCGCATAATATTTAAAAACGAAATATTTACCATAGCATCCGTGCTTTCCTTTTGTGAAAGTTTGTCTTCCACGAAGCGCGCGTGCTCTTCCGATGATATGAGCAGTTTCGAAGCGAGCTCCACGTAATGCTCGTCCTCCAAATCACCGGTGATTCGGCTAATTGACTGGTTGCGTCTTTGCCGCTATGACGCGGCATTCGCGCAATAATTTACTTTGCGCCTGCACCTCGGCCTTCTCTGGCATCTAGAAAATTAAAATATAAAAATTAGCTTCTGTTTTAATTTGGTAATGTAATACTGAGTTACTTACTTTGTCTGTTAGGGACTTTTCAATTGCAGTGAGACGGGTCTCAATGGCATCCAGCTTCTGGATTATATCTGAAAAACATAAATGTATTTTTATAAAGCAAATACTAATATATTTATGTTTAATATTGCTTAGGTGCAGAAATGCGTATATGTATATGATGAAACACTAATGTTGTTTTTATTTTAAACAATTTTAGATATTCTGCATACGAACAAATATCTTGGAAGAACAAATGAACATTTTTAGTTATAGAGGAGGTTATCCAGTTCAAGAATATATATAGTTATACTCGCGGGAATATTCGAGATATTTGCGTTTAAAACTGAAAATTACCACTATTTGAAGAACGTATTTTTCGATTTAAAATTAATTTTACACTTATATTTCGCTTTTTATGTCCACTAGCACTTCACTAATTCGTGTACATTTTTTTTAATATTAAACTTATTGTTGAATTATATTTATTTCACATCAACTAAAGGATGCAATATTGATCTGAAGAACCTCCTCTATCCGACCATACCCATTTTATTCCCGAAATCCTGGGACGGTATTCTAAAGACGACACAATTATAATTGTAAATTCGTTTCATTTTTTTACATTTACACATGTATGTATGTATATACATTAGAGTGATTCAAAAAAAAAATTTTTTTTGTTTCGTACTTGGAAAAATAGGTTCTTAGACACCTCTAAGAAAGCCTCTCCAAACATGAGTTTTCAATTGTAACGGGAAGGTCCTCCTACATACAGTTTTCTATTTTTTCTTATTATCAGATTGAAAAATTTATATCTCGCTTCCAACTACTTGAAAAAATATCTTGTTCCTTGGATTTTGTAGGAAATTGAATGCTCTACAAAAAAGGTCTATTATGATTTTTTCGTAAACCCAACCGTTTAAAAGATATTAACGGTTGAAGTTTGATTATTTTTGGGAAAATTTTTTATTTCTTAAGAATTTTATAACTCAATGAAAAAATCATTATAAATAAGGTTTTTGGAGAGGCTTTCTTAGAGGTGTCTAGGAACCTATTTTTCAGAGTATCAAACGAAAAAAAAAATTTTTTTTTTTTGATCCACCTTAATATGCATTGATGTTTGACGATGAATATCTCGTAAACGCTTAACTTAATCGAAAAATCATAAGAGACCATTTTTATAGAGCAGTAAATTTCCTACAAAATTATGAGTTTCATCATTCATAATAATTTTTTTCATTGAGTTATAAAATTCATAAGAAATAAAAAATTTTCCTAAAAATAATCAAACTTTAACTGTTAATATCTTTTAAACGTTTGGGTTTACGAAAAAATCATACTAGACCTTTTTTGTAGAGCATTCAATTTCCCACAAAATCTAAGAATCAAGATATTTTTTCGAGTAGTTGGAAGCGAGATATAAAATTTTCAATCTGATAATAAGAAAAAATAGAAAACTGTATGTAGGAGGACCTTCCCGTCACAATTAAAAACTCATGTTGGGAGAGGCTTTCGTAGAGGTGTCTAGGAACCTATTTTTCCGAGTACGAAAAGAAAAAAAAATTTTTTTTTTTGAATCACTAATATACATATATATGTAGATATATATTTGAAATAAATATGCACTATTTAATTTTAATAATTTAAAACTTACTGCCTTATTTGTTTGTTGTACGCAATATATTTGAATTCTCCACTTGATTCCTGTAATCATAAAACGTTTAATTATACACACAACATTCAATTCACACTCCTTACCTTTTTCTCCTTGTGAAGCTTTTTCGATTTCTCTATAAAACAGAAATTAATAATATATATGTATATATAATAGAAATTAATTATAAAATATCAAATTAGTATGTAACAAACTTACCTCTTTAAAATCCAAAATAAACTGCGCTTTTCGTTTTCTTCTTCTTGAAAAATTGGGTATTCGTCTTTCCTATTCTAGCAAGTTAACATTACAATATGCTTAGAATGTCGATAGTTTTTCTCTATCTTACTTACGTAATCTCCCATTCAATTGAAAATTCCAGAAAATGTAACAGTGGTGTTAGTGAACAGCTGAAAATGTTTCAATGTATTTGTGCAATCTGTTACCTCCGTCTTGCAGGGTACGCCATTGCGCAAATGATTATGTTATGATAACAAATGCCCACATACAGATTTGGCAATGGCAAAAGCAATAGATTTGACAGGTAGTAAGACATAGATTTTATCCTGTCGAGATGCCCCATTAGATAAAATAACTATTCCACGCTGGATTGGTACAAATAGCAACACCAGTTTGAAATTGCACGCATTTGGAGTTGCATCTGATGAAGCATATACAGCAGTAATATAATATAGTAAATGCAAAAGTGGGAGTGCAAGTAGAGTGTTGCTGACCAAAAGCAAAGTAAAACAATACCCAAATTAGAACTTTGCCGTGCACATCTTTCGCTAATATAAGTATGTATTAAAAAGAGTCAAAAAGACATTGAATTTACAGAGTAAAATTTATGCATGGAGTGATTCAATGGTTACACTGGCATGGATTCAAAATAAAAACAACGAAGAGAAGTTTGTACGCACCAGGGTAAACGACATCAATAAGATGATTCCGGAAGCTGAATGGAGGTACGTGAATGTCGTAATATTAATGGCGCCGACATTACAGAAAGACATTGTCAAGTGGCGTTATGTAATGAGTGCTGATGTCGAAAAGATGTATCCGCAAATAAAATTTAGAGAAGGAGATCAGGAATACTAATATATTCCATGGAGAGAAAATCCGCAGGAGAAAATAAAAGAGTTTAAACTTACAACAGTCACATATGGCACAGCAGTAGCACCGTTTTTAGCAGAGAGAACGTTGCAGGAAATTGGTAACTTTTACAGGTAATGAAAACGTTCATAACGCCATCAATAACGATTTTTATATGGACGATCTCATGGTTTGAGATTATACTATACCAGAATGTAAAGAATTGTGCGGGAAATTAATGCAAGCTTTACAGAGAGCAAGATTTCATTTGAGAAAATGGTTATTAAGTAGTCCCGAAATAATTGATGAAAATACACGGGAGGATAATGAGTGCCTGAAAGTCGCTAAACAATTAGATGTACCATTTTCGATAAAATAACTATTCCACGCTGGATCGGTAAAAATAGCAACACCAGTTTGAAATTGCACGCATTTGAAGTTGCATCTGATAAAGCATATACAGCAGTAATATAATATAGTATATGCAAAAGTGGGAGTGCAAGTAACACTCTTGTTAGCCAAAAGCAAAGTAAAACAATACCCAAATTAGAACTTTGCCGTGCACATCTTTGGCTAATATATTAAAAAGAGTCAAAAAGACATTGAATTTACAGTGTAAAATTTATGCATGGAGTGATTCAATGGTTACACTGGCATGGGTTCAAAATAAAAACAACGAAGAGAAGTTCGAGTTACGAGAAATCAAGTGAAAATCCAGCAGATATTGCATCAAGAGGGACATCACTTGAAAAATTACTACAACATAGCAGCAAAGACCAGATTATTTAACAGTAAACAGCTGTAATTAGCAAAGAAAAATGTAATTGAAATGCCACAGAATTTTGATTTTTATGATGAAATACGGCAATTAGAAAATGACAAGGTGTTGGGTAAAAAAAAAATTATCAACCTTATTGTTAAATAATTAATTTTACCAGCGGGTAGAGTTCTCAATGCCTTATTGAGATGAGTACCATCAGCACTAAGTTACAATCAGAGAAGAGACTTGTACATACATGAACTCTAGTATTTATAGGAGTTCAAAGGAATTTAAAATACCGTAACTTTGAAATATGAATAAACAAAGATAATATCAAACAGAAATGTATGATAAAAGAGAGAAGAAAAATAGAAAACTTAGATAAAACAGTATTGCCAGATCAGACTTAACATTATTAGAAAATAAACTTAAAACTAACGTAAATAATCCTAAACATCCTGCCCGGTCGAGTCGGTCGACTCGAAATCTTCCTTCTCTAGCAAAAGACATAGTTTCTGGACGGCTCGTTTCATGTATCCTCTAGCTGTTCTCAACGTGACATTGCGGACCACTCCATCAGCTCCGGGATGTACTGTTGTCACTCGACCCAGGCACCAGTGAGTTGGAGGCAGGTTCTCTTGTTTGACTAGGACGATATCATCCATCCTTATATTCCTCGTGCGCCGAAGCCATTTGTTTCGTCTCTGCAGAATGGTTAGATACTCCTCACTCCATCGCTCCCAGAATACCTGTTGTATGTGACGTATCCATTGCCATTGCTTCAGTCGGTTGCTAGGAATATGCTTGATATCTGGTTCGGGAACCGCCAGTAGTGGAGACCCAATCAGGAAATCACCAGGCGTTAACGCAAGTTTCTCCTCCGGATCGTCGTACAATGGTGTAATAGGACGGGAGTTAAGACAGGCTTCTAATCTTACTGCCAGCGTCTGTAACTGACTATACCACATGACCTGCGCACCTACGCAGCGTATCAAATGGTGCTTAGCGGATTTCACTGACGCCTCCCAGAGGCCTCCTTGATGCGGAGCACTGGGTTTTATGAAATGCCAATGCGTGCCAGAATTTGCTAACGATCGCTTATTATTCTCACTCTGCCATGTTACAAGATCTTCCTTCAAGAGTCGATTGGCTCCAACAAACGCTGTCCCATTATCACTATATAAATCCCGACAAGGACCGCGTCGGCTGACGAAACGAGTGAAGGCATCTAGAAAGGCTTGGTGACCATACAAACGAAAATTGCGAGATACGTTTTGACAAGCGTTCGAGAGCGCTTCGTTCCGATTCTTAGTGTAAAAGGTCCACAGTAATCGACACCAGATGAAATGAATCGTCTAGCGGCTCTAATCCTCTGCCCGGGTAAAGAAGCCATTTGCTGCTTCAGGATTTCCCCTCTGTGACGCCGACACACTACACAGTTATGGATGAAACCTTTGACTGCTTGCCTGGAACTCAAAATCCAGAAGCGGCGACGAAGAGTCTGTAGCATGAGCTGCGCTCCTCCGTGCAGTGTAGCTTCATGTGCCTGGTGTAGTAAAAGCTTGACCAACGGCGTTGATTTTGGTAAAATAATAGGGAATCGTTGATCATGTTCTAGTTCAGCCTTGTGAATGCGTCCTCCAACACGTAGGATTCGGTTCTTATCTATATAGGGATTTAAAGGCATTATTCGACTGGAAGATGCAAAACCTGAACTAGACTTCAATTGACGGATTTCATCTGCAAAATGTTCCTGTTGCTCTAAACGGATTATAGTGTATAGAGCGTCTTCCAGTTCCTGAGCACTAATAACCGGTTGGCGAAGGTGTCGACGGTTTCTGAACGAACGTAGAATAATTGCCACCGTTCTCAACATTCGAGTGATATTACTGAACCAGAGGATAGCATGTCCGTTTGGACGACGTATATATAACGGATGTGACACGAGTGCAATCAATTTGTTCGTATCTCGATTTTCGGCGAGTAAGACATCTGACTCATCCTTGGTGAGAGGAACATCACTACTGTCCAAATAGATCATCTCTGCCTCCTTAGGTCCATGCCACCAAAGTGGATGTACCAGTAGCTCGCCAGGTGTGATTCCTCTACTGGCACAATCAGCTGGGTTATGAGCAGAACGAATGTGATGCCATCGTGTGGGGGATGTCAGCTCTTGTATTCTACGAACCCGATTTGATATGAATGGTTTTAGTGTTGCTGAATCCTTCCTCAGCCAACACAGTACGATAGCTGAGTCCGACCATAGATAGTAGGGAACGTCAACTAGTCCCAAAGAAATGGTAGTAGCCTTGAGTGGTGCTACCCTGGTACGTGCCGTAAGAAGAGTGAAACGTACTGAACCGTCTGTGTGCAACGTCTTCGCATAAATCACCGCTGCATACGCGTGTGAGCTAGCATCGCAAAACCCGTGAAATGATGTTTCAACGCGTAGAATCCGCTCGATTCGAATTTGATTAAGCTCTGGAAGCTGCGCCCGATACTTCAGCCATTCGCGGCAAAGATCGTCAGGCAATTGTGAGTCCCAAGATAGACCGGCAGACCACAATCTCTGAATGAATATTTTCCCAGTAACGATAACAGGCGATAACAATCCAGTAGGATCAAAGAGTCGTGCCACCTCGCTGAGTACACGACGCTTTGTGGGTATCTCTCCTCTTTGACGTAGATCGATGCGAAAAAATGACTGGTCCGATAGTGCGTCCCATCGTAGGCCCAAAACGGAAGTCTCCCCAGGATGGAAGATATAGCTAGAAAGAGACTGCTCATTAGATAAACGCATCATCACCTGACTATCGTTCGAGTTCCATTTTCTTAGGCTGAATTTTCCCGCAGATAAAATGGCATCCACGTTTGTAGCCAGCTCCACTGCATCAGTAACGCTTTCACAACTTGTCAAGAAGTCGTCAACATAAAACGAAGTTAATTTCGCACTTCGAGCACGAACCGCTTGTTGTAAGTCAGGAACCACAGCGGAATTGTTATTTCCACATTGTTGCAGGGTTCGTACTGCATTGTAAGGACTGCATGCCATACCATATGTGATAGTCTTCAGGCGATATACTCGAATATCGTCTGCAGGAAACTCACGCCATATAATTCGTTGATAGTCGCGATGTTCAGGTGCAACCAACACTTGCCTGAACATTTTTTCTATGTCCGCAGTTATTGCCACTCGATAGCGACGAAAACGTAAAAGTATACTACTCAACGAATCCTGAAGCGTTGGACCTACCAGTTGAACATAGTTCAGTGACATTCCAGTGCTGGTAGGTGCCGAAGCGTTGAACACCACGCGAAACTTTGCTGTGACCGCATGATGAGGAATGTAGTAGCAATTTGTGTGATTGTAAGGTGGTTGTACTATCTCCATGTGATCAAGTGCTGCATACTCTCTCATAAATGAAATGTAGTTTTCTCTAAGGACTGGATCCGCAACCATACGACGCTCTAGTCTATGAAATTGCTGTAATGCCAGTGTATACGAGTCACCCAGTTCCGTTGCCTTTCGCCGCAAGGGTAACTGTACCATATAACGGCCGTCTGGGGTACGGCTATGAGTGGTCTCGAAAATCTGCTCACACTCGTTCTGTGGCAGATCGTCAACCACCGCTATTTCCTCCATTTGCCAGAACTTTGACACCAGTTCCTCCAACCGGTGGTTCTCCGAGTCTAGCGAAGTGGCGAGTGTGAGCAATGATTCCGTTGAAGGAAAGGTCACTGCTGCTGGACCAAACACCACCCATCCGAAGCGGGTACGCTGGGCAAAAGGTTCGTCTGGTCTTCCACCGATGACTTCACCTTCTATGAGACTGCCCCACACGTCCGCGCCAATAAGAACGTCGATAACTCCTGGCGTACCAAACTGGTTGTCCGCCAAGTCTATGCCTCTCAAGTATGGCCATTGGTTCATGTCAGTCTTCACTGCTGGAGTCGGGGAAGTAATGGACGATAAAACCAAGGCGTCAATTCGCATTTCAAAATTAGATATTGTTGATCTCAGAGTGAACGTAACGCAGCCTTTCACTCGAGTATTGATGGTCGCACCTACACCTCCTACCATCAAGTCACATTTTCGTCGATATAGCTGCAAACAGTTTGCTAGACGATCCGTTATAAAGCTAACCTGTGATCCGGGATCACACAGGACTCGTGCCATTCGCTGCACCGGTGCTTCTCCAAAGGCATATGCACGCGCTCTTGCTAAAAGAGTTATCGGTTTTGGATTGGCAGCGAGAGGCTTTGCCGATGCGGCTGGTCATGCTGTTGTGATTGTCGGCACCTCCGCAGGTACCTCACTGCATACGGTTGGTGTAGTTGTAGAAGCAAACGTTGTCGTGTTGTTGAACTTGTCTCGACATAGGATTGTGTTGTGCTTGCGACCACAATTTCGACAATTACCAGACGAACACTGACGATAGGAATGACTCGAACGTAAACAGTTGTAACACAATTTCAATCTCTTAAGGGCTTCAAATCGTTGCTCGATGCTAAGAGCCAATATTGCAGGACACTTGGCAAGCCGATGAGCTAACCCGCAATGAGCGCACAGAGCGGCATCCGTAGTAGCCACATGCGCCCTCAGTGGTCGTTGCTGACGGCAAGCTATTACTGAGACCGATGGTTCAGGAGCTAGGCTATGAGCACGTCTTTCCAGAAATTTCAATAAATCCTCTAACTGTGGTATTTCTGTAGTTGAGCACCTCATGCACCAGTCACGCTTAGTTACGGCTGGAAGCTTAGCCACCACGATTGGTACAGCCAATGCGTCCCACTGATTTATAGGGATGTCCATAACACGCAATGCACGCAGCGACTCATGAACCGTATCCACAATAGTCAATAAGGATTGCGATGACTCATGAGTAGTTGGCTTTAGGTTAAGAAAACGGGATACGTGTATTTCCACTAGCTGCTTTTTGTTGTCATAGCGGTCCTTGAGAGCCTTCCACACCTCCTGAATATATCCCACCAATTAAAGGAACAGTAGCCGCATTTACCGCCTGCCGAAGTTTTCCCAACTTAAACGCTTCTGGATATGTCGAATTATGTACCAGTGTTTCAAAGGCATCTTTGAACGCTAACCATTTACACATGTCTCCATCAAACAACGGGATAGCTAACGGGTCTAATTTGAGATCAACCAAATGCCCATCCAGAGATGTCGTGGGGCAATTTTGCGTTCCGTCAGCGACATTAGACTCAACCCTTGACGATGCGATGAAACGATTAAGTCTGCTGCATGCTGCAGTATACAGCTCCTCTACTGATTCCAAAAGTGCATCATGTGGCCCCATCTCGGTGGACGTAGCTCCTCCAACCAAACGATTATGGTTCTCCATGAAGCGCTCAAAATGCGATTCAAGCGACTTAAGCTCTTGTTGGAGATGAAACACATCACGGCTTTCCATGGCACCCTCCGAGACACGTGCATGTGTGCGCTTTATTGCTTTCACCGCCGATGATCGCCAATTAAGTTCCGCCATTAAACCACACAACCGCAATAACAAACAATTACAAAATAAATTTAAAAATATTTGTCCTCACAGGAGGCACCAGAATGTTAAATAATTAATTTTACCAGCGGGTAGAGTTCTCAATGCTTTATTGAGATGAGTACCATCAGCACTAAGTTACAATCAGAGAAGAGACTTGTACATACATGAACTCTAGTATTTATAGGAGTTCAAAGGAATTTCAAATACCGTAACTTCGAAATATGAATAAACAAAGACAATATCAAACAGAAATGTATGATAAAAGAGAGAAGAAAAATAGAAAGCTTAGATAAAACAGTATTGCCAGATCAGACTTAACATTATGAGAAAATAAACTTAAAACTAACGTAAATAATCCTAAACACTTATATCCTTTTATAGATGAAGATGGTATTTTAAGAGTAGGAGGAAGAAATTCTGAAATCTCTTATGACACTAAGCATTCAAACATACGGAAAAATTGTGATTTAGCGAGGTTAGTTACCTAGGAAGCAACCTTACATAGTGGTATTAATTTAAAGCGAACATACTTCAGAAATGAGTACTGTATCATTCGCACAGAACGTTAACTAAGCCAGTATGTGATGAAGTGTGTACGATGCGCTCGATGTAGCCAAGAAGTTATGACAGCAGAATGGGAAATTTACCATCATGTCGAGTTATACTCAGTCTTCTATTTAATAATGCCGGAGTGGATAAGCAGGGCCGTTTCCATGCTAATTATGAGCACACCGAAAAGTTTTCTTTGGTAATTCATTTTACAGAAAGAGATGTTGAACTGTAGCTGATGGCAAGTCGACAACTAAAACCGACGAAAAATCACGCAGACTTGGATAAGCAAAGAGAGAGGGAGTGAGAAGTGCAGCGGAAACGAAGAAGCCAGAAAACAAAAAGAATCTTGCAGAGACAAATTATGAAAAATTAAAGAGTACAAGACAAAAGAGGAGGTACCTCCGTAATTATCGAAAGTACAAAAATTGTGGAAGCAGATAAACTTTTCAGAAACGATTTGAAACGAGCGATTGTACCAAATACGGAAAAAGAAGACTTCCGCCCGGTTTCACAGTCCATATTTAAGTTGTGCTTAAGATAAAACTAGAAAATAGTGTTTTACAGTTCATACTTAAGTTATGCTTAAGTACTGAAAATGGGAGACTTAAGCAGTGCTTAAGAAACAGCTGATTTTTGTTTTGAATTTTCAGCGACATCTTTCTTAGTGTTCGAGCAAGTGTCCGTCCGCTTGCACTCGATGACAGCTTTATATTTTTCCACCAGCTCCAATAGGTGCTCCGACTCGCCAGCGGTCAAATTCGGAGTTCTTTTGTTGTTTTCATCTACTATTGTCTGTTATAATTTAAATATTTCAAACCTATTTTTATGAATGACATTTGTAGAACATATGTTGCCTATAACGTTGCCATATATTATAATAAAATTTTATAAAAATTAAGCATTGACTGCAACAATGCTTAGCTAAGATTTTATTTGCGCACACCCTAAGTATAGACTGTGAAGCCGGGCATTCATGTGGCGTTTTATTCTCCGGGAGAGTCCTCATTTTTGAGGCATTAGGGAGGCTGGTTATGGTGTCACAGATACTGCACTCAATCCTCAATCCTGATGAAGAGAATGACAACATGGAAATTAAAGTTCCTGACGGTGGAGGTATAACAGCAGAAGATGGTACTACAATCAAAAAGAAACTTTTCCAAGTGGTGCGTGGGGTAGACGAGATAAACGTAAGTCAACAGCCGCAGCAATACTGGAATCCAACACGTACAACAATAACCCAAGGACGAAATCAAAGGTACACCGACGTCCGATGAGAAAGAAGAAAAACCAACAGGATACCTTTGCTCATTTTAAATAATAACTTTCTTTCCTTCGGCAATATGTTCAAATATATTAAACATGTACATTAGGGTGTGCCATTTTGAGTCAACCTTTTTTTTTCAACTGAAAAACAGGCTCAAAACTTTCGAAATGTGTAAAAAAAAAGTCACTCAAAAGATGAGCTCTTAATATTAATATTAAGAGGTGCCTCTTTCAAATTTTCTGTTTTCAGCGCCCCAAAGTGTAAGTGTGTGCACCCACACTACACTCTGGAAAAACCAAGGTATGAGTGCCTGCCGCACACACATACACTTTGGTTCCACATTGGATCATTTTACGAGAAAACTCGATTTTCGAGTAGAATCGGAATCGAGTTACCATCCCAACTGGCACCCATCGCGTGCACATACATATAATAACCTCCGCACAATAACCACCACAAAAAAAAAGATTTTTTTTCTATGTAATTTATATGGAAAACAGAAAATTTGAAAGAGGCACCTCTTAATATTATTATTAAGAGCTCATCTTTTGAGTGACTTTTTTTTTACACATTTCAAAAGTTTTGAGCCTGATTTTCAGTTGAAAAAAAAAGGTTGTCTAAAAATGGCACACCCTAATGTGCATGCATACATAATATACACCAGAGATAAAGAGATGTCCAACTCCTCTCTCACTGGAAGTGAGAGAACAATTGCTAAACGTCAAAACCACCTAAACTTTGACAGTTGACTGGATTGGGGAGGTTTTGACGATTAGCAATTGGAAACGAGCGATGGCCAGATTGAAATCTTACCAAAAAAACATGTAAACGGAGCAATTTGTTGCCGCTGTTCAAGATCGCTAATAAAAATTTAAAACAATGAAAAGAAAATGCGAAATTTAAATATATTTCATCAAACGTTTTGTAATTTGATGCATAGTATAATTAATTGTCAATTACAAATGATTAACAACATTTGATAATTGAGAACTAACAGGCTTAATTCACCTTATTAAGTATTGAAAGATCAAAAGTCAGTTGTTTTAATATACCATAAAATCATAAAAAAGGTTTTAAATAGTTTCGTCATATGTATATTAAAAGTCCAATATATAATAATTTGCAATCGTAATAAATGTTGGGTGTTTTAATTTAAAATGCCCAAAAATTTTTATTTTCTTTGATCTGGCCATAATGGAAAATGTTATAAAAAACGCTTATTTTGAGGCACTCTCACACTGGAATAAGTTGGGCATTCCATTATCCCTGATATACACAGTTGACGAACATTGCAAGGTCACCTTTCCAGAAGTCACTTTTGCCGCCTGGGAGAATGATCAAAAGGTGCCAAGGGATGCCACCAGTGTGAACAGATCTAAAAAAGTGTTGCAGCTAAGTCAGCATAAAAATAATGCTAAAAAAAATATTAAAATGCCAAAAAATAATGCTAAATATAAAAACGTTTTTTACATAAAATGATCACTATAAAGCGTTAATTTTTAAAAATTTTGTATTCAATGTTGCCTTAGAAATATATTTCATTAGAATAAAACAATGTCATGTAGTAATTCAACCATGTGAACCATTTATTGAATAAAAAAAATCATAAAGAGTCTTACAAACATAAAAAAAAAGTGATCATTCAATTCAATATCACATTGGTTTGTACATACATACATATGTATATGTATATTTATATAAAAAAATAACATAAACATTTAAATCGCTATTTAATAGCATTTTAGTACATTTTTAAATATCATTTGTTTACATTTTAATTATAAACTAAATACATTATCAAATGAATATTGTTCCTCAACTTCCGAAGAGTCGGTCGAAATATCATTATCATACATGTTTTTATCACATTTTTGTATGAGATCGTTGGTAATTTTAAAACTTTCGCAACATTTATTTAACCTTTTCAATCCGCATCTAATGTAAAGAAGTGAATTCATAGTGTTCAATATCATTCTATGTCTAATTTTTGTTTTTATAAGGTTCATGCCACTGAAAACTCTTTCAACTTCTGCGTTACTAAATGGTAAAACAAGAAACTTCATAACAAAAGAACACAATTCCTGGAACGGGTTTTCATTTAAAGCATTTTTATATTCGTATACACTTATCCAGAAATCAATTGTTGAGTTTTTGTTTGCCCATTCATATGTACTTAGCTTTTGCCATTGCTTTTCTAAAATAGTAATTTCGTCCACTGTGAAATCTTCCATTTGTTGTTCAAAATGTTCATGCAATTTAATTTTTTCCGTTTTTAAACTGTTTTCTACAGAAAACAAATTTGTATCTTTAAGATTTAGAAAATTTGCTGGCAATCGTTGTCTAAGCTGATATATTAGCTGAGCTATAAACTTTCGGCAAGTAAACGTTATTTAATTTTCTTCTTCAGAATTGATTACATCTTTCTTTGATTTTAAAAATTCTTCAAAGTTGTAATTAAAGTATGGTGTTGGAACAAAAAAATCTTCTGAACGCGAATTGAACGGATCAAAAATGTCAGATTTTAAAACAATTTGATAGGAAAGGTCTTTCAAAAGAACATATAGTTCTGATAGCAACAGAGTAGGGTCAGCATTATTACTTTCAAACATTTTATTTACTTTTTGTACATCTGACAGCAAAGGTTTCAAAAACTTCAGACATAATAAATTTTTGTCAGTATACAATTTTTTTAATATATTGGCTTGATGACACAATTCTACCGTTCGGCAATTTCAAAATGAGTTTTCAACTCTAGTCATTGACTTTCTATACGATTTACAGCTGATTCAATTGACAACCATCTAGTGTCACAAGCTCTTACCAATTTTAATGGTTGCATGCCATCATTAATCGCAGCGTAAATGCGTTTATAATGTTTGTGTCTTAAAGTTGATTTGGAAACCAATTGTAAGTTTCTGACACCAAATACTCAATTTCATCAGGTAGCATTTTGGATGCTGAAGACACTGAAAGCTGAATGGAATGACAGATACAGGGAACTGGTATTATGTTTTTATATTTTTCACGTAGTTTTGCTATCACTCCACGGCTAACTCCAGTCATTACTCTGGCATTATCAGTTCCTAAGCCCACCATGTTTTGAATTTTTAGATTAAAATCCTTAATAACTTTAAATATTCCATTGGCTGACGCGTCATCAAGTGCACTTAAGTTTAAAAATGTGTTTACAATTTGTTTGGCAGACTTACTGTTATAACGTATTACTATACCCAAATACTTATCAATAGTTATGTCTGTAAGTTAAGTTGTCACTAATATCTTCAGCCAATAGGTGTTGAAAATGGGGAGCCAAAATTGACTTAATGAGGGCAGTAAACTTTGTTCGACCCAATGTCATGCCAACGGCGACCTTGCTATCAATAAATATATATTTTTGTAAACGGACTAAATGATCGGCTGACCTTATCGTGGTGTGTACCATTACATATAAAGCTTCTAATAATTCTGCTGCTTTTACTTTGGAATTGCTGTTTAGTTGGTGAAAATCGAGTGTTTTTTGATTGTTTTTTGTGAAAGGCGATGCTGTTGCTAAATGCTTAGAAGTTTTTCCATGAGTAAGAAGTGTACTTTGTTTTGGTTTTAAAGTACAATGGCAGTATTTACACTTTACCTCCTGATCATTTAGGTCGACAATCCACTTGCATAGTCTCGGATCATTAAACCAGCTTTTTCTGGGTCTTTGGGTATATTTTCTGCAATATTTACGAGTATATGATTTTTAGTACATTTATAACACACGGAATAAGTATTTATTTACTTTTTACTGGTGCTGGGCCGGCACGTGTTTTCTTCGGAGTCACTGCTAACTTCGTCAATATCTAAATCATTTGGGTCACTTCTTTTAAGTTACCTATAAAAATTATTATGATTACTTAAATTTACACATAATTTCATTTTTTAGTTAACTACCAACCTTTCCATTGTCTATGTTAAACAAATTGCTATTTTTTTGTTTTTTTAGAGATGAATGAAAACACAGCTGTTCTATTGAGCTGTGATGCCAGATTTTATTTTTTAATCACTACGCAAATGATTGCCATGGTTATATGTATAAATGTGTAGTCAACTAAAAATTATCAGATTTTGCTTATACAAAAAAGTAATAAAACATTTCAAATTTTTTAAATAGAATAATACTAAAAAATGCTAAACTAATAATCGCAAAAAGCTAAGAAAAATGCTAAATGCTAAATGAAAATTTTGCGGCTAAATACAAAAAAAAACTAAATTTAGCTGCAAAAATGCTAAAATGGTCACACTGGATGCCACTTAATCGGTGCTCATTTAATTCTAAATTTATTCTTATAATATTTTTTAAGAAAACTCATGCAGCCATATATGTTCAAATATATTAAACATATGCACATACCTACATAAATATACATATGAACATATATGCATTTACATACTATATATGCAATATGCATGCGCTCAACAAAGCAAATACAGGTGCAAGCATATTTCCTTAGGTTAAAGGCCTAACTATAATGTGCATAAGCTGCCGTATGTTACTGTCAAAAAATGAACGAAAAGCCTGTCAAATGCATAACGAACGCAGAGTAGACATTTGAATGACTATAATGTGCTTACATGCATAAGAAGAAAGTGTCAATAAACAATTTGTGTTTTGGTTTTGTTTCGTTTGAATTTTGCAAAAATGAACAGAAAGTTAAAATATTTAAAAACAATAAAAATCCTTACGTCTGTTTTAGACGGAATACGCATATTGACAGAAATTAGTGAAATTACAAAAACAAAGAGTTCGGTCGTGTTCAGTGAGGGAAATAAACAGAAAGAGGAAGAAGGATGGAAGGATGGAAGGAAGAGGATTGACCACGCTGATTTTTTTATATACACGCGAATGACGCCACAAGTATATGGGCTTTTGCTTACTCTTGTTGAGCCCTTTTTAAAAAAAGAATTCGTTGAGGGAGCCTGTGCAACCGGAATGTCGATTAGCTTTGACATTACAGTAAGTTTGTTCATTTTAATATATTTTTATTATGTGTTATTCTTTTTTCTGTTTCTTAAAGATATTTGTCACAAGGAACTTCGTTTCAATCGTTGGCATGGTCATTTCAACTGGGGAAGGAAACGGTTAGGCGCATTATTCTGGAGACAGCTGAAGTCCTTTGGACAAAGTTAGGCGCTGTTTATGTATCTGAGCCTAATGAAGAAGATTTCAAGCAAATTTCTCAAGACTTCTGGGAACTGTGGAATATGCCCAACTGTGTTGGATCTATTGATGGGAAGCATATCGCTATTCGATGCCCACCTAAAAGCGGTAGTCAATTTTTCTGCTACAAAAAAATTTTTTTTCTATTGTATTGTTAGCAGTGTGTGATGCCCGATATCGGTTTACCTATATAGATATTGGTGCATATGGAAGTCAGAGTGATGGTGGTGAGGACTTTTATAATTGTGCATTTGTTTTTTTTTATTAATATTATTGTTTCTCTTTACATGTAAAGGTATTTTTCAAGTGAGTCGAGTGGGAAAGAGGTTATTAGATCATAAACTTCCCATCTCTCCAGCGAAAAACTTACCAAATACGCAACTAAAAACTCCACACTTCTTCGTTGGTGATGCTGCCTTTCCTTTAGGGGCAAATTTAATGCGCCCATACCCTGGGGGAATGCTACCAAATGAAAAAGAGGTGTTTAATAAAAGGTTATCAAGAGCTCGTCGCACAATTGAAAACTCTTTTGGAATACTACATAGTAGCGCGTTGGCGAGTTTTACTAACAACATTACATTTATTTCCTGAAAATGCAGAAAAAATTGTTTTAGCGTGCGTTGCCTTACATAATTTTATTATGTTTAACAACGTTAATGCATCTTCGTATATTGCAAGCAACTATGCTGATTGACATGACGGTTTATGGCGTAGAGAAGTTGAAAGTAATATCCCATCGATTATGCAATCTTCCAATTTGCATCATTACGGTGGAAGAAGTTCTTTGGAAATTAGAAATAACTTATGCAGTTTTTTTAACACTTTTTAAAACATATTCTAAAATCACATATCTAACATCATTTCGAACTTGTTTATTTCTTTTTTAATAAAACTAAATGGAGTTTAATTAAATTCATTCAATTGTTTTTATTATAAATTAAAAGAAAAATACTTCAGGAACAATTACTCAAAAGAGTTCAGGTACATGCATTTTATGCATCTTTTTATAATAATTATTTTTGTTATTATAAATATAAAATATACTAAAAAATCAGTGCTCCAAGCGTTTGAAAAAATAAGGAAATCATGTTGAATTCTTTTCAATTTCATTTTTACCTATTTTCGCGACGTAAGCGATATAATTCTGATATCATTTTTTCTTGGAAACTGTCTTTGGCCGACACTGGCAGGTCTTGCAGCAGACACAGAACCGTCGTCATAAAGGCCTCATCAGTTTCACTTCTTTCAGCCGGCGCCGCTATCTGCTTTTCTATGTTCTCCATTGTTGCGCCAAGTTTCTGGTAGAGACTTTCAAGGGAGAGACTTTCAAGGGAGAGACTTTTTTGTTTCTTCGGAGGTGGCGATGAAATTTCATTTACACCATCACTCGTAGATGAATCCAAGATAGAGTCTGCATTTGCTTCTGCATTATCACGAGTGCTGCACAATGAAAAAGTTATATTTAAAAACATTAAAATTTATACAAAGTACCTACCGACGCGGTGGGACGGAGTCTTTCAGAAACATCATGGGTTTTAAAAAACGCCATTCCTCCAAGTAGCTAATTCCGCTACCTGATGGAGCTTCTAACCTTTTTATTTCTTTACAGAAGCGCTCCCGGAGTAGCTTCCATCTATGTTTGCATTCTAGATCTTTTAATTGAAACAAACATAAAAAATATATAATACAAAAATATATATTTCTATAACAGTGTTAATACATAGCACTTTTACCGCATAGTTCTGCGATTGCTTTCCACCTTTTTTCTTTATTTACGAGATTGAAATAAAAGGCTTTTTTTTCTCGTACAAACATTTATATTTTTCCACACTCTCTATTAAATTTTGTATAAAACACTCGCCGTCCTCCATATTCAAATATACAATGATTTTATCTGTTGACAAAACACTCTTCTTCCTTTTCGTTTTCAAATTCAAAATGATGTATCAGTTGACAAAAAGCGAAAACAGCTGATTCCGTACGGAAAGTGCGATCAGTTTCGCACTTTGCTTAAGCAAATGACATTTGGAAAAACTTAACGAAACTTGATGTAAAGTACATTATAGTTGCAACATACAATTTGTGTGTATTCGGACAGTTGCTTACGCTGGCTTAAGCTAGCTTATGCACATTATAGTTAGGCCTTAAGATGTATACATATGATAACAAAGGGTGGCGCAAAAGTTATCCTTCTATCAGCAGATGCTATAAATTTTGCAATTGACCTCTAATGTCAGTTCTGTTTTGACATTTGTATAGTAAACACATGCAAATTACACGTAGATAAACAATGGTACGCTACTGCTCCAGAACGTGGGTTATTGGTGACTATTTATTTGATCAATAATCGGTTGGTGACTTTGGCACAACGTGAATTTCGTCACAGATTTCCTGGCCGTCCGACGCCTACTGGTGAAACACTGCGACGTTTAGCCGCTCGCCTCGAAGATACTGGCACAACACGAGATGCTGCCAGGCGTGGCAGACCGCGGAGTAGCCGTTCTGCAGAGAAAATTGCTGCTGTTGCCGAGGATGTCATGGAAGCGCCGTATGGGTATCAGTCGACGGTGTTTACAGCGAATTTTGGTAATAGATTTGAAGATGTTTCCGTACAAAGTCCAGACGGTGCATCAGCTTTTAGCTGCTAAGCTCCAATCGCGTCTAACATACGCTCAGGCCATCCTTAATCACCACCAAGGGGAAGATGATTTTTCATCAAAAATAATCATGAGTGATGAGGTCCATTTCCATCTTAGCGGGTACGTAAGTAAGCAAAATTTACGTTTCTGGGGCACTCAAGATCCGCGTGTAACCCACGAAGAGCCATTACACCCGCTCAAAGTCACTGTATGGTGTGCTGTTTTCGCTGGAGGAGTCATCGGACCTTCGAAGACGTCGCGGGCCTAACGATTACTGTGAGTGGTGAGCACTACAGAGAAATGATCAACGAGTTCTTTTTGCCGCAACTTGATGAATTGGGATTGGAAAACATGTGGTTCCAACAGGACGGTGCAACGGCATACACTGCACGTGCCACAATAAAAAACATCGGAAGGTAATTGTTGCGAAACTTGTTGTCCTACCTTAGTCATATGTACATTTGTGCAGTTAATTATAAATGCCCATGTGAACTTGAAAACAATCCCATACCATGCGGCACAAACAATGTGATATATACATACAAAAATACCCATACATTTAGTTATTTAAGATAATTTCAAAAATTATATTCAGCCCTATTCTGAGAAAATCACGCACCTGATTTGTAAGGTTTGTTGTGAGTTTTATTTTGTGAGGTTATACTTGCTCACCACACGAGGGGAAAAGCACTTTGCTGTCAACTACCTGGTTCACTAAAACAAACAAAAAAAATAAAGAAATGTACAACCAAGAAGCAGCTTAAGATCGCAACGCTTAAAACTCTATTGCCTTTTATGACTCGGCTAATTCCGCTCGTTCGCGGATTGCGCCCCTCGCGTCGGTTGGGCGGGAGGAGGGTAATCGTTGGGTATTATATTAAAAAAAAAGAAAAGTGAGTAATTTTGCAAATCTATTAAATTTGGTGCACATATGAATAATAATTTAATTTATTTTTAGGATTTAAAAATGCGAATGCACAACTCAGGAGCAGCTGCAGCATTACAACGTATTATTTAAACACAAATATATTTAATCGCACATGTATTAAATAAATACATATTTACAAATAAAATGTTGTCCGAATTACTTAAACATATATATGTATGTATATGACTTTTTATTCATACTAAGAAGGAAGAAAAATGTACAAAGACAAAGAGTTACATATTTATTGTAATTTACAAATACTTATAGCTATAATAGATAACACCTCAGCATACGGAAAACTCACAAATAAAAAAAACCTCTCAATAGTGAGGGCGGTAATTTTTGTGAGGGTATGAGAATAGGGCTGATTATCTGGTGGAAGTGTCATAACAGACGCAATTACAGCGTCGGAAGAGAAATATATGCAAAACGTATTAAACATATTCCTTATGTGACAGTTGTCATGTATGGCAATGCTATGCTTTGTATGGTCTTAAGTGAAAGGAAAACTACCCGCCAGTTCGGCTCACCGGTAAAATAGTAGTGAGTTCACTACCTATCGGTAACCACCACTGGTTACCCACTATAATACCGTCAATGCAATTCACTCATAAATTTAACACGACGATGTCATTGGCGGTAACTATACTTATTAGGCCGGGTCGATTTGTATGGGTGGAAAAAAACCAACAAAGCGGCTAGCAAAAACGAAAACTACAGAAAATTCTAAGAAAGTTTTGCCAAGAAATCATGGGTCTAAAATTAATTCCCAGTTCGCGCAGAGCGACTTTAGATTTTGAGGTCATACTTATTAAATTGTACTTTATGCAGCATACAGATATTCCCATATTTTTTTTTTTAAATTCTAAAATTGTGGAAAATACTGTGCATCGAAAATAAAATTTTATTATTGTAATTAAGTTTTCAAAAATTTAATGTTTTTGTGGTGCAAGTTAAGGACATTGGTTTTTTTGCTGATGACTGGGAATCTTTTCTAGTTTTAGTTTTTTTTTAGGTTCTAAAGTCTTTTTTGGATTCCATACGTGGTGTTGCATTACGACTTTCTATAGTTACGACCATGATATGGTGTCTATTCTTTGCAATAGCGCGTCGGGAAACTGTTGTCAGAAGCTGTACACAACGCTCAGTTGCTTGGGTATGACATGGAATCCTAGGGTCAGGAAGCGGCGGATCATCAGACTCAATAAACTGCAACAAGTGTTCGTAAAGAATGTTTGCTGAAAATGTAGGCTCAGACAAAACACTGTCATCATCTAGGTCAACCAGATCAAAGTAATCTGAGCATTTACAATTTATTGCGTGCCTTTTATCATAAACGCTTAGATTAGTCGGATCACAAACTTTATCACGATAATGTAATATCTTTTTTATGGCTCTTTCGCGAACATCTTTTCTCTTATCATAAAGCATTGCCAGTAAGATATTTTCAGGATGAGCGAAGTATGAAATATTTTGGATTACAGTGTTAACAATTTCTCGCAGCGTTGGTGATAAATATCGCATGGACTGTGTAAATTTAAAAAACAAGAGACTGCTGTATACAACTGAGTTGTAGAACTAAATGTTAAAGTACATCGGTACGTAAACTTTCAGTATGTAAGTTGCCAAAGTTTTTTAGTTCGCTGATGGTGAACTAGTTGTCATGTATAAACGTAAGAGTTTGCTTGCCTTTGTTATCCATCGATAGTGCACAATTTGTCCCGGTTTCATACTGGCTAAATTTTCGCCAAAATATACATGTTAGGCTCTTCAAAATAATTGTTTGCTTACCGCCATCTGCTCGCATGTTTCGATTTGCTTTGTTATTATCCCACTAGCTGTGCGCGGTCCGCTTGTAGTGAACTTTTCTAATGCGGAGAACAAGTGACGAAGTGGAAGTTCATTAAAGTGTAATAAACAAACCAACCAGTGCAATGATCTATTCAACATGACTTCGAATTTCCTTAAAATTCCATTTTCAGAACCTGTGTTTGTTGCTCCTCCATCACAGCAAAGTCCAATCAGTCTCTCAAGCGACATATTTTTTTCTATAAGGAATTCGCACAATTGCCTCTGTTTTGTTTTAGAGTCCTCGGCGTCGACTTTTAGGCAACCCAACAATCTGCTCTCAGGCTCTTTAAGAACTACTAAATGTGATTATTTTACCATTCTCGGATGACAATTTTCATTTTCTTCTTCGCTCGTCAGAGAGTTGTTTTTCTGCCATCAAAGGAGAAGGCTACCAGATCACAGTCATTGCGTTGCATTTCTTTATTTAACGTGAAACTTTGGATTTGTCCATAATTATTGGTTCCCTATTTTCATTTTTAAAGTCAATATCTTTGAAAAAGCGATATGGCCAAAAAAGAAGCAACCCTATTACCGATTCCAAACCTATCGCACGCCAAAGCGAAATTAGGTGTATCGTACCTTTTTGTACTAATTTTTTTTTTCGACGAACTTGGCTCTCTTGCAGTTGGCATGGCAAACATCACCTCTGATTCAACATCCATATTTGTTGAGCCTGGAAAAAAAATTGGATCCAGACTCGTTGGCGTCAGTGTTGTTTGTTGGTCAACAGCAATCGCCTCGAATTCGGGAATGGTTAGCTTCCTCTTACTGTGCTGATCAAACATAAATTCTTGGAGTTCGATGGCTATTAAACCACAGCAGCAAGGCAATGTTATTGCCAATATAAAACACTTGATCAATTGTTTCCAGAAACGTTGAAGACTTACTTGGTCTACTTTTAAATTTTATTTCATTATGATATTTATTTAGCAATGTTTTCAGTTTTTTCGAGGCAGTTTTTTCATTGATTAACGGAATGTTTAGTTTTTTCCAAATTTTTGCTTTTTTTGTTTTTTTTTTTTTGCTCAGCCACGAGTAAAAATAAATAGTAATTTAATACGTCACGATTCCTTGGTAGATTTAGATCACTTAAATCTCTTGGCAAGCCAATATTCAGACTGGGAAGAACCCAAGACCCGGAGTTCATTGAAATTGTATCAATTTCTGAATTGGTGGAATCAACTGACATTGCAGAGGTTTCCATTATAATTTATTGATTGAAAACTATTTAAAACTTGAAAAAAAATATTTAGAACACACTATTGTTTATTCAACGCAGACCACTTGTGTGGTAAGAGTTCAGTACGATTGCTTATTTTTTGTTGTTTTTTGCTCAGCCACTTAAAAAAACAAATAAGTTACAAAAGCTTGCTATTATTGCATTAATTGCATGGCATGCTGTTATTTTTAAAACTATAGGGTTTTGAGTACAGTTTAATAAGTATGACCTCAAAATCTAAAGTCGCTTTGCGCGAACTGGGAATTAATTTTAGACCCATGGTTTCTTGGCAAAACTTTCTTAGAATTTTTTGTAGTTTTCGCTTTTGCTAGCCGCTTTATGCGAAAAAAATTCGACCCGCCCTAATACCTATACTTCACTAGATTCTTCATCACATATCACTAGCTACCTCACTACATACCATCTTCTATATTTCACTAGCTAATTAACTACTTACAATTTTTTAAATTTCACTAGTTACCTCACTACCTAACGGGACATCTCGACAGGATAAAATCTATGTCTTGCTAACTGTCAAATCTATTGCTATTGCCATTGCCAAATCTGTATGTGGGCATTTGTTATCATAAGATAATCATTTGCGTAAAAGCGTAGGGTAGGTAGGTTCGAGCTCATGTAGCGCATGCTTTGAGCTCTTCAAAAATTTATTTTATCATTTGCGAAGGTAGCATTTGGGTAGGTAGCTGATGTAGCGCATGTTTTGAGCCCTTGAACTGTTTAAATCTTTTATGTAGAAAATAAAAATAGGATAAAGATCCTTTTGTTTACAAATGTATATTTCTGGGAAAAATAAGATAATAATCATTTTTTTACAAATGTATTTCTCGGAAAAATATGAATTCATATTTTTGGACTACTATGTAATAATTGTGGCATACATTTTATGTACCATTTAAAATAATAAATTTAAAATGAGCAATGATATTTTGATTTTTGCTAGTACAAGCTTATTAAATTTAAGATTTCGCTTATTCCCAACCCAATTTGCATAATTTTTTTGTTAATTAACAATATTAAACTAAATATTAATTTTTTGAAAAAATGTTATTTTGAAAATGTACTTTATTTTTATAATATAACACAACCGTTTTAATACTCGCTCTTCTAATTTTCATATTACCGAAATGAAAATGCCGTCGGCATATGTGCAAATGGGATATGTTGCCTCTTTGAAATTTTCATAGAAATTAAAACTGCGCTGTCAAACTGCTGAAGTGACAGCTTATAGCTTACGATATATGGCATACGAATTAGTTTGCGATATATTGTAAGATAAAAGCAATGGGAGTCTCCACAGGCAATAGGCAGTGCAATACAGTTAGCAAGACATAGATTTTATCCTGTCGAGATGCCCCGTAACATTGCAATATTTCACCACCTACCACTTTCTATTTTTCACTAGTAATTTCACTACTTTCCTGGTTCATACCATTCCTCATTTAATAATATAGGATACAATTTTTATATGTCCATATTCACATCATTTTCGGGTTTATTTTTATTTACACTGTTTGCTTTGTTTATACTATTTTTTGGATACTGAATTGCTTTGCGCAATTGTTTTTCGGACGGCTCGAAGTCATCGCTAGATGGAATTGATTCTGGAAAGATAGATATTAAAATAATTAATTAGTAATGATGTATTTTGATACATAAATCAATATATAATTGAGTGCTATCACAAACATAACGTAAAACAATTATAATATCTTGAAAAAAGTAAACAGTATTTACTTGCCTATTAGGGTGGAGTAAAAATTCTCCAGGCTTCTTGGAATACTAATTAGTATGCCATATATTGAAAGCAATGAACTGTCGCTTCGACAGTTTGACAGATTAGTTTTCATTTCTATGAAAATTTCGAAGAGGCAACACATCCCACATATTCCGACGGCAGTTTCGTTTCGGTAATATTAAATTTCGTAGAGCTAGCATTTGGATGGTTGTATTAAATTATAATTATAAAGTACATTTTAAAAATTATTTAAAATTTTTTTCCAAAACATTAATATTTAGTTTAATATTGTTAATTTGCGGAAAACTTATACAAAATGGATTGGCGAATGAGCGAAGTCTTAAATTTAATAAACTTATACAAGCATAAATCAAAATATCATTGCTCATATTAAATTTCATTATTAATATTTTTTTTTTCAAGAACTACATTAATAGAAAAAAGTATATTTCTCCTTTTTTTATTTTCCACATACATTTTTTTCATTCACATAAAAATATAAACAGTTCAAGAGCTCAAAACATGCGCTACATCAGCTCGAACCTACCTACCCGACGCCTTTTCGCAAATGATTACCCTGCCAACCATGAGCGGGTAAAAAACCACATAATCAGTGGGTTAGAATGTGGGTAATCCATAGGGTAATCATCTGTACTTTGCCATAGGCCGAGCGAAAATTTTACCCACTGACGTACGTATACATGTGATCATACATCTTTGTTGCGCTCATCCAGCAGTGTCATATAAAAAAGTATATCTGTCCTGCTCTAATATCCTCAATCGACGGCTGATGCAGGGTTGCATTTTCTCTTTTTAAATAGCTGATGCAGGGTTGCATTTTTTAATTCCTACGTTTAAAATTTCTTAAAATTTCAAACTAAAATTTTTAATTTTCAAAATTTTTATTTTATTTTATTTTTTATATGTTGACAAAAAATTTATTACATTTTATATAAATAAAAATATATTTAATTTACAAAAATATTTAATATCTGAAAACAGATTAATTAAAGAAAGGAATTATTAAAACCTGAGAAAAAAATAAACGTTATTAATACCTGAAAATAAATAATAATTACATTGAAGAAAGATTAATTGTATAAAATGATAATAATATCTGAAAACAAAGATTAATATTATCTGAAAGAATAAAATATATTAAAAACAAATAGAATTTACTCTGAAAGCAAAGATTAATTAAATAAAAATAGTGATAAAATCTGAAAAGAAAGAATAATTAAATAAAAGTAATAATAACACCTGAAAGAAAAGATAAATATTATTTGATCATTTAAAATATAAAACAAGCATTTGTTTTCACATTTTATATTGGATTGTATAGGCCGCCTTAATCGCATAAAATACATATGTATGTATTTATTTTTGCGTATTATATTGGACTGCGGATCCAATTTCAAAGTACACACACTTTTTCCACACACATACTTACTTAACAATTGATATTTGCCGCTTCTGATGATATAGCTGCTGCTGCTACTTCCAATTCAGTTCTGATTTCCAATGCTATAAAAATAAATGAACTAATTATTATCAAAATATTGTTAAAAAATCACATAAAATTCATTTACTTACCTTCTTGTTGTACGAGCCTCTTTTACGATGGTGCGATCACGAACGACATGCGCCTTTCAATCGTTTTTTTTATCACCCTTTTTGGGATTTTCTTTTGTCACTATTGACAATTATGCTTTCTCCTTCGCACTCATCCAAATAAATCAAGAGATGAAAGAAACTTTTTTCACCGCATTTAGGTAAACAAAAAATAACCCGAAAATGTATGTATGTGTATAGAGAAAAATGTGTAGTTGTATTGGAATATTTGTCACAAGCGGGTAGCCGTGGTTGGCAGGGTATGTTATGATAACAAATGCCCACATACATATACATATACCGGTGACGAGTACATTGTAGAAACATACAAGTAACAAAAGAATCATATGGTCTTCAACAGCTGAGATCAGCTGATCGAAACAGTTGATCTTTCGGCACAGAGATTTAAATTAAAGGACTTAAAAATAGTAACGAATCTTGTGAAATTGTGGTATTAATGGAAAACATTAGGAAAAATTTTCATGCATTTTTTAAAGCAAAGTTTAATTATATATTTGTTGCTTTTCCTCACCACCTCTGAGGTTTCAGTATAGGCGCATTACCGACATTTTTTGGGTATTCGGTTCCCCAGGAAGCCTATTTTCTCCCATATAATATACACAATACTAAACAAAACTACTTGTAATAATTTAAACAAAAATAGGTATACGAGTATAAATATCAGCTACAATGCGTTATAACAAAACAATAATTATATTCAAAACAGTTTACTTGTAAAAGACTTTTAAACAAAAGCAAAAAAAAATGTATAAAAATCAGGTAGAATTCAGGTACAATAATAATAAACACCAAAACAATCTATTAAGTAATAAATAATATTTACAAAACATTTTTAATCACCAACAACAGTGAAATTCTAATTCAAAAACCTATCAAAAGAATAGTGGTGGAGAAAAAGGTCCTAAACCTAGTACGCGAAAACACTTAAAAAACAGTATTAATAATAAGCGTGCAAACCTAATCACAAAAATATTTATTTCAAAATATAAAATCAGGGTAACTGTGGAAATTGCGGCCTACGACAGACAAACTTTTGAACAATTATAACATATTTCAGACAGACAGACATACATAGATATTATTTGCGACTCATATAGACAGACAAACGGACGTGATTACCATTTGTGAGTAACACACAAAAACTTTATGTTTTTGAAATCATTTCGTTAATTTTTTTATTAAAAGTGTTTACTAAGAAATATGTTCTAATTCGTTTGAATAAACATTTTAGCACGTCGGAATTACAATTTTTATATCAATAGAACGGTTCTACGTAACCACAAAAATATAAGAAAGTATTTTTATGGAGTCATGTGTAGAAGTGCACGCAAGTGAGGAAAGTTCTCTGATCGCCATTCACTTGGAAGTGGTCAGAAACGATTCTTTAACAGATGGCTCAAGCAGCTCACTACTTCCGGTCTTTGACCAAGTATCCTCTGGGTAGCCTAAGAACATCCGTTCGAAGGCGAGATAAAGTGAGAAGGCGAAACGTCCGCTATATAGGTTTGTGCGCTGGGCTAGTGACCCGCCACGTAAAAAAACACCCCCAATGAAAAGGAACAAGAAGCCTCGGATGAGAGACCACCCTTTTGATCACGACCATGGCAAACGAAATAAGGACTACGATTTCAGGGCATGCACCTGGAATGTCCGGTCTCTTAATTGGGAAGGTGCCGCTGCCCAGCTGGTTGATGTCCTCGTGAAAATAAAGGCTGACATCACCGCAGTCCAAGAAATGCGATGGACGGGACAAGGACAGAGACGAGTAGGTCCTTGTAGCATTTATTACAGTGGCCATATAAAGAAGCGCAAGTTTGGTGATGGATTCGTGGTGGGAGAGAGACTCCGTCGCCGAGTACTATCATTCACTCCGGTGAATGAACGTCTAGAAACAATCCGCATCAAAGCGAGGTTCTTCAACATATCGCTGATTTCCGCCCACGCCCCGACGGAAGAGAAAGACGATGTGACCAAAGATACCTTTTATGAGTGCTTGGAGCGCACCTATGAGAGCTGCCCCCGCCACGATGTCAAAATCGTGCTTGGTGACTTTAACGCCAGGGTGGGCAAAGAAGGTATCTTTGGCACTACGGTCGGTAAATTCAGCCTCCACGACGAAACATCCCGAAATGGGATGAGGCAGATCAAATTCGGCGGGGCCCGAAATATGGTTATCTGCAGTACTGGATTCCGGCATAAGATGAAACTCATCAAGCTACCTGGCTGTCTCCGGATCGAAAAACTACCAACCAGATCAATCATGTTGTGATAGACGGAAGACTTTTTTAGATGTGCGTGCGCTCCGAGGTCCTAACATCGACTCGGAACACTATCTTGTTGCAGCCAAAATTCGCACCCGCCTCTGTGCAGCAAAAACAGCACAAACACAAGGAAGGTTCGATGTCGAGAAGCTGCAATCGCAACAGACAGCAGAACGATTTTCTACTCGGCTTGCACTCCTGCTCTCTGGGAGGACTCGTCAACAAATCGGTATAAGGAAACTGTGGGAGGGCATTTCAAACTCATTGCGTACAGCAGCAACCGAAACCATTGGTTTTCGGAAAGTACAAAAGAACAGCTGGTACGACGAGGAGTATCGTGTCGCAGCGGAGAGAGAACAGGCTGCCTACCTCGAAACGTTACGATCGACCACAATACGTGCGAGGTGGGGTAGATACCGAGAGTTGAAGAAGGAAGCAAGACGCATTTGCAGAAAGAAAAAGAAAGAGGCCGAAATGCGTGAGTACGAAGAGCTTGATAAGCTGGCCGACAGGGGTAATGCCCGAAAATTCTACGAAAACATACTCTTGTAGAATCCCCAAAGGTAATCTAGTAACCGATGCCCAGAGCATACTTAAATTGTGGAGGGGAAACTTCTCTAGCCTGCTGAATGGCACTGAACGCATAGCTCAAGGAGAAGGCGAACCCGATTCCACAATCGATGACGATGAAGCCGACCATGAAGAAGTTCGAATAGAAATTACCCGCCTGAAGAACAACAAAGCCGAGGGGGCCGATAGAGTGCCGGCCGAGCTAATCAAACACGGCGTTGAAGAACTGATAGGGAGCATGCATCAGCTTCTTTGTAAAATATTTTAAATTTGGAATTTAAGTGTGCTATGCTCAATCCATAAAAAAGGAGACCCCACAATCTGCGCCAACTACCGTGGGATTAGCCTCCTCAACATCGCATATAAGGTTCTATCGAGCGTATTATGTGAAAGATTAAAGCCCACCGTCAACAAACTGATTGGACCTTATCAGTGTGGCTATAGACCTGGCAAATCAACAACTGACCCAAATCTTAGAAAAGGCCCGTGAAAGGAGAATCGATACAAACCACCTCTTCGTCGATTTCAAAGCTGCTTTCGACAGCGAGAAAAGGAGCTGCCTTTATACCTCGATGTCTGAATTTTGGTATTCCCGCAAAACTAATACGGCTGTGTAAACTGACGTTGAGCAACACGAAAAGCTCCGTCAGGATCGGGAAGGACCTCTCCGAGCCGTTCGATACCAAACGAGGTTTCAGACAAGACGACTCCCTGTCGTGCGACTTCTTCAATCTATTGATAGAGAAAATTATTCGAGCTGCAGAACTTAATCGAGCACGTACAATCTTTTATAAGAGTTTTCAGCTGCTGGCGTATGCCGATGATATTGATATCATCGACCTCAACTTCCGCGTCGTTAGTTCTGCTTTCTCCAGACTGGACAAGTAAGCAAAACAAATGATTCTGGCAGTGAACGAAAGAAAGACGAAATATCTCCTGTCGCTCATAATTCCCGTCCTGTTAAATGGTGCAGAGGGTTGGACGATGACATCAACTGATGAGTCGACGTTGAGAGTTTTCGAGAGAAAAGGTCTGCGAAAGATTTATGGTCCTTTGCGCATTGGCCACGGCGAATATCGCATTCGATGGAACGATGAGCTGTATGAGATATATGACGACATTGACATAGTTCAGCGGCTACGCTGGCTAGGTCATGTTGTCCGAATGGACGAAAATACTTCAGCTCTGAAAGTATTCGTCGCTGTGCCCGCCGGGGGAAGCAGAGGAAGAGGAAGATCTCCACTCCGTTGGAAGGACCAGGTGGAGAAGGACCTGGCTACGTTTGGAATATCCAATTGGCGCCACGTAGCGAAAAGAAGAAACGACTGGAACGCTGTTGTTAACTCGGCTATAATCACGTAAGCGGTGTCTACGCCAATTAAGAAGAAGAAGGATCTAAGTTTACCAACAAAATACCTAAACCAGACGACTCCGGTGGTTCTTGAAAATAGTTTTTAACACCCAAGAAGCAATACTCTACTATACCGATACCAGATACGTTTGTCATGGCTGTTACTTTCACGAGGCCTAATTTTTGACTAATCTATATTAAAAAAAATTAATTTTGGATATCTTATTGTAAGTAAAATCTGAAATATTTCTTTCTTCAAGCCTTAAATGTAGTTGTTTTTTAGGATTATTATTAGGCTTATTTATAAGTTTTTCCAAATACTGCGTGTGATTTTCAAACTTGCAAGCGGAAAAGTTATCTAGAAGACCATATTGCTTAGTAAGTTGAATGGAGTAAACCATGTACATACTATATTGTAACTAATTAAACCGCCTCCATATATATTTCCAAAGAAATCAACTAATTCTTTCAAGATTTGTTGGGCGACATTGGCTTCAGTGCTACAAGATTTCTTTCATGATAGTAGCCTTATACCTCCGTGCAATAAGAGGAAATGGTAGTAATGGTCACCCTCAATGCCATCAATTAATACAAATAACCATAAGAACTGCCTAAACTCTGTCCAATTATTAATTTCATCTAAACTTCTACATATGCGACCGAACTCTGAAGGAACTTAATTGGAGAGAAATATTATTTTTTCGTTAACTTAGCTTACGTTTATATTGCCCTCTCTAATCAATAATTGGGTAACTTTTTACATACACCAAGATCTGCAAGGTGCATGGGGTATAAAGGTAAGTGGGAAACCACTCTACTCTAAAAAACTTTCTCTATTTAAAAGGATTCATGTGAATGTGCCATTTCTATTTTTAAAAGACTGGTCAGTCCTTAAATGTTTTATTTATTTTGAAAAACAAACTATCCTTTCTTTGTAGTCACCCACTTTATCACATTTAGAACTACTTTTTGAAGTGTGCGACTGCACACCTGTAACAAAAGCTCGAGTGGGAGCATCGCAGCAAAACAAACGTATGTCAAATTTCGTCTTCACAGGATAAGTACCAATCTGAAGACTATTGTTTTAAATAATTTACTTTCCCACAAAATTCTTTCAAAAAATCATTGATCTTCCAAGGTTTTTCTCTTAAAGAAAAGCGGGCAATTGTAAGCGGCAATTCGTATGGAAAATCAACTTTGAGTGTTAAAATAGACCACAATACTCTACGAATTCTTGAATAATTTGAGGCCATTTATTCCCCCATCAAGCACAATATTATTTTTATTTTCAAGTTGAAGAAGTGAATTTTTCTCAAAATGATTTTGAAATCCTCTATATAAAAAGTATCCACTTGAAATCGTTTGAATAATTACTTTTCTTCTGCTGGTACCTAGGAGAGTTTTAGACGTTGAAGGTAAATCTGTGCAACCTATTTTTCGCAATGTTTGCAAAAGACCGGTTACTGTATTGTGGGATACCCTATTGCTTAAAGCCCAAGCTTTTAATTCTGAACTAAATGTATTTTTTTCTATCACTTTTAAAATTTCACTATCACTATTTTTCCTATCACTAGCATAGCTATCGCTGCAAGTTGAAGAAAAATCAACGAAACCACATTGATATTTTAAATAATTCTGCCAAATATACATACATATTTGCTTAACATCTGTTGAGTGAAGTGCTAAACACAATGAGCCCGACAGACTCCAAACGACATCTGTCAAATATTAAAATACACACGTTCTTATGGACAAAGTTATTTTGACAGCTGCACGACCACACGACTGCAGGCCGGCAGTTGTCGCTCTCGCTAACTTCAATATATTCTTATATTTGTCAACGGCAGTAGGACGACAGTAGAGAGATAAGGTAGAGTGATGATGCCACTAATATGTCAAATGTAAAATTATTCAAAGCTCTAACAAACCTGACGTTATTTTACAAATAAAAGCTTAAAATAGCTCTATTATATCATTTGTAATAACAATTGATAATTTAAAACAAAAATATTTACCTATTTACTTATTTTTTGCATAAAAAATTTTACTTTGAACAAAATAATAAAATTTCATTGAAGTGAAAGGCATTAGTATGGCCACAACGAAATTGTGTACATAAAACATGGACAACTGCGTTGTTCGTGTACATGCCGGCCATTGCTATGTCGCTGCCTTCCTACAAATGTTCATGTAGTAGGATTCACGACGCCATTTTCAGTTCACTGTCGTGCTGCTGCGGTCTGTCGCGCTCATTGTGTTCAGCGCTTCAAGAGCTTATAATATAAAACAAAGAAAATACACAATTCAAGTAGATTGATGTGCTGAACACATAGCGAGCGACAAGACATGACTGCAAAATAAGCGTTTTTTATAACATTTTCCATTGTGGCCAGATCGAACAAAATAAGAATTTTACCCAACATTTATTACGATGGCAAATTAGTATATATTGGACTTTTAATATACGGCGAAACTACTTAAATCCTTTTTTATGGTTTTATGGTATATTAAAACAGCTGACTTTTGATCTTTCTTTACTTAATAAGGTGAATTAAGCCAGTTAGTTCTCAATTAATAAATGTTTTTAATAATTTATAATTGAAAATTAATTCTACTATGCATCAAATTGTAATACGTTTCCTGAACTATATTTATATTTTGCATTTTCTTTGATTTTCATTGTTTTACAATTGCTGAGTTACCAAGTTTTTTTGATAGCTTCGAATTGCGATATAAAACAAAGACGATATATGTATATTTACAAAATATTTATTAATATAAATATATATAATATAACGAATAGAAAGTTACTTGGCTGGTGGTTTACCAGGTGAAATGCTAAAGCTAAGCTTAATTGTTCTCACATGTATGTATGAATAAATATATTAAAGGATAAAGGGAAATGAGGAATTAGAATAACGAGTAATGCCGTGGTGGATATGCAAAATTAGAGTGACCAGATAACAATTAATATTAAATATTTAAATCTACCAATCAGCACAAAAAATAGGGTACTTAAACTTTTCAATACTATTTTTGAAACAGGCGTCTACCCACAGAGCTGGAAAAATGCAGACATCATTCCCATTTTAAAACCTAGCAAGCCCTTAGACCAAATTAGCAGTTATCGACCAATTTCATTGTTGTCATGTCTCAGCAAAACGTTAGAAAAGATAGTAGCAAAGCGAATCATGTGGCTCGCTTTAAGTGATAAACACATCAGTCACAACCAGGTAGCCTTTAAAAAAGGGCAAGGTACATCTGACGCACTTCTCCACTTTGAACATTACTTGTCAACCGCCCTCTCGAATCGAAATCATGTATCAGTTTTAAGCTTAGATTTCGAGAAAGCGTTTGATAGAATCGGTGCTCACGTAGTTCTTAGGCAACTCAAAAGTTGGCAAACGGGCAGAAAAATCTACAACATAGTGAAAAGTCTGTTAAATCATCGCACGTTTAGGGCCAAAATAAACAACAAGTACTCTGATAGAGTACATCTATATAACGGCATACCTCAGGGTTCGCCCATCTCCGTAATTCTTTTTATCATTGCCTTCAATGAAATTAGCAAAATAATAATCAAACAGGGACTAGAACATTCTCTTTACGCAGATGATGTCTTGATTTTTTCAAAAACCAACTGCGTATCCCAAACTCTGAATAGGCTATCGAATGCGATGGATGAAATCCATATCTGGTCAAAAAGGTCAGGAGCTAGTCTATCTTACGAAAAATCAAATTTTCTACACATATGTAGAAAGAAAAAGTGTCAAAACTTTAATTTTGTATACAGAAATTACAATATTACTAACGTTAAATACCTCAAAATTTTAGGTATTATTTTTGATAAGTCTCTTAACTTTAAGGAGCATTGTAAATATATAAGAAAAAAGCTTAACGCTAGATTAAACATCATAAAGTACTTAACCTCTAAGCACAGTAAAATACACCCGGATACTCTTATAAATATAACAAAATCCCTGCTATTGTCAGTGATTGACTACGGTCTACCTATTTATGAACAGTGCGCTAAAAGCACAATATCGATTTTATCTGCACCCTATCACAACGCTATCCGTAGGAGTCTTCGTGCCTTTCCCACAACACCAATAAAAAACCTGCTGGCAGAGTCTGGTCTCCCGTTCAATGGCGAACGTTATAAGCAAAGCCTTCTCAGCTTAATAAGAAAACTATACTTTACAAACAACGCGATTCTGCACAAAGATGTAGCAAATGTAGCCAAAAGAAGACGTCGGATGAAGACACTTTCAGCTATATATAATGCATTACAGAACGCGAAGGAAGCCAACATCCTTTACAATCCTACGCTTACTAAATCAACAAAATTTCCTCAGTGGATGCTCCCTCCATCCGTTTTTATCTCGAAACTTTTAGTCTACCCTAAACAATCAACCAGCCCCACAATATATCAAAAAACTTTTTTGGAATTGAAAAGCAACTCAGAGAGAAAAGGCTGGAAGTTCTTATTTACGGATGGCTCCAAAACAACTCAATCGACGTCTTTTGCAGTAGTATCTGAGAAAGAAAAGGTTATCAAGAGGGGACTGCTTTTCCCGCACAGCTCGGTTTTCGGGGCTGAATTAATCGCCATATACCATGCTATTATGCACTCTACAACAGCTAAGGGAAAATACATAATCTGCTCCGACAGCAAGTCTTCCGTCGCTGCGCTGCAAAACCCACACAATAAAGAGCCTCTTATTAAAAGTTCAAGAGATCTGTTGATACAACATTCTTCAAAAATAAAAATCATGTGGGTACCCGCCCATTGTGGCATCATCGGAAACGAATATGCAGACATCGCAGCTAAAGAAGTCTACCAGACACCCTGTATATACTTCAAGCCTTTGGTAAAAACAGACATCATTCGACAAATAAACAACCACGTTAGGAAACTAACTGCGACTAATTGGCATACGTATCAACATGGATACAAAGTTTACAATCAAAATCGCATCAAGCCAACACTCCCGGTCTCAGCGACGGCAGATCAACTTCGTATTATCACCAGATTACGACTGGGTCACACAAAGTTAACGCACGAATATTTGTTAAAAGGGGAACCGCCTCCCTATTGTGCAGCGTGCAACTGCGCACTGTCCATAAAACATATCCTCGATGAGTGTATAAAATATAATAATGCGCGTGTCAGTATATTTGGAAATGAATTGCCCACAAATATGCTAAAGACCTTAGATATTGAAAACATAAAAAAAATCTTTAACTTAATTTACCAAAGTAACCTTTTGCACCTTGTGTAATCATTTATTTACTTCGATACTTATTCTTTTAATATTATCTTATTCTAGAGCATTTTATAATAAAATATAAAATCTTTTAGTAATAAGTCAGGCCGATAGTCTTAGTTACTAGTTGCCTTGCTAAATGTGATGTAATTATTTATAATTATAGTTCATAAAAATAAATAAATAAATAAATTAAATATTTACAATGTTTTCTCACCACAATGGATAGAATATATGTGTGCGTATAAATTTAGTAAACTTAAGTATAAATAATATCTTAAGATTAATGCTACTCATTATTGGTAGTTCCATTGTGAAAGGAGCTGCTCCGAACATCCTCCACCCGTTGAAAGGTTTAACTTTCAAGAGAATCATTGAGAGGTAAAACGCACAGTTTGTTGATGGCTCGACGCGTCATGCCGGTAGACGTACGAAGAACGGCTACTCTTGCGGCCCCGTCTGTCCCAGTGACAACTTCTGTAACAAGAGCCAAGGACCATTTTAGAGGAGCTGAGTTTTCGTCTTTCACGCATACGATGTCATTGACTTCAATGTTTGGGTGTGGTTTACGCCACTTCGCTCGTTGTTGTAGAATAGTAAGATATTCTGCACTCCATCGCTTCCAAAATATCTGTTGTATGTAGGTAACCTGCTGCCAGCGATCTAAACGATTACAGTTTAGATGCGTCAGATTCGGCTCAGGAATAGCGATTAGGGGACCACAAAAAAGAAAATGTCCGGGCGTCAGTACATCAAGATCTTCTGGATTTTCTGAAAGTGGCACAAGAGGTCTTGCATTAATTACTGCTGAGATTTGACATACTAAGGTACGTAATTCTTCAAAACCGAGAAGTGATGAACCAACGGAGCAATAGAAGTGCTTTTTTGTCATTTTTACTGCTGCCTCCCACAGACCACCGAAATGTGGTGATCGAGGAGGTATGAAACGCCAATCTATTCCATTATTGAGGCAGTAAATGTGAACTTCATTGCGATGATTTTCACTAAGAAATAGCTTGCGTAAATCCTTCAGCTCGTTCTTGGCGCCAACAAAATTTGTCGCATTGTCTGACCAAATGCAACTTGGTATGCCACGAGTAGCTATAAAGCGCTTAAGTGCATCAAGAAAATAGCCTGTTGAAAGATCTTTCACCAGTTCCATCCACACAGCTTTTGTGGCGAAGCAAATTAATGCGCTAACATAGCATTTTTGAGGTGCTTTATTACAGGTTTCGGGTTTGAATTAAAATGGTCCGCAGTAGTCTATGCCCGTAACGATAAAAGGCCGTGATGCATGGATGCGTTCCTTAGGCAAGTCAGCCATGATGTGCTCAACGAGGCGTGGTTTCGCTCTGCAACATATGATACATTTTCGTAGAACACTCGCAATAGTTTTTCTGCCACCCATAGGCCAAAATTGCATACGAATATTGACGACGTCGGTGGGTGATCCTTTGGTAAAATCATTGGATGACGTGCCTCAAAGTCTAATGTTGAGTTCCTTAAACGACCTCCAACTCGTATAATTCCAAAATCATCCAAAAATGCTGATAACGACGCGATGTTACTTGATGTGTGTACAAAGTAGTTCTTCTTCAGGGCGACGATTTCTGACCACAACTTCGCTCTTTGGACTAGGCGTATGAGCAATTGAGTCCCACGATGGATATCTGTAGTTGTGAGCTATGATCTTTTCACTGATGAATCCCACCAGCAGTAATAAGAACAATGAAATATATTAATTTTTCTTAATTCAGATAATCATTGCGCCAATAAGGCGGCCGCACAAAGCTCTAGTTTGGGCACTGTCAGCGTTTTCAGAGGGACGACACGAGCCTTGGAGCACAACAAGTGAACTTTAATGTCGTCATCCTTAATTGAGCGAACGTAAACACAAGCGCCGTGTGCTTCCAGGCTGCCATCACAAAATGCATGTTTTTGAACAGTAGCGCCAGGCTGAAGATCATAACGTGGAAATGATGTGTGTTGAAGATCAACAAAATCGTTATAAAATGCTAACCATGCTGTGCATATGGAAAGTGGTAAACTTTCAGCCCAATCGAGCTTGTCTCTCCACATCCTTTGCAACAGAATTTTTGCTCTAGTAAGTGTGGGACCAATCAGACCTAATGGGTCGTAGAAACGTGCTATGGTAGACAATACGGAACGCTTGGAACATTTCTCCGATGTTTGCTGAGGTTTATATTTAAACAAAAAGACTTCCTTCGATGGATTCCAAACAAGTCCGACAGTTTTGACGATATCGCTGGATTCATCGAAACTAAGAAGACTTTCTCTATCAGTAACAAGAATTTTGCTGAGGATATCTGAGTTGTAGAGCACCACTTTCTTAACTGAAAACGACCTTTAGAAAGTAGGTTTGCAGTTTGTTGCCTGATTTGTTGTACTTCCTCTACTGAAATTCCTTCGGAGATAAGATCATCTACATAGAAATCGCGAAAAACGATTTCTGAACCCAGCTGATAAAATGAGGATTCATCTAATGCCAAGAACGCAGCAGGCTTGCTGCCGTATGTGACAGTGTCTAACTTGTATATACGTAATTTTTCTTCTGCGGAATCTCACCAAAGTATGCACTGAAGCATATTATCTGGAGGTGTTACGCGAACACATTGATACATTTTGCAAATATCCCAGTGAGTGCAATTGGAAAGGTACGAAAACGAACAAGAATGTTGAAAAGTTTAGGTTGAATGGTAGGACATGTCAACAGTATGTCACTCTCACTCGCAGTTTCGTTGACGTACTATCATCCTTAATAATGCAATGATGAGGTAGAAAGTACTTGCACTTGCACTTTCTTTCAGAAACTAACGACATATGACCAAGGTGTTCATATTCCTTCATGAATGAGCTATATTTCGCCTTTAAATTAGGATTTATACTAAGTTTGCGTTCAATATTCTCGAATCTGTGTTTAGCAGCTAAATATGAATCCAAGTGGGCCCAAGCTCACTTAATGGGTAAGCGAACCGAATACTCGCCAGATGATAGACGTGAGTAATTATTTTTGAAATGTTCCTCACACTCGAGTCCTCTTTTGAAGTAGTGGTGATTGGTTCATAAATGTGTTCAATTTCCCAAAAGCGGCGAACTAATTTGTCTAACTGGATATCTTTATCAATTCCACTAGATGATCTCTGGCTTACAAGAAAAGTTGATAGTTGAGGGGTTTGCTGCCAACCACCTGATAAAACCCATCCCAGTCGAGTTTTTGAAGAATGGGTAACCCAGGTGCCAACTTTATCTGCCCCACACAAATGAGTTCGAAGATAAGTCCTGCTCCGATGAGCATATCGATGCGTTGTGGTACATTGAAAGCAGGATCAGCTAGTTGAATATTCGAAGGAACATTCCAATCATCAGTCATGACTGAAGTTCCATGTTGATTATCAGTAATCGTTTGAGCGACAAGAGCAGTAATGTTTGTTGAGTAATCTGAAGTCCCTGATTTTAGTACGACATTAACTGAGTATCCATTTGTAAGAAAATTTGCATCTCCAATTCCAGAAACCGAAGCAAAGGATGTGGATTTATGCAGTTGAAGTTGGTTTGCGAAACGACTTGTGACGAAGTGAATCTGTGAGCCAGAGTCCAAAAGTGAGCGACAAGGTACGAAAGTTTCGGCACTATCTTTACTAAAACTATTGCAGTAGCTAAAAGCACAACATCAGATGGAGATCGGGAAGCAGAGATGTCAGGCAGCGTTGCAGACATGGCATTAGCTTGGACAAAGTTTGGTATTAATGGTAGTTCGTGACCATTAGCTATTGGTAAACGATTAAAATGTAAAAGCGTGTGATGCTTTGAATGACATTTTCGACAAGAACTAGATTTGCATTCTCGCATCTGATGGCCTTTCTGTAAACAATTTAGACATAGTAAAAGTTTCTTAACTTCTTTCTGGCGGATGTTAGGCGAAAGATTTAAAAACCGTTGGCAATTATAAATTAAATGTTCAGCATTTCCACAAAATACACAAACACCCAGTAAGCTATTTGAAGCAACAAAGGTTTTTCTTTGATGTATACTCACGGTTTTTCCGGTTTTACCAAATGTTTCAGCTCGTGTTTGTAATGCATGCTCTACGTTCTCGAGAGTACGACATCGATATTCTAAAAATGCAGCTAATGATTCCCACGATGGTAACTCGTTTATTGACCAACTTTCTTCCCATTTTGCTTGAGTAACTTTGTCCAACTTTTGGGTTAAAAATTTTACCACTATGCAGTCCGCTATTTGCTCTTTTGAACCAAGTGACTGCAACGCACATATATACGAATTGACCTTGTCAGTCAACGCTCGCAGCTTGCCGACGGTACCGTCTGCTTTGTCCATCCCGAAAATCTCCCTGATATGTGTCTGAAAAATAAGACGTTTATTACCAAATCGTTTAATGAGGATGCGATTTTATAATTAGCCTCATTTATTTCCAACGATCGTATGGTGTCAAGAGCAACACCACTCAAGCAGGAACGCAAATGTTGCAATTTGTCCACATCGCTTAGGTCGCTGTCCTTATCGATGACTGATGTGAACATCGAATAGAAATTTGTCCACTCTCTATAGGATCAACTGAATTTAGGCAACGTTAATTGAGGCAAACGTGAACGATTAGTATTCAGTATAATTCAGTATTTGCTCTGAGTAAATTATTTTGTACGATAAAATGCGAAAAAGTACTCTGTTTGAAAAATTTACTGTTTTTGTACTGTAGTTTGTAAATTTTCTTGCGCATTTAAACCTGCTAACACTCTTAAGGTCGTTTCTAAGCAAGTAAGTTGCCTGTACTAACTTGTCGGATAAATTGCTCCTCACTTTAAAGTGCCATTTAAGTATTTTCGTTTTCTCATCTCGCTTGCAAAAATATATTCATTATTACGAAATTATGGCAAGGCCAAAATTTGAATGCACTACGTTGGTGTGGTGACTATGGTTAGCAATGCGATGCATGCAAAACGTAATCAAAAGCAGCTGTTTATTGAAAACTTATCATGGAAATCCCACAACTAAAAAGAAATTGGCAATACTTCATTTAAAGCTGGCTTCAAGCACATGCAATCTGCACAAATTTTATGTAGCTGGACTTCCATTTCAGGTAAATTTGTTGAAATAAAAATGCCTTTGTAACTGTGGACTTAATCAAATTCATGTAATTGTTTATTAGCTTAATGGCGCCCAGGAGAAAGTGCGTTTTCTAATACAGAACTTCGAAAAGAATTCAACTTCTTAATAGAAGCAACTTACTTATCTAAATCGCTTGATGATTGTCGAAAAGTGACATGCATCACAGAAGGAACATGGGCGTACCATACGATTCAACACAACTATTCTTTTCGCTCAAATGATTGCACAAATAAACTTATCAAAAACTGTTTTGATGAAAAATATTCATGCGCACGCACCAAGTGCGAAGCCATTATTTGCAATGTGCTTGCACCCAACGCCATTAAGGAATTGGAGAAGGATTTAGAAGGGGTACATTTCATTTCATTATTTTCTGACAGCTCAAACCATGGAAGTACAAAAATATGTCCAATTCTTGTTCGATACTTCACTCAATGCAAAGGAATTCAAGTAAAAATCCAGGCGGGGTAAAAACAACATTTTCACAAAACTTCAACAGGCCACTGGTAAAACATTGATTGGAATTAATTGGGCTGCCCACATTTTAAATAATTGCATACAATGTTCTGTGGAATGTCTTCCAATTGACATCGAAGTCATTGTTGTAAAGATCTACTCTTTCTTTTATATTTACACAGTCCGTGTGGCAGAATTTAAAGATATTTGTGAAAACTTAAACTTCGAATATTGTAAACTAATGTGAGTTAGTAAAACTAGGTGGCTCACTTTGAAGCCATCAATAGAGAGGATTCTGAAACTTTTCGATCCTCTCAAAAAATATTTTTTGTTACAACCAAAGTGTCCAACTGTCTTAAAACAATTTTTTGAAAATCCTTGCGCTGAAGTTTGGCTTTTATTCGGGCATTACCAAGCATGTCTCTTTCACAGCTATATTTTAAAAATTGAGTCGCAAACAATTTCAATGATAGAAACAGCTTTCCTCATAGATGAACTAAAAAACAAAGTTATTTCACGTAAAGAAGAAAACTTTGTACCATTATACCATTAGAAGTTAAAAACTCTATTACAGTATTACAACAGAAAGGTTTAATTGATGTAAATCAATTCAACATGCACAAAAAACTTTTGTATCAATTGTGTTGACTACACAATAGAAGTTCAGGTTTTAAAATGGATAATACTCCAGAGAGTACCGTCATGGAATGAAGTGGAGGCCAGTTTTTCATATATTTTAGAAAAAAGAAATGGTATCAATATAAAAGATAACGAATTATTTGATGAATTTTCTTGCGTTAAAAGTTATGCAACACCTAGCAAGTTTAATGAGTGGAACGAAAATGAAACCAATGTTCAAAACAGGTGGTTGGAAATTTTCAAACATTTTGAAGAAATTCAAAGAGTATTTAAAAAATAATTTTGATTTGATTAAAAAAATACATTCCGCTGAAGAGTATGTATAAACTGTGTAAATTATTATTTACTATCTAGTCACGAAGGCTTCTGTTATGTTTGAAGACTTTTTTATAATTTTTATTTATGTATAATGTAAATGAAAAAAACATATGTACATGTATTTCTCAAAATAAATGAACATAAGCTAATGTATCTGTTTTTTGTTTTTTATAAAATGAGGGTTCAAAAAGGTGTACTGCATTTTCATTTTGAAAATATGGTCACCGTACTTATAGCGGATAACCGTACTGAACCGTTGAAGAAGATAAGCGGTGCTTACGGTTTTAAGTAACGTTAGAAATGTTTTCGCTTAAATATCTAAATTTACCGTAGTAGCGCTTTCTAGAAATTACGCCACTATTTTGCCGCAAATCGAATAGGTTTTAAGCCACGAGTTTGATTTATCGATTGTTCACTGTAAGATATGTCCACTAATTTTACACTAGCACGGTGGCGCACGAACTAATAGTTAATATTAAGTTTTAGTATATCACCAATAAACACACACAGCTATCACGTCGGGGTCACCAAAATGTTGAGCTACCAAGCTTTTTTGATAGCTTCGAATCGCGATATAAAACAAAGACGATATACATTTACAAAATATTTATTAATATAAATATATATAAAACAACGAATAGAAAGTTACGTGGCTGGTGGTTTACCAGGTGAAATGCAGTGCGTCTGCAGGTAGCGAATATAAAAAACTATAACTATGATGCTAGGCTTAGGCAACGCTAAGCTTAATTGTTCTCAAATGTATGTATGAATAAATATAAGGATAGAGGGAAATGAGGAATTAGAATAACGAGCAGAGAACGTATATTATAGAGAAGGTCCAACAACGGACAGGCGTGTAAACTGTCAAAAGCTAACAAAATGCGATGAGTGCATTTCACCACGGCTAGCTAAGAAGGAGAAATCTTAACAGTGGCGCGTGAACAGAGCTGAGCATTTAATGAAAATTATGCTCAGAAACATGCATTGCTATTACAAACGTATGTTGGCCTTTTGCTTATATTTTTATATGCTCATATGCCATCATGTTAATTGATGTGATTATCATTTTGCGTATTTCAATGAATATATGTATGCATAATTTATGTCATTCTAATTAAATTATGCTATTTTCAAAACAATATTTGTAGTTAATGTGCAATTAAGAGTTATTTATTGAAATATTTCTTATGTTTGAGAATATATTATAATTTCATATGTATATGAATATGTTTGTAAATATAATATACATATGTATGAATATGTATATGAGATACTATCATAATATCATAAAAACTTAATATACATATACATATTACAATAATATGTCATTTAATTTTCATACGCATCTACATATCAGCGCATAATTACATATGCACATATGTATGTATGTACATATGTAAGTACAATTCAAATTCAAATAGTAATGTCATTTATCAGTAAAAAGTGTGCGCGCACTGCTCCATATGTATATATGTACATGCATATGTGTACGACATTGCCGAACAAATAATGTATACCAACCAACATACAAATATGAGTACACATGTAAATATGTGCGCATGACATTCCCACACAAATAATGCATACACAACATACATACTTATACATACGTTCACATGTAGATATGTCACCCGCAAAAACTACGAATATTGCTCTACAAAAACCACAATGGTTTCAAGTAGCATCAGCAGCGTCACAAGTCAATATGGCAGCCAAGTCGATGCCCAAATTTGTAGAAAAATACACAACAACAATATTTTCATTCATGAACGCAAGCGCACTTTCAACAGGCAAACTTGCTTCATTCATAAAAACAAAAACCATTACATCTCCCCGATCATGGCTTTGCCCACAAGCGTCTTTTCGCGACGATGGCAAAAGCTAAAAATCATAAACTGAACAATTTCTGATATTTGTATGAGAAGAAAAAAGACAACCTCGCAAATATAAGTATAGAATAAAATTGACAACATAGTTTATTTGTCGATTTTCAAGTCAAGAAATGTGCCAAAATATATAAAATATTCAATATTCCTCTGATTTATGTGTACAGTGGATCCCGGTTAAGTAGTACTCCGCTTATATGGGAATCATCCCTCTTAACTGCCTATATCTTGCTGCATCTCACGGTTGGTTTTTTGAAATACATAGAAATTATTGTTTTAAGTACTACTCGCTTCAGTATCCGCACTCGCATATGTGCCATATTAAATTTTTTTTAACAAACCACAAAAATCTGTATCTTTGAATGTGGCACATAACCGGGATTGACTGTATTTGTCAAGGAATGTACAAAATATTGTTACGCGGCTTGCAAAATTCTGCGTCGATATGTATGCAAGCTCACACACAAACATACATATCTACGTTGGTTTGTTAGCGAAACTGGTACAGCGGCAAGGGAAGCAGTGGCAATTGGCGATCGCTCGTTTGTGTTTTCAGCACAGCTCGGATTTTCTACCAACAACACAATGTTGTGAAGCTTTGTCGTCGCGTCATTCTTTCGACACATTGATTCTTTGACATGAAAGCAAAAAATATGAGCTTCGCCATTGGTTGTCCGCGTCAACGTAGATTTCGCATGAAGCATTGAGTGTACATATTTCCATACATATGTTGCATGTAGACAAATTTACAAACATTATGCGTATGGTTTGTCACATTTGTTTACATGCACACATAATTATATATGGACAAATGTGCGACCGCTTGGTCTTTTAACATGATATCGAAAAGTTTAATGACCAAAGCAAATATTTATTTAAGTATATAAATATACATATGTATGTCGTACCAAACCTATATAAAATGCATATTTAGGTAGTAATACAAATCTTATTGAATTATATATTTGCAAAGATTTTATGCAATTCATCATAAAATAGCTCAATCTTAAAATATATACATACATACATATGTATGTACACATTTATGTGCTTTCATAACAAATATATGTACATATGTATGTATACCGACCTATAAATTATATGCAGCATCGTTTGCGCATAGTAGAAAAGAGAATCTGTAAGCGTACATTTCTAAACATTGAAATTAACATATTTTTTCCTATTGGCTCTAATAACTACTCAGTTCTGTTATTGTCGTGCCCCTGATGTTAAGTGGTGAAATGCGCTAATAATTTTCTGTGGTGAAATGCACTCATCCAAAACAGGTAATATCCCAAAATTGAAATATCCCTAAATTCTCGGCGTCGTGAACCTTCTCTATAATATACGTTCTCTGTAGCGAGTAATGCCGTGGTGGATATGCAAAATTAGAGTGCCCAGATAACAATTAATATTAAATATTTACAATGTTTTTTCGCCAGAGGAGAGTTGGGCATTTCTTTATCTCTGATGAAACATGTTCAAAAGAATTTCCAAATGATTTTGTATGATCAACGAAACAATCACTTAAAGGTTATCCCAGAGATAAAGAGATGTCCAACTCAAAACCAAACCAAAAACCTATTGAACTTTGACAGTTAATCGAAAAATGTAAAACAATGAAAATTAAATCAATTTGTGAAATTTAAAGGTATTTGATGAAACGTTTTGTAATTCGAAGCATCATAGTATTATTTTCAGTGGAAAATGATTAAAAACATTTAATGATTGAGAGCTAACAAGCTTAAATCCTTTTATTGGGTATTAAGAGGACAAAAGTCAGTTGTTCTAATATTTTTTAAAAAGATTTAAATACATAGTTTCTCCATATAATAAATAACTCCTATTTAGTAATTTTTATTCGTACTAAATGTTGGGTGTTGGGTTGTTAAATGTCCAAAAATTGTTATTTTGTTCAATCTGGCCATAATAGAAAATGTTATAAAAAACGCTAATTTTGAAGCGCTCTCACACTGGAATAAGTTGAACATCCCTTCATTCCTGGTTATCCGTTGTACAGACTACGTATAATTATGTTTCCGTTGATATTAGAGGAGACTTTAGATAACTGTTATGCCGTTCCGTACAATTCATATTTGCCTGCAAAATAAACAGCCCTATTTTGACAAAACCTCAAAACTGATTTGTGAGGTTTGTTGTGAGGTTATTATTGCTTAAATCTCACAAAAAAAGCACAATAAATTGACAACATGAGGTGAAAAGCATTTTGCTGTGAATCAGTTGTTTTATATAAGAAGTGAAAGTAACGGACACCCAAGAAACGTAGGTCATTTTGTAAATTTATTAAATTTGGCGGAAATAAGTATAATAATTTAATGAATTTTTAGGAAATCAAAATTCGAAAGAAGAACGTAAGTGTAGCTGAAGCATTACGTAATGTTCTGTCAGCAGCATCCTGAGTTACAACGAGGGAAGCTAACTCCGACCTACCCACAATGACTGTAAATGTTGCGGTCGGAGTTGGCAGAAACCTTAAACACGCACAGCAAACGAATGAAAAAAATAAGTTTAAAAGTGTTTTTGTGTGTTTCATCAAAAACTAATATGTTTTTTTTCCACAAACAGTCGTTAAAGCACTAGAAACACCAGTTGCGTTGCAGAGCGCGAAAAGTTAAGGCCCACGCGCATATTTCCTGTTCAATGATAAACCCTTATATATAACCCTTATAAGAGGCAATGGTCCCATTTCATACTTACAGGTATTGCCGCCGTTGTATATAATAAAGGACCCAGTCCCTGCTCCAGCTCCAGCGTCATCTGCAGCTCCTTCTCCAGTTCCAGCTCCTGTTCCATCGCCAGCTCCATCCCAAACAGCAATATCTAGTTCAGCTTCTCCTGCTATATGTACCCCCACTTTACCTTCCTCACCATCACTTTCCACTTCATCACCTCTTATCTTATCTTCTCTTAATTTATCCCTTTCTCTTCCCATCCTACCTTCTCCTACCCCAGGGGTGGGCATATTAGCCCTCAGTGGCATTTTGCCCGTTCGGGCACGAGTGCACATTTTGAGGGCTTGATGAGGGGATTATCGCGGGCAAACATGAAGAGAGAAGTGAGAGCACGTATTTTACCACACCTTGTTTACAAATGAGAGTGCGCGCATATATGGGAAGTTGAACTGTGGGTAATAACTGTAAAATTGCCTGACAAATTTAAGTTTATTTGTAACTACTATAAATTTATAAAATGTAAGACAAATAACAAAAAGTATAATAAATATTTTATTTTAGTAATCATTTTTTAATATATCTTTATAACAGTATTTATATTAGTTTATTTCAAATAATATATTCTATGTTTGGTTTAATCTCATTTGCTGTAGCAACACGCATTATTCTACTTCCAAACGTAGATATAATTTTCGAATCAAAAAGTTTCAAACCAGGTTACTTCTTTAAAATTCCTAATAAAAAGTAATTTTAATAATAACTTCAGTTTATGAACCACTGTTTCTCATATGCCCAAATGAATCTTATGAGAGCGCAATGTGAATGATAAGCCAACATCGCTTCTACCGCACACGCAAAACGCTTGCCGCTCGTAGCGAAGGGAGAAGCGGAATTCTATGTTTCTGCCATTAGCGTTTTGTGTGCTTCGCCACTCTCAATCAATAATGCCATACCGCGTAAATATATTTTTATTTGATGTTTTTTTATATTATTGGAAATTCATATGTGTTCCCTTTCTTTAGCGCGTATTATTATTTCAATACATTTCCAGAGGCAACTTAGATTTTTAATTTAACAGAACAATTATAGAAAAAAACCTCAATTCTTTGAATATTTTGATAAAACAACCAAATCAAAAAGTTTACAATGAATCCACCATCCTCTACACCGCAAGATGAAACAACTACATCAACAACTATCGAAAACCCAATGAGTCATATACCCAAGCATGATGTTACTGTTTTTGGTGTGTCTACTGATTTGACTGATCTTATTTACCAACCCATCTGTATATCTTGAGATATTATTTTAACTTAAGCAAACGTGCTAAAACAGAACAAAAACGTTTTCCTATAAATCATTCACTATTCAAGTACAAGATAAGTTGATTGGAATTTGGGAAAAACTTGGTACGGAAATAATGCTGAAAAAAAGTGTATGTAATAAATTGAATAAATTGCTTGACAAGTATCAAGAGCAAGTCAAGAGAAGAAACAACACCCAACAATTTACAGAGTATGTAAAATCTCTGGAAACAATTTTTTACATTGGAACATGTAAATGCGATTTGAAGGCAGCTCCATATGCATGCGGCTGGGTTCCCGAACGCCTCAAAGAGTTCATGCACGATCAACATAATCAGAGAAGACTAACAATGAATGCATTTATGATGGAAACTGAAGAGCAAGGAGCAACGTCTATGTCATCAATGCCAACATACCAAGATCCCGATGATTCAACATACGCTCCGCCACCGGTTCAAGAAGATATGGATAGAAGCACAAGTTCACAATACACAGAGAGATACGATTGTTTTAACTTTGCCTTGGTATGTGACAGATTTGGTGTGCCTGACAGAGTAGCATCAGCATTGGGAACCGCTCTTTTGCAAGATTTTATAATTAAAGATAAGCATGGGAAACCTCTCATCATGGATAAATCGAAAGTTCGCAGAGAAAAAGAGAAATGCAGACAAGAAGTGCTTCGCAAACGGTTAGATGATACCAATTTGTCAGCGTTTTCATTCGATGGCAGAAAAGATGATACTTTAACGATAGATAAAATTGATGAGAAGTATCATACTAGGATGGTAAAAGAACCTCATCTTGTTATTTTGAGAGAACCCAATTCTGAATTGAACCGCTGAATACAAAACAACCAAATTAAATGGTTTTTTGAACGATAAAAATATATCACTGGATACATTAATTGGAATATGCACTGACGGTGAGCCAACAAACACTGGCCCACACGGTGGAATTATACGACGATTCGAATTGCTGTTAAAAACACCATTGCATTGGTTTGTTTGCCGTCTACACTTTAACGAACTTCCGTTTCGGCATTTGTTTGAAGCTTTGGATAAATCAACCAGCACTGGACCAAGATCGGCAACCGGAAAACTGAGCCGTCAAATCGAAACTTGTGAAACCTTTCCGGTAAGTTATTGCTATCACTCATTTATTATAATTGTCAACCATTTTTAATTATTTTATTATTATATATTTTTAGGTGGTGGACGGCTTCCAGAAAATTGAGTTGCAAAATATGCCCCCTGCTCCAGGAAAAAAAGAATTTTCCACCGAATCGAAGTACTTATACTACATGGCCCATGCAATTTCTAGCGGCGTGGTTCCGGTGGATCTGGCTAACATCAAACCAGGGAAAATTGTACATTCTCGGTGGCTCACCAAGGCCGCTAGATTATTGCGATTATATGTGACAAGGGAAAATCCAGAAGCAAATTTAAGAATTCTGGTTGAATTTATAATTAAATGTTATGTGCCAATGTACTTCAATATCAAGTATTACAGCTCTGTCGTGTACGGCAGTGCATTATTTTTCAAGTTCATTGGTTGGTCACGATTTCTAGAACCTCGTTTACGCAAAACTGTCAATCAAGTAATTAAAAATAATTCATATTATGCGTATTCGGAAAATATCTTGTTATCAATGTTGTTTGATGATATGAAAGAAAAGCGCGACTGTGCCATCAAGAAAATTCTACGCTATCGAACCGATGTTGACGAGCCAATGGAATTTAGAGTTTATAAAAAACCAGATATAAATTTAATTGCACAAGTTATTCGGAAATGATCAATTTGAATGATATAAGTATCGTATTTGAACCACCATTCACGCGAAGCATTCCCTACGATACATTGAAAGAATATTTAAACAAGATGATCCACCGTTTAATGATCCAAAAATTCCATCACACATATAAGAAACGGAACGACATGTTCAATTGCTAGCTAGCGTTTCCAAACGGGTTATACCGGAAAATGTAGAGGCTGTTATGGCGACGACATTAGAGAGTCGTGCGAAATTGCCCAGACTTGAAAGTAAAAAAGACTTCAAACAATAATTTTTTTTAGTTTCTTTTCTATAACTCACTTAAATTAATTTTTTTCATTTACATATGTTCTGACTAAATAAATTTCTTAAGAGAAAAAATAGATATTATTATAAATAAATAAATAAAAATAAAGAAAAAACATAGCCATTTAGCTGATTTTTTCATGTAAAGGCCAAAAATGGTGAGTTTTTGAAATGATTGTATGGGGAACCCCCCAGGGGAGTTCCAGGGGGTGTGCCACTGGCATGAGTGGATCGGCCGTTCAAAGTTAGTGGGGGTCGGTCATACATTTGGACTCGATTGGAACACTCTAAATGGGTCAAAGTGGGATTTTTCAAAATTTGCCCCTACCCAAAGGTTCGACCCAAATTGGGGGACATCAAAATTCGTTTTAGAGGTATGGTTCCTTCGGCAAAGTTTCTTATTTTGATCCCTAGAATATGATTTTCATAGAGCAATGGGCGATTTTTAAATCGACCCGCCCTAATATATATATATATATTTAATATATATTTATATAACCGTTTTCATTAAATGGAACTGCAATATGTTTAAACAAAATATATATTATGGTCACAAGTATATTTTTTTTATATATGCAGATATATAAAATTGCCTTGCATATGTACGTAAAAAAGCTCACAACTTGGGAAAAGTTTTCCCAATTGTAGCTAAAATGAATTTTTACAACTGGCATCACCACCATTAACTGTTCCATCTCATGTACAGTGGTGTGAACAAAATAGGAACAACCATAGGTGCTGTGAAGTTTTAAAATGTGCTGTTTTCTTATTAAATAAAATTGTTTTTAGATACAAGTATAACTTACATAATTTTTACCTAACAGTGATTACAATTTTCCACCATGCAAAGGTAAATAAAAACCAATATTAATGCGAAACTCTAAAACCTGCAAATTATGCTTACCTCTTTTTGTTCACACAACTGTACAATTCCGATATGAATCTTCCGGTCTTAAATTTATGTACAATGTCAGTATTGCTGCAATCATTCTGCGATGAACATTAAGTTACGGAGGAATGTAATTGATTTTTTTCGCAACATTTTATGCCCTTCCCTCCGTAAACTGATATTTCCCTCATCTAGCTCTCGTGCGCACTTTGCAAACTTTGCAGGCTAAAAATGTGCCCATTCCTGTCTCACCCCATTAACTTTCACTACAATCCTTTCTGAAGCCCCCAGATCAATAGCAGCAAAAATGCTTGAAGCAGTGCTGAAAAAATGGAAGCACGCGAAATACGAGAGAACGAGGCCATTGCTCTTCAGCTCTAAAAAAAATGTGTAGAGCGGAACGAGCAGTTGACGGGTGTGTTGTTGCAAATGGCACGGGAGAGATGAGAGGAGCAACAAAAAGCCGCTGAGCAAAACGAACAACGGCAGGGGTAAAAAACTTAAAAAAAAAAAAACAAAATTATGTTATTTAAAAGTACTTTGTAATTTACCCTTCTTTATGTCTGAAATCTCCTGTGCAGTGTAAGGAAAATATACTTCCTTGCCCTTAACATTAACAATTAATTTGGAAATGAAGTTGAGAGCTCTAGAAACAGAAGATTGGCTCATTGAAAATAGATAACTATTCCCTTAAAATATAAACAGGCCAGAAATCGTTAAGTAAAATGAATGCTCGACTTTTGCGTATCATGTGGCATTAATTCTTCAATAAGGACTTGACATAACGTTTTTGGAAATCTAAAAGTTTGAATAAATGAAAAGCCTTGCAAGTTAAAAGGATCGCTCTTGTCCCGCAGACCTTTTAGGATTTGCCTATTTTTTACCGCTTCCTCCTGCTCCTGAACAACAGCCCCACAAACAAAAAACAGTTCCTCTATTCAGTTTTCATTGAGTTTTTGAATTCACTTCAGCATAAGAAAAACCTCACAAATAGCAAAATCACAATAGTGAGGATGGTGATTTTTGTGAGGACATGAGTATAGGGCTGATATCTATCACATTAATGTTGGGGAATATGTACCCTGCCAACCACGGCTACCCTTTTTGTCAAATATTTCAATACAACTACACATTTTTTCTCTATGCACTAACACAAACGCACATTTTTGAGTTATTTTTTGTTTACCAAAATGCGATGAAAAAAAGTTTCTTTCATTTCTTGATTTATTTGAATGAGTGCGAAGGAGAAAACATAATTGTCAATAGTGCCAAAAGAAAATTCCAAAAAGGGTAATACATAAACTATTGAAAGACACATATCATTCGTGATCGTACCATCGTAAAAGAGGCTCGTACAACAAGAAGGTAAGTATGATTTTTATGTGATTTTTTTCTTTAAATAATTTGCAAATAATTACTTCATTTGTTTTTATAGCATTGGAAATCAGAATGAATTGGAAATAGCAGCTGCAGCAATATCATCAGAAGCATCAAATATCAATTGTTAAGTAAGTATGTGAAAAAAGTGTGTGTCCTTTGAAATTGAACTGCGCAGTCCAATATAAAACGCAAAAATAAATGCATACAAATGTACATATGTATTTTATGCGTTTAAGGCGGCCTGCACAATCCAATATATGTATGTAATATATGAAAACAAATGTTTGTTTTATATTTTAAATGATCAAATAATATTTACATTTTCTTTCAGATGTTATTATTATTTTTATTTAATTACACCCAACTCTTTTTTAAACGGTTTCTTCTTACACAAATTTCAAATTATACGGTTGAAAGGCACGGTATTGTAATTTTGTTTGTTTTTACCACACTTAGCATTGTTGAAATGAACATACATAGTAGTAATTGGGAAATCTTATTCGATAACTCTTACCTACACATTTCGTTGGCATGATATTTACATTGCTGAAATGGATATCTCCAGCGATGATACCGACTTTAGTCCAGTTTGTCGCCTACAATTGCGCTTGTTATCAAGTAGCGACGAATAATTATGTAGCTATGTCAATATTGTTTCCTTATTTCTATTCTAATTTTTCTGTTCTTAATTCTGGATTAACAGATTTCTTTTGTTTTTTGCTTGCTCTACCAATTTTTCACCTGTATGAATTATGTATTTTAAGTTTTAATGTTCAATAAAATGCCATATGAACATACAATTTGTATGCATATCTGAAATTTTATAGTTTTCAACATTTTTTACACGGTATTTACAAGTAAATGTAGTTCTTAATTTCATCTTACACGGTTTTCAGATGTCATGGAAACGCCTCTTTTTTATACGGATTTCTGAGGATCGTATCTACCGTGTAAAAAAAGAGGTGGGTGTATTCTTTCTTTTCAGATTTTATCACTATTTTTATTTAATTAATTTTTGCTTTCAGAGCAAATGCTATTTGTATTTAATATATTTTGTTGTTTTTTCAGATATTAAAATTTTTTTTATTGAACATATGTTCATGTTTGTAATTCTGTAAAAAATGTTTATTAATAAAGAAAAATAAAAAAAATTTAAATTTAAAATGTTTAGAATCTTAAAAATATTCTAAATTAGGAGAGAGAAAATGCAACCCTGCATCAGCCGTAGATTGGAGATATTAGAGCAGGACAGATATACCTTTTTTATATGCCACTGCTGAATTAGCGCAACAGAGATGTACTGGTATGATCACATGTACTCGTATACGTACGTGCGTACGAAAAGTGGGTAGAATCTTCACGCGGTTTACGGCAATCTACCCACATTATTACCTACTGTTTCACTGGTTTTTAACCGCTCATGGTTAGCAGGGTACATTTCCGTTAAAGGCATTAAATATATATACATATACATTAGGGTGTGTCATTCTGAGGCAACATTTTTTTTCAACTGAAAAACAGGCTAAAACCTTTCGAAAATGTGAAAAAAGTCACTCAAAAGTTGAGCTCTTAATATTGATATTAAGAGGTGCCTCTTTCAAATTTTCTGTTTTCCATGTAAATAACATGAAAAAAAATCATTGTTTTTGTGGTGGTTATTGTGCGGAGGTTATTATATGTGCACGCGATGGCTGCCGGTAGGGATGGTAAACTCGATTCCGATTCTACTCGAGAATTGAGTTTTCTCGTAAAATAATCCATTTTTCGAATGTCAAGAATCGATTCTTAATCGACTACTGAAGATCGATTCCAAGTAAGTACAATTTTCTTTTATGCTTTCTACAACTCAAAAGCTAACGAATATTTTATTCGAAAATTGGCTTGAAAATCCGAAAATCATCAGAATATAAAAAATCCGAATTCGAGTAAATTTTTTTATGAATCGAGTTATAGAATAGGGGATGGAATTTGCAAATTTTTAGTTGTGCTTAATATGGTACGGTCCAAAAGATTTGCAAAAATGTAGTTGAGAGTGTCGAAATAGATAAACCTCGAATTAAATGTGTATAATATGAAATTTTATTTTAAACAATTTATTAACACAAGCAAAAATAGAAAACCTATTTCTATACGTATGTATTAATAGAATGCACAGATATCATTATTTTATAAACCATGACAAAACATGACGCTATGCGTTTGTACAAAAATCTGATTCCACCGGCCCACAAACCACTTCAAACTGTTTTTTTTCTGGGTGAAATTGCAGTTCTTGAATCTCTTCTGGTTGCTTTTCGTCCCAAATCCGCAAATTTAACTTATTTATATACCCATTGAGTCAGAAATGGGTCTCAACGTTTCAAAAAATTAGGTCTGAAAACGTCGAATCTTCAGGAACTTTTCTAGTGCTCATAGAACAATGCGATGCCGATTGAGAAGTTTGAGTGGCTTCAGTTTCTGCACAAGCTGTATTTCGCTTTCGCCATTTCAATTAAAGATCTCGACGTAAAATGCGCCAAGTTGTTCAATACGACAGTCCGAGTTGCTGCCAACGGTGCCGAATCAACTCTCTACGGTCTTGGTGTACACTTTCAGCTACGGCTGTTATATTCCCTTCACTGCGTGCTGGACGTGGTCTATTCAGTCGAATATTATCCAATAAAGAATGCGAATACGCTCAGTTGGCCGATTATATTCACCATAAGTTGAGCGAAGCGTGCGAGACATATTCAGAACGTGAGTTTTCATAATAAAGTCGAACGATTTGTTAACCTTGTTTAGGCGTAAGTCTTGCCATGTTGAAATGTCAAACAATACTGAACAAAAATATCTCTTCTTCTTCTTCTTCTTTATTGTCGCAGACACCGCTTATGCGATTATAGCCGAGTTAACAACAGCGCGCCAGTCGTTTCTTCTTTTCCCTACGTGGCGCCAATTGGATATTCCAAGCGAAGCGAGGCCCTTCTCTACCTGGTCCTTCCAACGGAGTGGAGGTGTTCCTCTTTCAATACTTTCAGAGCTGGAGTGTTTTGTCTATTCGGACAACATGACCTAGCCAGCGTAGCCGCTGTCTTTTAATTCGCTGCACTATGTCAATGTCGTCGTATATCTCATACAGCTCATCGTTCCATCCAATGCAATATTCGCCCTGGCCAATGCGCGAAGGACCATAAATCTTTCACAGAACCTTTCTTTCTAAAACTCGCAACGTCGACTGTTCATCAGTTGTTGTCATCATCCAAGCCTCTGCATCATATAGCAGGACGGGAATAATGAGTGACTTATAGAGTTTGGTTTCGTCGAGAGAGGACTTTACTTCTTAATTGCCTACTCAGTCCAAAACAGCACCTGTTGACAAGAGTTATCCTGCGTTGGATTTCTATGCTGACATTGTTGATGGTGTTTATACTGGTTCCTAATCTATCTATCTACCTCGGCATACGCCAGGACAACAAATAAAAATAACTACCATCTAAAAATTTGTATAGACATAATAGTGCACAATAAAATTAAAATGAATAGGGGTGCAGGTTTTACCTGGCGAGATCAATCGTATCGGACTAAATCGTAAAATGACATGAACTTCGCTTCCAATCGTTTGTCGATATTGTACAAAATCAGCTTTTCTGCTTGTGCTGTGACAGAAATGGACTTCATCGCCATTGGCAAACATTTTTCGGCAAAATTCTTTAAGTTTTTCTTGAAATTCATTATGAATGCCCATCATTACATCATTATTACATCATTGCAGACAACTGCAACGACCCCAACAAATTATTAATAATGATGTTATGGTGCTTCAAAAATTTGAGAACGGCGTTGAAAATATCATTAGACGAAGAGCCGACAATGGGTGCAAATTCCAAAAATCAATCCTTACACTAATAAGCCACACTTATTATCACCGCTATCTTTTATTCATTGATAAGTCAGTGCTTTCATCTATTAGCACTGAAAAATATTAGCGTCTTGCAATATCTGCAATGTCAATAAAATTTTCAGCCCCAGTTAGCGATGTTATTATTTTTTACACTTGTGCCGATTGAAGGACAGCTTATATAGTGTTTTCGAATCCTTTACAGTTTTCATATTAAACATTTAATGATTTAGCTACGAAGGTAAGAAATCCTATTATATAGTAAGTGTGTACAAAGAAAGTAAAAGTTCTTGGTAAGGCTGAGCTCAGGCTACTACCGGGGTCACAGTTGGCGGATAGTGGACGGCCTACGCTAAGTAGGTTAGCTGCGAATAGTAATACGCAGCCCCGACCAAAAGCTGCAGGAGAGGAGGGCCTGACTCAAAACGCCTCACGCGCCTAATGAACCTCCCGCGAAGAGGCGAGTAGACGCCGCCTTAAAATAAGCGTCCACAACCCCCACCGGGGTTGCATCGGGGGAGAACCTAATCAAGAGAGGGAGACAACAAAGCGACGAGGGAACAGAAAACGACGAAAAACCTCCGATCACACAAGCAGCACCGGCCAAACAAGGAGAAGTGAAGAGCATCCCAGCTGCCACTAAAGAAGGAACTCAAAACTCGTCGAAACAAGAGTATATCACCCAAATGAGACGAGCAGAAGAGGAATCCCTAGTAAAGTGGAAGGAAGAACGTCAGCATGGACGTTAAGAATGGAACGGCACAGCTAGACAAACTCTTTCACGTCATAAAGAGCTACCTCAGAAACTAGCTCACTGCAGAGAACGAAAAAAGGCGAGCACATTTAAGCAGACGCATCACGACCCCCGAGTCAGCAACCTCGAAGCGCCGTGCGACAAGCCCTTTCTAGCCGCGAGAAACAGTGCGACCACGAAACGAAAACGACGGCCAGTGGCAAAAAGTTTTGCCTAAAAAACCGGAAAGACCCACGTAAACGATGGAACGAGTGAAGAAGCGCCCAAAAACGCAAACAAGAGGCAACAAGCCAACAACACAGCTGCAAGTCAGAAAGGAAATAATAGGCTTAAACGACAAACAGAGGCCGTTATAATAAAACCAGCAGAAGAAAATAGTTACACGGAAGTCCTCAAGAACATCCGTAGTAAGGTAGATCTTAAAGAAGCCGAGGTCAAGGGGGACCCGCAAAACAAGAGCCGGGGCTCTATTTCTAGAGCTGGAGAAGGGACAGTCCACAAAGGCCAGCTTCTGGGAGGCACTTAAGTCCACTCTTAAAGAGACTGCAACTGTGGCCGACCATAAAACTAAGGCTACCATAAATATCAGAGACCTCGACTCGGTCACAACAAAAGAGGAAGTAGCAGTGGCTGTCAAAGAAGCGCTACAGGACGCCACTGAAGACTTAGCTCCTAACACAAGAGAGCAGGTAAGGGCATACATATCGCTGGACCAGGATAGGGCAGACACATTGATGCGACAGGCACGCATCAAAATTGGCTTGGTTAATTGCAGACTGCGGCTAAAAGAAACCCCCAAAAGGTGCTTCCGCTGCTTCGGAACAGGGCACTTAACCTGGGAGTGCAAAGGGCCCGATAGAAGAGAACAAGGTGTTTGCATAAAATGCGGCCTACCAGGGCACAAATTGAAAGGGTGCACAAAGCCTCCATCATGCTGCCTTTGCGAAGAGGCTAAGCACGAAAAAGCCGATCACATCCCGGGCTCCGCAAAATGCACGGTATATAGGAACTACCGAAACATATGAAGATCCTACAAGCCAACATGCATAGATGTAAGGCCGCTGACGCACTACTCTCGCAAATGGTGATGGAGAACGACTACGAGATAATCATCATAAGCGAGCAATACAAAAAGAAAGAGTGATGTACATGGCTAGAAGATAGCAGCTCAAGGGCCGCTATATGGTTACCACCAGGGAGTAACGCCACCACTGTGAGCAATGGGAACGGAAACGGTTTCGTCTGGGCCAAGTGCGACCTTTTTACAGTAATTAGCTGCTACTTGACGCCAAGCGATAGTATAGAATTCCAAGAAAAGCTCGACAATATAGAGAACACAGCCAGGACCATAGAAGGCCAATTGATTATCGCCGGAGACCTAAACTCAAGGGCCGTAGAGTGGGGCATGCCAAACACTGACTCGAGAAGAAAGCGAATTTTAGAAATGGCTGCGCGGCTAGGTCTCGTAAATAGTGCTCAGTACGGGAAATGCAACCACGTTCAGAAGACCGAGATGCGAGGAAACTTCACCAGACATCACCCTATCAACAGAACGCATGGCAGGCTCAATAAATAAAACACTGGCAGCGATCATCACTACATCTCTTTCATGATTGACAATGGAAGAAACGCTTACCAACACGAAAGTGGAATATTTCGAAACTAGACATATCGAAATTAATCGCCGCAATAGACGAGCAGAACCCATCTAGCGACTCCTCCCTTATAGCAAGAAAAAATGTCGAGCACACAATGCTTAATATAACCAAAGCCTGCCAAAAATCAATACCCAAGACTTCCCACAGCAAACGTAAAGCAGCAGTTTATTGGTGGACTGAAAATATCGCCAATATACTCACACGCGCATGCCTCCGCCTTCGCAGATCCTACACGAGATCCAGGCGCAGAGGAGCCGCACCCCAAGAGGCCTAGAAATACAAAGCAGCAAAAAAGGAGCTGAAGCACGCCATCGACGACAGTAAAAAGAAAAAATGGGAGGAACTACGGGAGGATATAAAAAGAAACTCCTGGGGGCTACGGTATAAAATAGTGATGAAGAAACTCGGCACTAGTTAACAAACTGTTGTTTGTCGCGAGTAAAAGAGATTATATTTATTTGGGCAGTACACTTATTTTCGTGTTGCCTTTCTTATTCATAATTTCTTACTGACTACATTTTATAATCTTAGTGCTATTTATACTCGTGGAATGCGGCTGCTGTTATCTGAATGCAACTTCTTTGTTGTAATTCGATATCTCTTATCTTGCTAGAACAAAGGTAGTTTTGTTATACTTATCAGTTTTTCGTTATGGAGTTCTGTCTGTTGTGTTTATAATGCAGGAATTTTATCGTTTGTTTAGGCAATGAAATTTACTTAGGCTATCTTCAGCGTCGCTGACTCGCTTGAGCAAAGCCACCTGATCTAACTACTACAACTAGCCACTGCCAAGCTTAAGGCCAACAAATCACCCGGCCCGTTCGGGATTCCATCAGAAGTCCTCAAAATTATCGCTGCAGAGCGCCCAAGAGCTATACGAAACTCTGCTTAAACCCAGACTTGAAGCGGCTATCAACAAAACTGGAGGACTGTCCCCTAGACAATATGGCTTTAGACCCGGCAGATCAACTATAGGAGCTATAAAATGCGTCATAAAAAGCGTAGAAGCTGCACAGCGTAGATGGCACAAATTCAAAAGAATAGTGTTGCTGGCGGCTCTAGATGTCCGAAACGCCTTCAGCAGCGCTAGATGGGTAGATATGATTGACGCCCTCGAGAAAAGCTTCAAGATTCCCGACTACCTCAGGGCTGTGGTGCGGAGCTAAGGAGGGATCACGACAGATAGCGGTCACGTCAGGAGTAGCACAAGGATCCATTCTAGGCCCAGACCTGTGTAACTAAAACTAGAAATGCCAGATGAATTGTATCTAATTGGCTATGCGGATGACATTGCAGCAGTAATCACAGCAAGGGATACAGAAGAAACGCGGAGAAAGCTGAACCAGGTCATGATACGGACGCAAACATAGCTCGACACACACAACCTCCAGCTCGCAACGGAGAAAACAGAGCTACTACTAATAACAAAAAAGCACATACCTCTCGAAATAAGCACGCACGGTACAAATCCAGCACGCCGCAGGTAAGGCAGCGAAAATCACTTCTCAACTGAGCCGATTAATGACTAACATAGGAGGTCCCAGCCAAGAAAAGAGAAAGCTCCTATTGTCGGCGACAATCAGTGGCCAGAGTGTATCGCACCGCAGCCCTCAGAGTTGCATCAGCCTACAGAACAGTATCCGGCGACGCAATATTAGTTATAAGCGGCAATGCTCTAATCGACCTTCTAGCATATGAAGGGAAAAGGCTGTGGGAGCTAAAGAAATCAACCGGCAATAACAAGAGCGCAATACAACAAATAAGGAAAGATATGATAATATCATGGCAAAAAAAATGGGAGAATGAAAGTTGCGGCAGATGGACGGCCAGGCTGATAAAAGATCTAGATTTATGGACAAGCCGTAAATTCGGAGAAGTAGACTTTTACACAACCCAGCTGTTATCCGGCCACGGATACTTCAAAAAGTACCTCTACAGAATGGGAAAAGTCGAAGAACCGTCATGCCTATACAACGACGCGACAGAAGATGACGCTGAACACACATTCTTCGAATGTGATCGCTGGCAAGGAGAACGCACCGCCTTAGATGAGCGAAGCAAACTGGGGGATTATCCAGAAATACGCAGCACTCTTGCTACGTATCAAAAAGCGGGACCTGGACGCAGGCGGAAATCTCTCAATGAGGAAAATGGAACGCCACCCTGAAGTAATGCCAAGGGGGGGTTTTTAGTGACCTGCAAGTGGCACATACCGCTGCTGCGACGATAGCACCGATGATGCGGAAGGCATTTTCCATCCTCTCACCCGCAAAAAAAAAAAAAGGAAAAGTTCTTGTATGTTGCTGAACTTATAGTTGTGCTGGTTGTGTAGGATTTCTCTGAGTTGTTGTTGATGGTTCTAATATGTAATGCCATCAATCTTTGTGGACTCCAAAAATTAATCAATTTAAGGCTAAATATAGAATATATACATATATTATTTCAAGAATGCTCATAATCTGTCAAGATGTGAACATTTTCTTATATTTGGAGTGGAGCGTTATTTTCATGAATTGTTTCATTTATCGTTTAATATTTTGATAGTACACATATAATATTAGAGGGTTCAGATTTACAAATAAAATTACTTAAAAAAAATTTTGCATTTTGAAATTATTTGAAAATTGTTACATTTTGCTATCTTAGGATCTAAATGAATTTTACCATACCTAAAGGGTATACATTAAATAGTGTCCATTTAGGTTTGAGTGTTGGATGTTTGTAAATTGTAAATATGTATAGCCTGTTCAAGGTAACAAATATGGATATCAGAATATTCCAATATGTTAATTAATGGATGATCCAACTCCTCATGGTTAATTAATTCATGTACATCATTCAAATTAAGGGTGCCAGAGTAAACACTTTTAATTTTCGCAAATAGTATTTGTTTGCAATTCTTTATAAATTTCTGCTATGATTAAATTCTCATTTATCTCTTTTGCTTGTTATTACTTTCTATAAGCATATTAATTGACGTTTTCGTTTCGATAAGATCGTCATGATCTGGTATACCAGTTATAAATTTTAGTGCAGAACTAAGAAAGGTAAGTGATCTTTTAGGCTTGTAGATATTTGGTATAAGTTGATTTTTTTAAGTTTCAATTTTATTAACTAACATTGTTTCGGGCTGTTTTTCTAAATTATAAGAAGATCTCATTATGTCTTCATAGGGCGCAAGTATGTTTGATAAATTTGAAATATGATATAAAAAATAAAAATTTGTATAAATGTATACTGGGTTAGTTTCCTCAAGCACATATTTTTTGTTATTCAAATCTATTATATTGTCGCATAATGCGATAAAAAGAAAATAAAATTTCTGTACATGCCTTTACTCTAATTTTATCTTTACGAATAATCCTTCCTTTATTGGTCGTTACTGTCTTTCCGTTGTCTTCCGTTACAATATGTCGTGCCATGTCTGCTTACCTGGTGTTGTTACAGGGGTTCTTGATTGAAAAACACGTCCTCGGGTTTCATGTTGGTTTCGGAATGTATGGTTTTAATGTACTGCCGTACGCTGAATTGTTATGGTCAGCCAAAACTTTCGCCAGTTCAATAATTGTACTATGTGTACGCTCAACTTGTTCGTTTCTAGTAGAATGGAACGCTGGCGTTTTGGTTTGCGTTATTTGTAGTCGTTTGTAAATTTGTTGTGCATAGATGATAGTAAACGATAATTCCTTAACCGTCATTACAAATTTTGTTTTTGGGTATATTTGTGAAAGGATCGTATTTGTATGTATCTTTTCTTGAAGGTATTTGTGACAATATTTTGAGTATTTGTCCGTTGAGCTAATGTACACCCTTTCAGCAAGGCGAAACCACTTTCCCCATAAGTTTGAACTCAATTATATATATTTTCGTCAATTACTAACACCAACGCAAACGCGGGGATTCTTTTGTTTTTTAACCTTAATGCGATGGGAAAAAAGTCGTCTAAAATCCTTAGAAATATGCTCCACCAATGTCGAAATAATAGGGTTAACGCATTTCGAATTTCCCAAATGGAATAAAAAGTACACTGATTAGGTTTTATCAAATAAAAGTATCAAGTATACAAATATTTTAAAATGCTAAGCAACTTAAATAGAAACAACATAAATTACAATTAATACTTGCTGTAGGTTTGGCTAAGAAAACGAAATAGAGAAGATACAATAGGTTATTATATAAAAGTCGGACCTACCAATTTTTTCCTAGTACTAGTTTTCGCAAAAGTATCAGTGACTTCGTTTAAATCCAGACATGAATTTTTGAATTTGTAAAATGACCTTTCAGCTGCTGCAGAACTAACAGAAATTGTAAAGATTAATAATATTGCTTCCGTTATATATTTTGTTCATTATTTCCTTACATAATGAGTGAACGGTCCATGCTTGAGTTAGTCGAAGTAAAACTATGTGTAAAATATTAATAAATTGTAGTGAAAAATTAAGACCTATTATATCTGAATATTTCTGAATAATGAAATTGTTTTGAAAATCGGTAATCAGCTGTTAATTCATCAAATTACCCTTTCTTTCCCTTTTTTCTTGAAAATGGGTATCAATAACAAATTTCTCGCAGTTTCCCTGGCTTTGCACTTGAATAATTCAAAATCCTTTCTATAAATTTGCAACATTGCTTTGGTCTCTGCTTTAAGCTTTACTTGCCTCGCCCAAGTTGAAGGTCGAATTTGTGTAAAGTTTTGGCTGCATTATTGATGTTGTTCAATACACTGTGCATGAATTCGCAAAGCAACACGAACTCGAAATTTAGCATTTTTGTAATACTTTCGTGATGCTTAATGTTTTGATAATATCAAAATGATGAAGTTTTATTGCAGACCTGAATGAATGTACCTACTGCAGATGACTTTCGCGTTATACAATGAGTTGTAGTCGAAATCTATAGATTTGACACGATTTATTGACTTAACGGACATTAATATGAGTGGTAAAATCAAATAAAATTGAATCATTATATTGACCAGTACAAACAAGTTTGTGGGCATTAGGTTACTAGACGATGTTTTCTAG